>NC_057408.1:6462010-6767976 GCF_019320065.1 Cervus canadensis
GACAGCCAGATCTCTCCACTGAAAGGGAAGACAGACACTCCCCTTTGTGGTTAGCAAGTAAGTTATGCGTGATACTGATCGGTTTCCATTAACCTTTCCCCTCATAATCTTGGTAATCAGTGTTGATCCTTTCCTGAATGGGTAAATTTTCTCACCACCTGGTTCTTTCTGACAATAGGTCAGGTTACAAAGGGGGATTGAAAAGAGGAGACACAAATCTCCTTTACTGGAGGTCACTGTACATGTTACTGTTTATTTATTTATTTAGCTGTGCTGGGTTTTAGCTGTCATGTGCAAACTCTTAGCTGCTGCCTGTGGGATCAAATTCCCTGGCCAGGGTTCAAACCCTGGGCCCCTGCATTGGGAGTACAGGGTCTTAGCCCCTGAACCTCCAGGGAAGTCCCCCATGTTACTGTTAATATGGATGGAGTTACTGTTACCTACTGCAGCCTAGTAAACCCCGCCAAGGTATCGTGACTTAAAACAACAGTGATTATGGTCTCTGTGGGTCAGGGATTTGGGGAAGTGATGGTTGGGGGCTTCTTGCTTGGGATATTTCAGGTGATTGTCCTCAGGCAGGGCAGGAGCTGGAAAAGCATAAACTTGCAATATATCAGGAGGCTGGCCAGACGTCCCTCCCTCTTCATGTGGTCTCTGCATGAGCTGGTTGGGTTTCCTCACAGCATGGTGGCCACAGGATGGTAGGACTACTTTACACGGTGGCTCAAAATTCCAACATGGTTCCAGCAAATGAAGTGAAAGTGGCATCATCTTTTGTAACTTAGCCTTGGAGGTCACATAGCTTCATAAACATATTAGTAGACCAACCATTGGCCCCAGACTCAAGGGGAAAGGTCATGGATCCCACTTCTCTATGTTAAGAGTGTCAAAAAATTTGTAGACATGTTTTAAAGCCACCTCATGCTTTTTAAGAAGTATATGTAGAAAGTACATTGAGGAAGTTTTTTTTTTTTATCTTTTTATTTTTTTTTTATCTTTTTAGAAAAGATATCTTTATCTTTAGATAAAAAAAAAAAAAGATATCTTTAGAAAAGACATCTACCTTGACTAATTTTTGTCTTTTTTTGGGAAAAAAGAATACAAATCAATGAGAAAACTTTTCAATGGAACAGTGAAAAATAAGACAAACAAACAAAAAGAAAACCAATAAAAGGATGAAATATGTAGATGTGCAAGGCACCTGGACTGATTCAAGTTCCTTCCATTAAGTACCAAACTCACTTGCTGGCAGTGAAGATGAAACATGAAGGATTTGGTCTTTATAGCTCTAGCTGTTTAGTAAAAAGAAGTTTAGAAATCTATCTGAAGAGTCACTTTTCCCCTTGACACAGATTCTGGGAAGACTTGATTAATCACATCCTTTCATCAGAGCCATTGAGAAACAAGAATCATTGATGCCTGGCTTTTGTTGCTCTAAAGAGAGGGAGATGCTCTTTAAGTGGACACTTGTGATATCACTTCTTTAAGGAAACAGAGAGATAAATACTAATACTAGCTTTGGCAACCCACTCCAGTACTCTTGCCTGGAAAATCTCATGGGCGGAGGAGCCTAGTAGGCTGCAGTCCATGGGGTCGTGAAGAGTCGGATATGACTGAGTGACTTCACTTTCACTTTTCACTTTCATGCATTGGAGAAGGAAATGGCAACCCACTCCAGTGTTCCTGCCTGGAGAATCCCAGGGACGGCAGAATCTGGGGGGCTGACATCTATGGGGTCGCACTGAGTCAGTCGGACACGACTGAAGCGACTTAGCAGCAGCAGCTTTTCACTTGTTTCCACGGAGAACACAGATATACTGTAGTTTGTTGCTTTCTGAAGTTCTGATAGCGTCTGCCCCAGGGAAGCCACGGTAATGAATTTTTAACTCTGGCTGCTGCACAATCGTGGGGGCGGGGACACTTTTTGAAAACCCTGATGCCTAGGCTATTCCTCAGAACAATTGAATAAAGTCTCTGGGGTTGGTCCCCAGTCGGTCATCAGTATTTTTTTTCCCGTTCCCCATGTGATTCCAATGTGCAGTCTGCACGGAGAACCATCGCTTTTGAGCTGAGCTTGGCAAACTTCTCCTGCAAATGGCCACATAAACAAACACTTCTGGTTTTTCGGGAAGCACTGTTTCTGTTGCAACCATTTGCGTCTGCAGCAGGAAAGCAGTCACAGACAATATGTCATGAAAGGGTGTGGCTGTGTTCCAAGAGAGAGGCGATTTACAAAAACAAACGGTGATGGATTGCGGCATGGGCCCTGGTTTGCAACCTCTGGTTTAGAGGATTGGTTGGTTTACAGTTCTCAGGAGCAGCATCTTTGTACGTGGTGCCCTAGATGTGCAGATGTGAAACATGGGATACTTTTTTCAGCTATCGTGGCCAACATGGGCAGTTTAAGTGGCAGTCTGAGCTGTTCTTCAGTATCTGTTTTTCAAAAGGAAAGAGGTTCATTCACAAACTTATATACTTGCTTGCCTGGGCATCCCCACCTTCCAGCTCCCCTCTCACCCCACTCTTTTGTCCTCAGGACACAGATCTCTGGAGCTAGGGTGACCCTAGGGATCCCTCCTTCCCTGCTCCCTCTAGGAGGGCTGAGGTTGCTGATGTTGCTACATCTGGGGCCAGAAGGGCAGAATCAGAGCTCGGGCCCTGCCCCCTGGTCTAGAGATTCACTCTGTAACAGAGCAGGACCCTATGGGGGCTTCCTCAGACAGGCCTCCCCCATATCATCTGCTTTAGCTCCTCTCAAGTACCTGGATAACAGAGTTCGATAGAAATTTCCGAGCTGTTTTGCAGATGTGAGAGTGCTTAGTCGCTCAGTCACGTCTGACTCTTTGTGACCCCGTGGACTGTTGCTCTCCAGGCTCCTCTGTCCATGGGATTCACCAGGTAAGAATATACAGGAGTGGGTTGCCATTTCCTTCTCCAGGGGATCTTTCCCACCCAGGGATTGAAGCTGGATCTCCTGCATTTCAGGCAGGTGTGAAAACCCCTCATCAAGTGGAAGAGGTGAACTATTCGATTACCTTGAGCACATAACCCCAGGTCTCCTGGAGCCTAAGGACTGATAAATTTAACCCCTGTGACACCACCCTTTTTCCTCACCGTCTGCCAGTCAGAGAATCAGTTTGTGCACAAACTGATCACAGAGCTGAGACATCTCTCTCTCACCTGACTTTTAAAAATGTTTTTCCAAAAGCTTTCAGGGAGCTTGAGGCTTTTTAGGGCATGAACCCTCTTCTTGCATAGCCTTGCAATAAAAGTGTCTCTGCCCTAAGCTCCAATGTTTCAGCTTGTTTGGCCTCACTGTGTGTTGAGTCCAAACAAACTTACATTAACAACGCCCACTTTCCAACTTCCTCAAATGTGCCCGCTAAGCTTCTGCCCCTCTGCCTCTTTAGAGTACTCACTGCCGTGAATCTTGGACCTCGGCATGGGCTTAATTTGTTTCCAAGCACTGCAAATTGTTTGAGGCCGGGGTAAGCCATTGTTCTGTGTTCTCCACCCCTGCCTTCCAAGTACTGTGTCTCCCCCATGTCTCACGGTCAGCAACACTTCCTCTACACCCAGCCCAAAACTTAAGCCCCTTAACTTCTGCATCCTTACGTCCCTTAACTTCTCTGCTGGTTAAGGCTCAGCAATCCTTCTTGCCCCAAACCTGACCTCAAAACCTCTGCCACTGGAGCTCAGAGGCCCTATTCTTTCTTGGCCTTATTTGCAGGCCTCTGCATATTTTGGCCACCTGATGTGAAGAGCCGACTGATTGGAAAAGACCCTGATGCTGGGGAAGATTGAGGGCAGGAGGAGAAGGGGACGACAGAGGATGAGATGGTTGGATGGCATCACCGACTCAAAGGACATGAGTTTGAGTACGCTCTGGGAGATGGTGAAGGACAGGGAAGGCTGGTGTGCTGCAGTCCACGGGGTCACAAACAGTTGGACACGACTGAATGACTGAACAATAACTCTAGTCTTTTGGGCTTCGCAGGTAGCACTAGTGGTAAAAAATTAGCCTTCCAAAGCAAGATACACAAGAGACGTGAGTTTGATCCCTGGGTTGGGAAGCTCCCCTGGAGGAGGAAAAGGTAACCCACTCCAGTATTCTTGCCTGGAAAATTCCATGGGCAGAGGAGCCTGGTGGGCCCCAGTCCTTGGGGTCACAAAGAGTTAGACATGACATGAGTGGTCTTTTGGCATCATTTAAAAGACTGTCCACACTGTGTTATTATCAGTGCTGTCTTAATCCTGAGCTGCTTTCCATCTGTGTCATCTTTTGAGTAATCTCATCCGCTCTCATGATTGTGGATTCCAAAAATATAATATTTACACAATTGTCCTGTCTTTGTCTGGTATAACTGTAGTTGCCCACTAGCTAAAACAGTCAATTTAAAATTCTTGTTGGATGTCAAAAAACTTAGCAAAGAATGCTTGTTTACACTTTGATTGCATTTACTAAATAACTGAATGCTGGATTTATCATCCTTCTTTGCCCTTATACCATTTTCCTTTAATTATGTCGTGTGAATAAATTTCTAGTTGTATGAGGTAAAGGAATTATTAAATGGAAAGGTAGGGAAATTTGGGAGATCTGATTTCTTTTGGTCTTAATTACTGACTGTATTCAATGTCTGGATAATTTGATTCTGAGATAATTCTTGTGAAGTAAATATTGTATATATTCCTGTATAAAAAGGCTCATTAGGAACAATCAAATAGAATTTCTCAACAGTTAAACCAGCTTTAAGTGTTAAAACAATTATTTCCTGTCTCGTAGGATTTTGGTAAAACTGAAAGTGAATGTGAAGTTGCTCAGTCGTGTCTGACTTTTTGTGACCCCATGGACTGTAACCCACCAGGCTTCTCTGTCCATGGGATTTTCCAGGCAAGAGTACTGGAGTGGGTTGCCATTCCTTCTCCAGGGGATCTTCCCGACCCAGGGATCGAACCAGGTCTCCCGCACTGCAGGCAGACGCTTTACCCTCTGAGCCACCAGGAAAGCCTAGTTTGGTAAAACTGGTTAGCAACATAAATGGAAATATCTCTTTTAGAAAGAAGTTTGGCAACATTGAAGAGATGTTCTTACAATAAAAAGGCAGGGTGTATAATATTACATTTGAATGTATTTACAATGGTCAGATAAAGAAAATAAAAACTTTTTGTATGCAAAGATAGGGAGGTGGGATATGGAGCATTATAGCTTTGTCGCTGTTATTGTTCAGTTGCAAAGTCATGTCCGACTTTCTGTGACCCCACGGACTGCAGCATACCAGGCTTCCCTGTCCTTCACTGTCTCTCGAAGTTTGCTCAGATTCATGTTCACTGAGTTGGTGATGCTATCTAACCATCTCATTCTCTGTTGCCGTCTTCTCCTTTTGCTTTCAATCTTTCCCAGCATCAGGGTCTTTTCCAATGAGTTGGCTCTTCACATCAAGTGGTCAGAATATTGGAGATTCAGCTTCAGCATCAGTCTTTTCAATGAATACTCAGGGTTGATTTCCTTTAGGATGGATTGGTTTTATCTCCTTGTTGTCCAAGGGACTCTCAAGAGTCTTCTCCACAATTCAAAAGCACAAGTGGAAGTTGCCAAGTTGATTTACGCCTAAACTGGAACTAGTACAGCTTTGGTACTCATTATATTGGCCAGAGCAAGTCTTAAGACCAACTCAGATTCAAAGGGATGGGTTGGAGCCTCCTCTTGATGGGTGGAGAGGCAATTTGTCTCTTGGAGAATCCCAAGCATTGATAGGATTGTAATTTTCTTCAAAGAAACCAACTTAAATAATCAGTAAATAATATTTCTGTTATTTCAACAAAGGAAATGATAGATATAAAATAATTTTGTGAATAGCAAGGTACTATAAGAAGTCGAGGTTTAGCTTGGATGGAAAAGCATAGCTAAGGATTCTAGGAAATGCACATCTTAGGAGTCCTTATTTAACTTATAAGGAAATCAAGTCTCTGTAAATACTTAATTTCTTTAAGTTCATTGATTTAAAATTTTAATTCATTAAGTCCTTGACAGAGCAAGGACTAGAAATACCTCAAGACTTCCTGTTCAGTGCTTTCCCTTCTCTGCACCTCCTGATCATATGGATAAATGCTGAGGCTTGACAGTTGTGTCTGAAGAAATTTTTAACCACTTGGTTAAAATTCAGAGTTTCTTGTCTTTGGACTGTCCAAATGCAGGACTGTCCCCTGCATTTAGGATGTTTAACAGCTTCCTGGTTTCTACTCACTAGATATCTGTTGCATTCTCAATCTCCACCAAGTTATGAGAACTAAGTGGTTCCAGACATTGCCAAGGTTCCAACAGAAACCCAATGCCTTAGTCCAAGCTACTTACATTTACCAGGTTGGCACTTCCTGAACTGTTTACATTATGCTTAAGGAAGAACTATTCAAGGACTCCTTCCTCCCCCAATCTGTGTGGTCATATTTATAAAATTTGTTTTAAGTTATAAATTAAATGCATATAATTAAAATTGCATTTGGTTATATATATTATATGCCCAACTCATAATTGTGGGCAAGTGTGTGCAATTGACTTCACCTCTGATGGACCCCGCTGGAAGGGTGATGTTTAGTAACTGTGTTCTTAAACCACAAAGAGAAGCAGAGATGTGGCAAAATGTTTAGTTGATTTGAGGCAAGTAGACCAGAAAATATTCAGTTTAAAAACACTTCCTGATTCCAGTATTTTCAGACTGACTTTCTGCATAATCAGATTGTTCAAAAAGTATTCATTTCACTTGGTAGCATGTCAAAACAGCAGAGTATTTGCTAAAGGATTCTTTTCTAGTTGTTTATGTCTCTAGGCATATATATTACAAAACTGGATGTGATCTGACAGTTTTCATCTTGTTCCCACATGAATGATAATGCTGATGGGGCTAGGGGAGCAACACCAACAAGGAAATTAAATAATTTCAAGTTTTCTTGCTTAGGAAGTCCAAGGCATTACCAGAAGGTGCCAAGAGACTGCAAGGCAGAGAGCACCCATATGCTTCATACTGTCATGATTGCTCAACAGTGGTTAAAAGCCAGTCAAATCACATTTATTTCTCTTTATGTATCATAAATGGATCTGCAGAAACTCTGTGAATTAATCTTCACGGGTTCCACATACTTAATAAATGCATGCTTAAATTTGTCCCTTCATTTGCGTTTTGAGGTTTCTCTTTCATACAAATACCTATAATATCCCAATGTGCTGCTCATTTGGAAAAGCTGCCTGATGGTTTCGCCTCCGGCGTTTTGTGTAACTACTAAGCAAGGATGCTAAATGGCTCTCAAGTCTCTGCAAGTTAATATTTCTGCCCAGTTCCTAATAAAATACAGCTGAAGTCTCAACCAGAAGATGTTATCTATTGCCTGATGTGCACGGACTGTGATAATGAAATGCTGCCTGCTTCATCCCTAAGTGCTGAAGTTTAGTCCATGTGGACTAATGTTGGCAGTCTGGTTTCACCCAATGCTTCTGTCACACGTGAATTAAAATTTCTTTTGCCCCGTGACGTGAACCAGACTTGATACGGTTAAGGTGGATTTGGTGACAACACACTTAAGTGTTTATCATCTTAATAGCTTGTTTTGCTTGCAGTTCTCCCCTCTCCCCTTCCTTCCCACCCCCACCATGAAATGTAGTGCTGAGCCTCTGTCCTGACCTTCCTCTCTTTCTCACATCTGGATGTGAATTACCTTTAATTATGTCCTCAAGGAGCTCAATTTTCTCCACAGAAGAATTCTCCTGCAGAGTTCCATCATTATATAAGAATCTGGCCAATTAATTTCTCTGTTGATTTTAATTTCTCCTGAGTATCAGATCTTTGGCAGAAGTCTAAAGTGCAACGAGAAACTAAGACAGAAAGACAAAGGAACAGCATTTCAAATCAGAAGAAATTTATACAGACAAGCCATTGTAAGCCATGAGGACATTTGGTCCTTCAAACAGAATGGTATTAGCTCAGCTCCACAAAATAGTCCATGCCGAGGCTCCTAGAGAAATTGAATAAGATCCGCTGGACCTTCTGTTTCGCTTCCTGTTAGAATCTTCTAGAATGTAGATGAGCTTGGTGAAGAGTCTCCTTACCTTTGTTTTTCTGAGAACTTCCTTCAATTCAGGCTTGCAAAGCAAGATTTTTCAAAGCAATGAATCGCTGGATCCATCTTAAATGGCTGCACAGAAAAATGCAGAAGACTTCCTTTGTAAAAACCCGGGAGGTGGCTCCTCACCTCCAACTTCAGCCTCACACAACATCCTAACCTCTTAGTTCCAAATGGCCAACGGAAGACTGACATTAAGATCAATAAACCCAGGGACTTTCCTGGTGCTCCAGTGGCTAAGACTTCCTGCTCCCAATGCAGGGGGCCTAGGTTTCATCCCCGGCCAGGGAACTAGATCTCACACGCTGCAACCAAGATCAAAAATCTTGTGGGTCACAACTAAGACCAGGCACAACCTAATAAAATTTTTTTAAAAATTAAAAAAAGAAATCAACAAATCTAGTTGAATGTTTTATCCCAGGGTGTTGCACAGAATAAGTGCAAAATAAATATTAGCTAATCAATCTAGCATTTAAACTTAAATTGCTTTCTGCAAGTTCTTTATATGTGTTGACTTTGCTTTTTCCTTCTTTTCATGGTTTGATTTCAGATCAGGGTGTATTTGAGGCAAAACCTTACAGACACATGCGTCCCAGAGACACCTACTTCTTGGTGGTCCCTGGAACCCCATGTCTATTTCCTTGATTCCACATCCTCTGGGGTCTAGTATGTCACCGGGACACTAGGTATTGTGGGACCTGGGAACCTTGAATGGCAGGATCCTGTGGACTATTTTCCAACCTGTTAAAGAATTCTCCCTGCTTTTCTAGAGTGTGCATTTTCAACAGAGGGGATACTATCCTTGAAGGGGTGACCATTGTAATAGAGATATTACAATAGTTTGTGGCCTTCCAAAGTCCAATTAAAGCTGACAAAATCCTGGCCCTTGGTACTCGATATCTTTCAACAGGGAGAAATTTAATTTAAAGTTAAAATGTATTCATTCATTTAAATTAACTTTAAATTTATTTTTGTCTCCTTAGAGGGGAAAGTAACGGGGGGGAAAAAAAATAAAAGGCTTAGAAACAGTGTTCTCAGCGCCTACATCTCTGCAGCTTTGGAAACAGCCTGTGATTCCAAACAACAGCAAACTTGTATTCTTTTGTTATCTCCCTCAGTTAAAACTAACACTTTAAAAATATTTCTTACCGGGGGCTCTTAAGATGAACTCCTGGGAAATGAGTTGAAAAAAGCCTTCCAGAGAAGCAGGGGACAGATGACCGGATACCGCCCCAGCTCCGAGTCTCTGCATACCCTCCAGCCCTAGTTCCTCATCACCTTCCCCAAACCTTTCGTCTCCTTCACGTGGCACATTTCTCCAGTTGGCCAGTGAGCACCAGCTTTGTGAAAGTCAACAAGTCTGAATTTGGGCCAACTGTACGTTTCGTAGGTTTTTCCTCCTTTGGACATGTTCACATGATTCCTTCTAGGCAAGACACCATTTCTCGATGTAGCTGCCTTTCTCCCTGGCAGGGCCAGCAAGGAGTTACATGCCCTTGACAGTGAAGGAAAAAAAATGCGCACATAACTCTGGTAGCCCCTGAAGGTCCATCCTGACCTCCATTCCAGTACTCATACCCTGTCAGGGTATGAGATCTAGATCTAGACACATCCCATGATGTCTACATTTCGAGCCACCCAGACAATCTCCTTTGAATCTCTCAGCAAGAAGGGAGGTTGCTGGATATTTTCTCTTCTTTATAAACAACAACACAAATGTTGCCTGATACACAACTAACAATCTACCCGAGATCACACAGCTAAGGAATAGTAGGCTCAAGACAACTGTGTACCCAACCGCACACACACTAGACTGTGAGTTCTTTGAGGGCAAGAACCACGCTTTTTGCTCACCATCCTGTCCTCAGGGCCCACCACTTAGCCGGAATCCAGTCAACATTTGTTACATGAATACATTTCTCTGAGTCTGGAGCCGCCAGACCGTCAGTGCAATGAAGGATGTCTTCTAAAACCATGGGCCGTCTGTCTGCCCCATACCCCCTTTTAAAATTGTAGCACAATAGTGGTGCTGAATTTTTCAAGCACATAGCTTCCTGGAACTACTGAGAAGTTTGCTATGGGGCTCAAAGGGAGTGTATCATCTTCAAGGTTATACTGTGTTTCACATTCCTTCAGAATGTTATCATTTGGAGTCCTGTTGAGATTGCTTGGTATTATTGTTAAAAGGGCAAGATTTTCTTGTTACTGAAGTCTCTTGTATGAGGAGAACCAAACTGTATACAGAGGTGAAGACACTCTCATTTCTGTTTTCAATAAAGTTTACACATAACTCAGATGCACTAAATAAGAATATGCATGTATTCTGGAAGATAGCAAATAATCAAATTATGTTTACTTGAAACCAGTCATTTATTATCAGGGAGGAAGAAGTTACACTGAAATGTTACGAAGTTGGTACGCAAGCATAAACAACTTTCTTCTGCATTAGTTTTTGATAGGGAAATGTGTTCCAGTTAGCACAGTGGTTGTGGGGGTAAATACATCTCTAATTGAAGAAAACCAGGTATTCCCATCATGTATGAACCAATGGCTTTGATTACGTTCTAGTGCTGTGTTAGGCAATGGGAGAGACAAAGATGGATTGAGAAAAAAATTCTTTTGTCATTGAGGAGATTATATTAAGGCAGATGAAACCTAGCAATAATTACACTGTGCAGTGGGAAGTGAGAAGTGCAAGAGGCTATTGGGGTCAGAGGAAGGGAGGATTTTTTTCCCCATCCCAGGATGTAGGAATAGGGGTGGGTAGGATCAGATACAACAGTGTGGAAGCAATATTTACATTAGGTCTTAAATTAGGGAGTAAATTGGACTCCAGATATTAAAAACATGAAAGAAAGAGTACTCCAGGCAGAGAACATGACATGTTATGGAGGCAGGAAAGTGGCAGCGTGTCCAGGGGACAACGCCTCGTTCACTGTGACTGCAGCAGGTGGTACACGAATGTCCGGAACCGAGCTGAGGAAGGCGGGGAAGTAGGGGAGGCAGTGGGGCCATTCTTATCCTCGAGTCTTACTGAGATGGCTTTCCCCTGTTCCCTTGAAATTAGGCCCAGCCAAACATCTTAACTGAGTTTCCATAAAATTGTATCCTGAGACAGAGCTTGGGTGCGGTGTAGAATCTTCGGGAAGTGATAGCAGGACACAAAAGTGAGGAAGTGGACCAGTGAGACGGGACTGGGGGAGAAGGTGCGGGTGATTGGTTGGGAACCCACAGAAACCACGGGGGCTGTACCTCATCATTGTGCCATCAGAGGAGAGGGGCGCTGGGGCATCCCAGGCTCCCATCCTTTACTGGCCGAAGGTCGGCCCTGTGGCACTAACATCTTTGAATTGCTGGGCCACTTTCCTGCGCAAGGCTCTGGAAATCCCTTGATAATAGAAGAGAGAAATAGGCCTACAGGTGGGAGGCTGTTGGCTTGCTGGGGCCTGCGCAGTGGCTCCAGGGGAATTCAAGTGACTGAGGAAAGTCTCTGTTACAGCACATCCCTTACTTTGGTCATGAACATGGGCAGAAGCGATAGGTGTGACTTCCGTGTGGAAGCTTTAAGAGACAGTTCACACAGGGATGGTTTGAACAATGCAGGCTCCCTCAGCTTGTGTCCTGGAGTGAGAAGTTGTGGGGCAGACTAGCAGCTCGTTGACTGTGGCTGGACACATAGTGTGAGTGAGAAATAAGCTTATATCTCATGAGCACCTGAGATTTTAGGAACTATTACTAGTGCAACATAACCTAGCCTAACCTCACTGATACATAGGGCTTCCCAGGTGGCGCAGTGGTAAAGAGTCTGCCTGTTAATGCAGGAGACACAGGAGACCTGGGTTCGATCCCTGGGTCAGGAGGATCCCCTGGAGTAGGAAATGGCATTGCACTCCAGTATTCTTGCCTGGAGAATTCCATGGACAGAGGAGTCTGGCGGGCTACCGTCCATAGGATTTCACAGAATCTGATCTGACTGAGCACATACGCACACACTGGTACATATCCATTACCAAATTGATTTGTTACATGCTGGGTAATTATGTTGCATTGCAGTTAATTCTGACACCATGAAAATCTAGAGGGCACAGAAAAGACAGAAGTGTATTTCCTTCTAAGGCTCAGTTCAAGAGGATTCCAATGTCCAGTTCAACCATACCAGCTAGCTGGGCTCTCTCTGACCTCCATCTCACCTGGGGACCCAGGTTTCTTTCATCTTATTGCTCTGCTGGGCCATACATGCATGCTCAGTCACTCAGCCATGTCCGCTCTTTCAGACCCCTTGGACACGGGCCCACCTGGATCCTCTGTCCTTGGAATTTTCCAGGCAAGAATATTGGAGTGGATTACCATTCCCTTCTCTAGGGGATCTTTCTGACCCAGGGATCAAACCCACGTCTCCTGAGTCTCCTGAATCGGCAGGCAGATTCTCTGCCATCTTCTAAGACAGGAGGCAGCAAACGTGTTCTGTGAAGGGCCTGATAATAAGCATTTTCAGTTTTGCAGGCCATGTGGTCTGTTTGTTACAATGACTCACTCTGCTGGATGGGGTGAAAGCAGCCATAGAGGATATGTCCATGAAGGGGCATGGCTGTGTTTCAACAAAACTTCATTCCCAACCGTAGGCAGTGGACTGGATCTAACCCATTTGCCCACTGGGCCTTGATTGAGACTTCAAATATAACTAAGGTGCTTACTTTGGTAGCACAAATACTAAACCTGAAATAATTCAGAGGAGGGTGTTATGTTTCCTTTGCAAGGATGATCTAAAGGATTCGTGAAGTGTGTTAGTCTTTCGTAGTATAAGGAAGATGTGGGAGGCAGAAGTTCCTGGATCACTGAGAATGAATACCAGCTGAGATTGTACAGAAATTAAAATGGACAATATAAAAGTGTAGCTCAGAAGGAAGCAATAAGCTGAACAAAAGGGAAAGCTTTCAAAGAAGTAATATGCCTGAATTTTTATAGGTTGAAAACAACAAGAGGTATCAGATCTTCACTGAACTTGACTCACATGAAACAGGCATTGCAAATTTTTTATTTAATGAGGACTTAATTATTAATGCAAAATGAAACAAAGTGAGTCAGAAAATTGTTCTAATTAAATTCATAGCTTGAACAGGTCAGAAGAAATCCCTGCAACTCCTCATTCTTCCCTGAGTGAAGATTTAATTACCATCATGAAATGTCACTTGCACACAAAAAGGCTCATATGCAATTTCTGGATCAGAACAAAAAGGCTGAGTAAACAGCAAACAGTTGATAGCATTCCACAAAGACAAATAAATGCAGAATACGGACAGAGCTAGAGAGCATGGGTATGATGCTCTTAAAAACAAAGCATGATGAGGATTTTGTGGTGCAATATTTACTGAACAAAATTTCTAAGGTTAGTAGAAATAATTTCAAAATTGAATACTTAGAGTGGCCAAGCCATATGAATGGAAAATGAATTATGAAACAAATGATCACTATCTAGGATGGAGAATTCAATCTATCATTATTGATTAATAGGTAATTAAGTGACACAAAGTATCATACAAGAAATTTTTAAATGGTGTGTAACCATCAAAGGCGATTTGAACAAATTGTGGCAGGGACAAAAGTTGTGTTGAACAACTAAAGTGTATTGTACATATCGTTAAAACAGAAGACAAAACCAAGAAGGTTGAAATAAGTATTTCATTGATTTTACACCGGCTGCAAAGAGGACATTAAAAAAATTAATTGAAGAACTGAAAAATCTTCAGACTCAGTATTAATTTAAAAGATGAAGGAAGGCAGCCTAGGACAATGCCACTGACATGGCTGGAAAAGAAAAAATGCACAAGCTAGACTTTTGTCTGAAATATACAGAACCATTCTTTGCATCCAACTGAATTACAACCATGAATTTGTTACTAGGAGATGTGGCCTCAGCTGTGCCAATTGCAATCACATTTTGAGGGAACGATTCAGAGATTAGGTATTATAATCTCTGGACCAGTGTAAAGATGGCCTATTTTGAAGAAACACATGTCACTTTGATTTGCAACCACTCTCTGACAACATGGTTGGGAAACGTTGTGAAAGCAATTAGATTTAATTTAGAGATGATACAAGATGCTTTGGAAGAGTTAGGCAGAATAGCAGAAGATTCTCAAATGGGGTGAATCACAGACTTTGGCAGAACAAGAAATAAATAATGAATTTGTACTCTGATTGCTATTTACTATGAACTGATGTGCTTTTGAACTGTGGTGTTGGAGAAGACTCTTGAGAGTCCCTTGGACTGCAAGGAGATCCAACCAGTCCATCCTTAAGGAGATCAGTCCTGGGTGCTCATTGGAAGGACTGAGGCTGAAGCTGAAACTCCAGTACTTTGGCCATCTGATGAGAAGAGCTGACTCATTTGAAAAGACCCTGATGCTGGGAAAGATTGAGGGCAGGAGAAGGGGACGATAGAGGATGAAATGGTTGGATGACATCACTGACTCGATGGACGTGGATTTGGGTGGACTCCGGGAGTTGGTGATGGACAGGGAGGCCTGGTGTGCTGCGGTTCATGGGGTCGCAAAGAGTCGGACACAACTGAGCGACTGAACTGAACTGAACTGATGTTTGCAAAAGGTTATAAGAAACCTAAAGGGATCTATGTTTAGCCACTGAGTTTTAAAAAGATTCAAAATATTTTTAAAACTTTTAGAGAAAATTTTTCTAGGCCAAAATGATATGAGAAATATGCAATAAAATTACATTGCATTAAATATAAGGAAATTAAAACAGGGAAAGAAAAACATTTAAAGTCACTCAGTCATGTTTGACTCTGTACAACTCCATGGACTGTAGACCACCAGGTTTCTTTGTCCATGGAATTCTCTGGGCAAGAATACTGGAGGGGGTAGCCATTCCCTTCTCCAGGTGATCTTCCTGACCCAGGAACCCAGATTTCCTGTGTTGCAGGCAGATTCTTTACTGTCTGATCCACCAGGGAAGGCCAGTAATCATTGTGAGAGACAGGATATATCAAATAATTTTGAAACTAATTTCCAGAGATACTATTTGCTGAGCATTATAGATCAGGCATAGTCACAAATGAAGACAGATGTGAAAAATCAAGAATTACATATTATTAAAATGTCAAAATAGTTTTGTTTTTTAGTAAAACCTGAACATTGATAAATTTTAGTAGAACTTAAGAAATTTAGTATGGATATAGCTTATTACTTTAAAAAGTGGTGGAAATCTTAAGTGAATTTGGTAACTTTCTTTCTTGCTGATGGTATATGAATATCTTATCTGTATATGACATCACAAATAGGCCACTTTGCCAGAAGGATTATTTTCAACTGAAGGCAAATAAGAATCTGCACATGTAGAAACAGCTTCTTGCCCCCACCTCCTATCTACCTAAAAGTAGGACATAAACTTCCCTTTGTGAAGGTGATCCCTTTCTCCCACCCTGTATCTGGAGGAGAACAGCCCTTACCATTGACGATAGAAAGTTAGTGCTGAGATAGGACTGCACACACAAACTTGACCAAAGTAACTCCTAGCTTCTATTCCACAGTTTCCCTGTGTATTTACTTTCCCACAATTTCCACGCTCCCCCTCCCCCACCCCCTGCTCCCCCTCAAGCCTAAGATCCTTTTCGTCTGTCTTGTCTTCACAATTCGTCACCCTTCATTAAAATAAAAGCACTTCCACCCCCCACCCAAGATTAATTCCTTCCTTGGGTCTTCACTTCTTTACTATGAAGACTTCTGTGCATGTAAAAATGAAAATATTAATGTCAAATAAAGTTTGTCTTGGGACTTTCCTGGTGGTCCAGTGGTTAAGACTCTGCACTCTGGGGTTCGATCCCTGTTTGGGGAACTAGACCCCACATGCCACATAAAGGTCCCAAATGTCACAACGAAGATTGAAGACCCTCCATACTGCAACTGGGCCCCAGATAAATAGATGCAAAAATAAACGAATATCAAACCACTGTGTGCCTTTTCTCTGTTAATCTGTCTTCCTTAGTTGAATTCAAAGGTCCCAGGCACAGAATCTAAGAGGGTCTAGCAACTCACAGAGCTGACCCCTTGGGTTTAGCCAGCGAATCACCACTGGGACACGCTGCTCCCTGCTTGTTCTTCCTGCTGTACTCCTTGTGTTCTTGCAGAGATAGATCTGTTTCTCTCCCTTTTCCTCCAACCCTGGTGCCAGGAGCCCTTCCCAGACAGATTGGCCGCAGCTCAGCCTTGTCGTCCTAAAACCAGTTTGAGAAGGAATCCCCCCATGTCTCTTCTTGCTTTTGGAATTCAGGGACGTTGAGCTGGTTTGGCCTCTGAAATTATTCTAATTTCTACAGTAGCTTTCTCCTGACCTGCATTTTTGGGCATGGACTTCATTGCCAGTCTGATCTTTATGCTTTCTACTTGGCAGGATTTCTTACCTAAGCTCTTAATGCCATGCCTTTTGGTTTTCTAGCACTGTATGTGTTTAATTCCTTTGAAATGATACATTTCTCATTTTAAGGGATTTTGAATTGGAGCAGAGATATTCTTGGTTCACTATTTTAATCCAGTTTTCTATGTACTTCTTTATGACAGTTTTATCCCAAATTTTCTATAAATGAGTTTCATTTTTATAATCAGAAAAAAAAGCTAGATTTCCCCCAAGCTGGTGTTACTTTCTTTGTAAACTATCAAACCCTCAGGGACATAAACTTTTAGTTATTTCAGAAGGAAATATAACTATCATAATTCATGAAATCTCCAGAGGCAACTCATTGCAACTTAATTTCTTAGATGGTGTTTATTCATTTCTTAACTGCATGGATAAATAATGTATGAAAATGAAATGGCAATTGTGATCATCACATCAATGGAAATGTTAAAGTCATTTGAATCGACTCAATGCTGGCAAGAATTTATTGTATATTTTTAAAAAAAATTACTTATCTAGGTATCTTTTATCATTTGGGCTCAGAATCTCCAAAGATTTTCAGACATTGAAGTGAAATAAAATCCCTGTGAAATGAACTGAAAGTGAATGAGATGTTTGCAAATGCAACATGGACATATTGCAAATATTTCTTTGTAAATGCAGCATGTAGATATTCATTTATTAAGCACCAGGGCTCATAGATAAATGATGCTTATTACTTTGGGATGCTCATCGAACCCACGTGTCAGGTTTTGTTCTAGTGCTGGGCTTACAATGAACAAACAAAATAGACTTGTCCAGATTAATCCACAGGAGCCAAAGTTAAAGTGCATTTTTGGAGCTTTCAGAATAATGTTCTTACCTTTATTACTACTCTTAAACAGTTTTTCTTTTTCAAGTACTTTAAGATTATGTATTAAAATGACGTTAATCATTGAACTTATACTCTAGTGGGGATATAGATGTGTAGACAGGTAGTTACCATATAGTGCACTAAATAACAGGATGAGATAAATCCAGGGAGACCAGAAAGCTGGAAGGAGGGAAACTTAGTCTTGAGTGTCAGGGAATATTAGATTGTGATGTAAAGAAATGATAAAGAACCTGACAAGAGGGCATGGAAGGCAGATAACAGAGACATGTTTTCTTTTGGCTTTTGTGGGTATTGTGCTTACACTGTGTCTTTGACCTGGAGTCCTGTAACAGTCACACTGGGTGGTGTCTCCTGACAAGCATGTTTTAAGGTGCTTGCCTTTCTCAAATGCTCTTCTCTGTGATCCACTCATTTCTTGGGTCTCATGACCTTGCTTGTGTTGTGTCTTCTCCACCTTTTCTTCCTTTTTTCTTCCCTTCCTCTTTCCCTCTTTCCTTTCCTCTGTCTCTCCCCTGCATCTTCTCTATAACTTCTTGCAACCAAGGTGGACACTTGTAACCCTCTCCATTGGCTGAACATTAACCAACTAGAGTGTGTCTTCTTTTTCTTCTTCTTTTTTTTTTAAACCACTCTAAAAATTGTTTATTCTTAGGAACATATAGTATCAATGCCTTTGGTATAAGACTATTGTTTTCCTTGATGAACACAGAAAATACATCCATTACCTTTTATACACATAGCTATCATCTAATAGTATCGTCTCAACCACAAAGCGTGTCTTCTTTGTGATCTCTAGAAAATCTGAAGAGGCACACCACCTGTATTGAAGCACGGTCTGTTGCATGGATAAACAATCACTCCTCAATTTAATTCATTGTTGTTGTTGTTCACTTGCTAACTTTTGTCTGACTCTTTGTGACTCCATGGACTGCAGCACACCAGCCACCCTGTCCTCTACCACCTCCCGAAGTTTGCTCAAGTTCATGTCCATTGAGTCAGTGATGCTACCTAACCATCTCATCCTCTGCTGCCCTCTTCTCCTCCTACCCTCAATTTTTGCCAGCATAGGGGATTTTCCAATGAGGCAGCTCTTTGCATCAGGTGGCCAAAGTATTGGAGCTAAAGCTTCAGCATCAGTCCTTCCAATGAATATTCAGGTTTGATTTCCTTTAGGATTGACTGGTTTGTTCTCCTTGCAGTCCAAGGGACTCTGAAGAGTCTTCTCCATTACCACAATTTGAAGGTATCAATTCTTTAACACTCAGCTTTCTTTATGGTTCAACTCTCACATCCATACCTGACTACTGGAAAAACCATAGCTTTGACTCTGTGGACCTTTGTCAGCAAGGAGATGTCTTTGCTTTTTAATATGCTGTCTAGGTTTATCATAGCTTTCCTTCTAAGAAGCAAGTCTTCTAATTTCAAGGCTGCAGTCACCACCTGCAGTGATTTTGGAGCCCAAGAAAATAAATCTGCCACTGCTTCTACTTTTTCCCCTTCTATTTGCCATGAAGTGATGGGACCAGATGCCATGATCTTAGTTTTTTGAATGTTGAGTTTTAAGCCAGCTTTCACGCTGTTTTTTTCACCCTAGTTAAGAGGCTCTTTAGTTCCTCTTCACTTTCTGCCACTAGAGTGGTATCATCTGCATATCTGAGGTTGTTGATATTTCTCTAAGCAATCTTGATTCCAGCTTGTGACTTATCCTGCTAAGCATTTCATATGATATACTCTGCATATAAGTTAAACAAACAGGGTGACAATATACAGTTTTGTCATACTCCTTTCCCAATTTTGAACTAGTCAGTTGTTCCATGTAAAGGTCTAACCATTGCTTCTTGACCTGCATACAGGTTTCTCAGGAGACAGGAAAGGTGGCCTTGTATTCCCATCTTTTTAAGAAGTTTCCACCGTTTGTTGTGATCCACACAGTCAAAGACTTTCTCATAGTCAATGAAGCAGAAGTACATGTTTTTCTGGGATGCCCTTGCTTTCTCTGTGATCTAATGAATGTTGGCAACTTGATCTCTGGTTCTTCTGCCTTTTCTAAATCCAGCTTGAACATCTGAAAATTCTTGGTTCACATACTGCTGAAGTCTAGCTTGAAGGATTTTGAACATAATCTCACTAGTATGGGAAGTGAGTACAATTGTCCAGTAGTTGGAGCACTCTTTGGCACTGCTCTTCTTTGGGGTTGGAATGGAAACTGACCTTTTCCAGTCCTATGGCCAATGCTGAGCATTACAAATTTGCTGACATATTGAGTGCAGCACTTTAACAGCATCATCTTTTAGAATTTGAAATAACTCAGCTGGAATTCCATCACCTCCACTAGCTTTGTTGGTAGTAATGCTTCCTAGGGCCCACTCTGATCCACAGGAATTCAAATTAAAGTATATTTTTGGAGATTTCAGAATAATGTTCTTACTTTTTTTATTATTCTTATAAATTGTTTCTTTATTAAGAACATTAAGATTATGGATTAAAAATGATGTTAAATATAGCCATGTTATTTGGTATCATAAGAAGCAACAATGCATTAATTCCTCTCACCAAAGCATGAACGATCAATATAGGCACTGATCATTTAAAAGCAGACATTTGTGTTACAATTTGAAACAGACCAAAGATTTGTTAAGTAATCGGAGATTAAGTTCAAAAGATTGTAATTTAATTTGGAGTGTAATATGTGCTTTTAAAATAGGACTTGAAGGGAGGAGTTATCATCTTATTGGTGATATCTATAGTGGAACTGTGTGGTAGATTTCTTGTTTTTTTTGGTAGATTTCTATTTCAGAGTTTAACAAAGCAATTTGTTGAGTGGTGATAAAGCGGAGTGTAACAGTTACTGTCAAAATCTGCTGCATAACAGACCATCTCACAACTCAATGGTTAACTATAATTATTTTTATGGGCCTGAGTGTTGGCTCAGGGTGAGTTTGATGTGAGCTGGGCTAAACAGCAGTGACTTGGTTTCACTCCACATCCCTCATCCTTCTTCTGGGACTAGCAGGGGAGCGTGAGTATGTTCTTCTCATGGTGTTGATAGAGGTAAAGACAGCAAGTGAACACACTTCCTAAAGCTAAGGTTCAGAATGGGCACACTGCCACTTCTGCCTCATTCTATTGGCCGAACCAAGACTTACGACCGTATCCAAGGGCAAGAGAAAGGGAATACCAGCACACGATGAGAGGACCCTGAAAGGTTTCATGGAAAAGGCCATGATACAGGAGGGATGAATAAGAAGGAGCAGTGATATAATCGATGCATAGAAACCACCTGGTTATTCACCAAGCTGTTTCCTTTTCTTCCTCGTGACCACAGCTAGCTATATCGCCTTGCATCTCACGTAGTAATGTCTGCCTGGATGACCAAGTGCTTGCCAGGGGAATGTGAGCTGAAATGACTTGACCCATGAAAATTTCTAGTGGGAACTCTTCTGTGTTATTTCCTATGTTTGATACAGACAAGCTAGGAAAGCTTGAAAACCATGTATTAAAGATAGAAACACAAGATGAAAGAGGTTGTGTCCAATTAAAAATTCCACATGGACTTTATGTGAGAGAAATAAATTTTTATTGTGTTGGAGTCGATGCTCATTTTGAGGTTTGTTTGTTAATCAGCTGGAATGACCTTTAATAACATATGTGATATATACAGAGAAAGGCTCTGATAGCAGTCCCAGAGTTTCTTGAGAGCACTTTAAGAAACACCATGCTAATGCTTGTTAGATTCAATTTCAATTCTTTCAGGGGCATCTTCTCCTAGTTTGTGTAAATTCAGGAAGAAATACCTGGGTTTTCCTGAGTGTGGGGAGATATTCTTCTGGGTCACCAGGGCAGGACTGAGCAGTAATAAGCCTTTAATGATCAAAACAAACCCTGTAGGCAGGGATGGAAATATATTTTGGCATCAGTTAGCCTTTTTTTTTTTTTTTGCATTATCTCTTCTTGGTCCCACTAGACTCCTTTAGCAAGAACAAAGGAGGGAAAATACTATAAAAGGAAAGGGTTAGGTGTGTGGTTTTCATCTGGTTTCACGAGCTGAGCCCTGCCAGGCTGTGCTTGTGGTCAAGGCCTAACTCACACCAAGAATCCTCCTCTCCTTGCTGGGGACTTCTCTGGGGATTCAATGGTTCAGATTCTGTGCTTCCAGCACAAAGGCCACAGGTTTGATCCCTGGCCAGAGAACTAAGATCCCACATGTCACATGGCCAAAATATAAAATAAATAAGTAAAAGTCTGACTCAATCAATCATTTAAAAAGAGAAAAAAAGGAATCCTCCTTTCCTGGTAAACATCAGGTATGCTGATGTTTACATCTCTAACATCTCAGTTAGAAAATCTGTTTTATTTTAGAGTTTAGTTTTTGGCATGTTAGTTAGTTAGTTAGTTAAGTCGCTCAGTCGTGTCTGACTCTTTGCGACCCCGTGGACTATAGCCCACCAGGTTTCTCTGTCCATGGGCTTCTCCAGGCAAGAATACTCCCTTTTGGCATGTAATCCATCATAAATTTTAAAACATTATCCATTTGGGCATATCATCTGCAATAGTTGTAAGAAGGCTTTTTAATTTTTTCATTCAGAATGATTTTGCCTCATAAAGAAGCAGTTATGCACTTGTTAGAGGTGATACCATCTTGCTCATTCATCACCTCATGACCCCACCTTACCTGTAATGTCAGAAATGCTACTTGCCTCTAAGCTCTTGTTAGATGCTTTTCTCTACTTAGTAACAAGCAGAACATATCCATCACATCCACAAACCTGAAGGTAAACATTTAGAAATCACCTGTCTCAGAATTAGAGAAAATGTCTAATCATCTAGTTTTCTGGATATTCACCAATGCCTCTTTGGCCCTCAGGAGAGAGAGAAGAAGACATCTGTATTAGAGATGAAAACAGCTTCATCCCAGGCAGAGAAGTAATTAGAATTTTTAATCTCCAGACCATCTGGGTTATTATTATCACTCCCCTTCTTTCCCTCTCTGCCCAGAAATTCCTCAGTTCTGGTGGATGTTTTCCCTTGTAGTTAATAATAATACCTAATATTTATTGAGCACCTACTAGGTCTTGGACATTTCACGTACACTTGCTTGTTTAATTCTTAGAAAAATCCTCTGAGATGGATTATAGGATCCCCATTTTATAGGTGAGGAAATGGAAGTGACCCAACTGGTAACAGATGGGTCCTTGGTTTGAACCCAGAAGTCTGATCCAGAGGCTGGGCTGTTTTCTGCTAGTCTGTTAGGTCAAAAGTCATATGATTCTCAAGACTGATCAGTTCTTTTGCT
Organism: Cervus canadensis; assembly: GCF_019320065.1. Classification (NCBI taxonomy): domain Eukaryota; kingdom Metazoa; phylum Chordata; class Mammalia; order Artiodactyla; family Cervidae; genus Cervus; species Cervus canadensis. The sequence continues at coordinate 6,484,699 of NC_057408.1, forward strand.
GTACACGGGTGATTAACTCTGGTGAGACTCTCCAATAACTTTGTCTTGCCTGATTTGGTGGTGTCAGATAGATGAGGATGGCCACCTGTATGTATTTATTTCTTTTTTTTTCTTTAAAAAATTTTATTTATTCTTTAATTGAAGGATAATTGCTTTACAGAATTTTGTTGTTTTCTGTCAAGCCTCAACATGAATCAGCCATAGGTATACATACATCCCCTCCCTTTTGAACCTCCTCCCGTCTCCCTCCCCGTCCCACCCCTATAGGATGACACAGAGCCCCTATTTGAGTTTCCTGAGCCGTACAACAAATTCCCGTTGGCTGTCTATTTTACACATGGTAATAGAAGTTTCCATGTTACTCTCTCCATACATCTCACCCTCTCTTCCTGTCTCCCCATGTCCATAAGTATTTTCAATCTATATTCCATGGAAATGGGGCTGGTATTCAACAGGAAACACCATAATGCTGGCTATGCTGGTTGTTAAAATCATGATATAAATAAGTAGTCATGGTCCCAACCTCCCAGTCCTTTACCTTGGACTTGCCCCAGAAATTTCCATCTTTTCCTACCATCTAGCAACTGAAGCAGGAGAAGGCAATGGCACCCCACTCCAGTGTTCTTGCCTGGAAAATCCCGTGGATGGAGGAGCCTGGTGGGCTGCAGTCCATGGGGTCGCTAAGAGTCGGACACGATTAAGGGACTTCACTTTCACTTTTCACTTTCACTCATTGGAGAAGGAAATGGCAACCCACTCCTGTGTTCTTGCTTGGAGAATCCCAGAGACTGGGGAGCCTGGCGGGCTGCCGTCTATGGGGTCGCACAGAGTCGGACACGACTGAAGTGACTTAGCAGCAGTAGCAGCAACTGAAGCATTAACGTCCTCTTCCTGCACCCTGCTCCTCCTCTCAGCAGGGTCTCTGGTTCGACCTTCATCAATTCATCTCTACAGTGGAGCAAACAGTATCCGCGCTGCCTTTGTCAACTGGCTGACGGGAGGATCTTGGGAAAGGAAATGGCTGAAAACTTGCTTTACAAACTGGGAAATACAGACCAGGGAATGGAGGCGTTTCATTCTCAGCTTGGCAGGGGGCAATGAATGACCTCTGTCCTGCTAGTGTTCCTCAAAGAAAGACTAAGAGTCTGTAATTTTTTTCACAAGTGGAAATAGGTGTTCAGTGTTTTTGTGAAGTTACTAATGCTTTGTGTATTTTAAGTTCTTACAGAGTGTATGATTCTTTTTTTTTTAAACCTTAGTTCCGTTCTCTTCTCTTTTCTCCAAATTACACTCTCATTTTCACTCATTCATAAGTGTAATCAGAATGTGTACCAGTTAACAGCATGTGGTTAGGAAATCAAAGATTAAAAAAATTGATGCTGTTTGCTAATTGTTACTTTGAGAAAAACATGTATAGATGAAAGATTAGATTTAAAATTTATTTCAAATTTAGTTTTCATCCTCAAATTTACCACCCTAGTATTCACTCATTTTAAAATGAATATTTTAGTTACCATCTTTCCTACAGCATAAATCTTTATTTTGTTTATAAACATATATTATTTTTAAAATTATTTTCTTTGTTAGCACTAACACCTTACCATTTGCTTGAAGTTTTACAATTTTTAAAACAAAGATTCTATTATTTTAAGGTTGAGCATTTTCTTTTTGTGTTATCTTTTTTCTTACTTAAATGGCTTAAAGAGATAAATTCACATATGTTCCATTTACCCATATAAAATGTACAATTCAGTAGCTTTTAGTATATTCACAGAGTTGTGCATTCATTACCAAAAATAATTTTAGGACATTTTCATCGTCCCCCAAAGAACCTTGTACCTTTTAGCAATGACTCTCATTTTCCCCAATCCTGTTTCCTGTACCCCACCCGAAACCCAGATCCAGACAACAGATCTACATCCTACCTCTGTAGATTTTCCTGTTCTGGACAGTTCCTAAAAGTGGAATGATACACGATCTATTCTTTGGTAAATGATTCTTTTCAACTGGCATAATGTTTTCAAGGTTTCTATGACACCTTGATAAGACATCGTGTGTCATACTCGGCTAGCTCCTGTATTTCATTATTCTACGTGTGTCTCTACATGCTACCTTACCAAATAGACCATGTACATCTAGGGACAGTTTTGATAGCTGTGCTTTTGTAGGCCAGGAACAGGAAAGCCTGGGAAATGCTCCTTCCAGTCCTGTTTCTGGGGAACCTCCTGGAGGGGGTCTTCATATAGGCCCTGCCCCCCAGTGTTCAGTCTGGGATGAATTCCTGTCTCAGTGGATCTTCCCTGGGATTTTAGAGTTAAGAATTGAGACATGGGGTCTCACACTCCCTCCAGAGATGTGGCTGGAGAGGGTCATGTCTGCTGCTATGTGGGAGAAGGTGGTACGTGGTAGAAGAGAAGGAAACCCACGCAAAGAGATGAGCCATGAGGGACACCTGGCAACATTTGCCTTTCTGACTCCATTTATATCTGAGGCCCGAATGCATCCCTGGCCCTCCTACGCTGCCTGTGGGTACCCTGTTGTACGCTTTACTATATTCCATGCCACGTATTTAGATATGGGAATGATTGCTGCATCTAGAGAATCTTGGGGACTTCCCTGGTGGTATCTGCCAGGGAAGTTCTTGCCATCTGCCTTGTAGTGCAGGAGACATGGTTTCCATCCTTGGTCGGAGAGCTGAGATCCCACATGCTGCAGAGCAAATAAGCCCATGCGCCACAAGTATTGAGCCTGTGTTCTTGAGCCAGGAAGCTGCAACTACCAAGCCTGCTCACCGCAACTACTGAGGTTGCATGTCACAACTAGAGAGTTTGTGTACCACAATGGAAAATCCCACATGCCACAACTAAGGCCCGACACAGCCAAAGTGAAAAATAAACATCGAAAAAGTAAAGTGTCTTGGGAGAATTCAAGAGTGTGGATCAGCTATTTCTGGAGGTACTATTTTAATGGATAATCACGACCTAGATTAACTGATCTTAATATTTAGCATCCTAGGTATTTTATGTTAGTTTAAGATGTCTTCTATTAACAAACTTACATTCTCCATTAATACTAATGATGCATCATCAAATTTTGTGGGTATTTTTCATCATTAAAAAACGCATTACCAAGCACATGCTTATATGGAACACAGAATTTTTCCTCACACATTTCATCTTTTTGAATAAACAAGTATTTTTTCTTATTTAGGCTTGTTTAGTATCATGAAATAAGTAATTGGAAATTGAAGACAGGGAGAAATCTCAGGCATGCAGAACATTTTTTTACTTCAAGTGTACATTTTAGCATTTTGTGCATGCACTAAATAAATGCTTTAAAAAAACCCTAAAATGCAGAGTTAACCAATTACTACTTTGTAACAAACATTATTTGCTGTTTAAAGAGAAGGTTTGGGTCTTTACACCTGAAAATTTATGAGATTATGAATATTTTTGCTTATTCAGGTACATATAAAAGACAAACTCTAAGAAAAATTCTTGACCCCTTTAACTACTTTCTTTCTGCAAGGATATGTGTCATAGAAAGGAAGTCTTGGCATTTATAATAATTCTGCATGTTTGGTGGAGATTCCTGGCCTTTTTATAGGCAACTTTTTTTTCCTCCCCAGTGTCCTATTTTACTACTATTTCCAGACAAACCTTAACATCAGTTCTTTTTACTAACTTATAAAACGGCTGCTTGTGCAAAGCTCTGAAGGACCAAGATAAGAAAAAGAAAAAATATGTGTCTAAGAAATGAGTATGGGGAAGAGGAAAATATGGTGAGTCAAGATGAAGGAGTGGATCACCAAAAAGCCAAGAGATAACAAATATTGGTGAGGATGCAGAGAAAAGGCGAAGCTTTGTGCACTATTGATGAAATTGTAAACTCACATAGCCTGTATGAAAAATTGTATGGAGGTTTCTCAAAAATAAAAATAGACCTACCATATGATCCAATCATCCATTTCTGGGAATATATCCAAAGGAAATGAAAACACAACACGGATTCAAAAAGATATCTGCACCCCCATGTTCATAGTGGCATTTTTTGCAATAGACAAAACATGGAAACATCCATCAATAGACAATAAAGAAATTGTGATACACACACGTACATACACATTGGAATATTATTCAGCCATAAAACCACAGAAAATCCTACCATTTGTAACAACATGAATGGACCTTGAAGCCCATTATGCTGAGCGAAATTATTGAGACAGAAAGACACATCCTGTATGTGGCAGAGGGTGGGTTTGAGGGCGAATGGATACATGTGTATGTGTGGCTGAGTTCCTTTGCTGTTCATCTGAAACTGCCACAGGATAGTTAATTGGCTATATGCCAATACAAAATAAAAAATTTAAAACATATGAAGCAAAAAAAGAAAGACATATAGTGTATAATCTCACTTATATGTGAAATCTAAAAAAAAAAATTAACTCATTGGAAAAGAAATTAGACTTGTAGTTACCAGAGACAGATGGGAGAGGATGGGGAAATTGGAAGAAAGTGGTCTAAAGGTATACACTTCAGGTTATAAGATAAATGAACTCCTCTGTCCATGGAATTCTCCAGGCAAGAATACTGGAGTAGGTTGCATTCCCTTTTCCTGGAAATCTTCCCAATCCAAGGATCGAACCCTGGTTTCCTCCATGATAGGCAGATTCTTTACCATCTGAGCGACCAGGGAAGCCCCTAAATGAGTGCAGGGGATATAATGTACCAGGCAATGACGGTAGCTACCACTGCTGTGTGATATACAGAAGAGTTGTTAGGAGAGTAAATCCTATGAGTTATCATCACAAGGAGAGTACTTTTTCTTTTTTCCTTTCTTTTTTGTTGTATTTGCATGAAGAAGATGGATGTTAGTTAAACCTATTTAACAATGGTCATCATTTCACAATATATGTAAATCAAACTGTTGTGCTCCACACATTAAACTTATTACAGTGATGTATATCTATTATTTCTCAATAAAACTGGAAAAAAAAGGCTCTCCTAAAAAGACAAAACTGAAGAGGGAGTGGGATCTGAACCGGATTTCTGACAAGCCAGAGAGCACAATCCCTCGGACAGGTGCAAGAGGCAGGTGGTGCCAGTTCCAGGAGGGTGAGGTCCTGGATCTCCGAGGTGAGCAGTGGGCCCTGTCGTTGAGTGCTGAGTCTGCTTCAGGGGGTGGGTCCAAGTTTAGAAGTCTGCAGTCAGCTGGAAGGTGCAGGACCTCACAGATGGGCAAGGTTTCTCATTCAGGTGGAACATGGGGATCTGGCAGACTCATGCTGAGATAACGCGGGAGGCTGGGAGGATCCAGGGTGTGAACCCCCGAAGGTCATCAGAGCTGCCTGTATCACGTAGGATGGGGACTTCTCAAGCTGTTTACTTGGAGCACTGCCCAGGACTGGTGGAAACAGAGCTGACTGGGCCCTGAGCTCTAAACTGTCCTTCAACCATAAAAATTCCTTCTATCTGGTTTTTGTGCAAGTGTATGGGGGCACAGTTTGTAGAAGATTTGAGAGAGAAAAAGCGTTGTTTTGATATTAAACAGTTCGAAACCGTCCATCAGAAGGTACTTCTTCAGCCTGACATTACGAGGAGACCCCAAGCTGCTCTCGTGGGCACTGAAGTTGCCCTTGTGTCTGGGGTTGGATGGGCTTCTCCATCTTTCAAGGAAGTCACTTTGCTCCAATGTCAGAGGTCACTGAGGTCATGGAGAAGCTGTGGAAGAGGTACAAGGAGGGAGTACTTCCTGGGAGGAGAAAGGTGAGGTTATAGGAAGTGATATTAGGAGATCACTGGTAGGTAGATGTTCTTCAAGGAGAGGCTACAAATATGCCTTTTGACCACTGGCCCAATAGCAGTTAGGGACCAGGTGTTATAAGCAAAAAACCAGGTTTGAGTCCTATAAATCATCTAACAGATGGTTAGGTCCAGGAGGGCGTTATTTTATTTCAGCTTGTGGGCAGCAGGGCTTGCCAGATGCCTGACCTACAAAACTGAGTCAGCCCTGCAGACAGGGAAATGAATTTGAACTCAGCCCAAAACCAGATCTAGTAGCTTGATCAAGCTTCATCAGTGGCTTGATTCAAGTTACAGAGCCATTCGGTGTGGATGAACACATGGTCTCTGGGTAGGGAGGGAAAGAGGCACCTCTGTGGATCACACCATCAGCCCATTCCCCTTCGTCTCTTGCATGGGGTTCTGCAGACCCAATGAGTTGGAACGGTGAGTCACCCAGAACGAAGAAATAGCACTGCTCATTACACAACGAGCTTTTGAAGACTGTAGACCACCAAGTGGGGAAGTCAGAGGACCACTTGCATAAATAAGAGTTGCTTGAGTGTGTAAAAAAAAAATAATAAAGCAGGCTCCTAGACTTCATCTAAAATCCACAGAATACAAATTTCTGAGGGTGGGGCTCAGGAATACACATTGATACCAAGTCCCAGGACAACTCTTAGTCATTCTAACCTTTGAGAACTATTGCTTTAAAGCTCAGGATGGCTCTGATATGAAGCTATAAATCTGGAGCAATGTGACTCCTCGTTGCCCTCTGTGGTTGCCCATGTTGCCTTCTTGACTAAATGACAAAGACTCTACAAATTGTATTGCAGGGAATTACCATGTCTCAAAAATTGCTGTGCCAGTGGTAGGGATGAATCATATGGTAAATTGACCTGTGACTGCTTGCTGGCAGAAGAAGGGGAAATCTTGAGATGGAGGAGAAAGATTGGAGACTGACGTGTGCTCACAAGGGGATCCCTCATTGAGATTTTAATTTTTATTTCCTTTTCCCTTTGGACTCTGTAAATAGTCATGTCTGATGCTCAGGAATAAGTATTCCCTGGTTAACTCACATGCTTCAGTGAAGGATATTGCACACATACAGCGTAGTTTACATGGGGTCTTAGGGGAAATTAGGGGCAGACCAACGATGGGAAGTGTGGCTTCCTGAGTTTCACCCATGGCAGAGGCCAGTGTGTATAGACAGCACTCATTATAGGCTGGAGCTTACAGAAGTCCATGCTGGGGCAGTGACTCATGCCACCGCATGGCTGTGAGAAGAACGTGACAAGGATCAGTTCATTTTAGTCACTCAATCATGTTCGGCTCTTTGCGACCCCATGGACTGCGGAACACCAGGCCTCCCTGTCCATCACCAACTTCCAGAGCTTGCTCAAACTCATGTTCATTGAGTTGGTGATGCCATACAACCACCTCATCCTCTGTCATCCCCTTCTCCTCCTGTCTTTAATCTTTCCCAGCATCAGGGTCTTTTCCCATGAGTCAGTTCTTCATATCAGGTGGCTGAAGTATTGGAGTTTCAGCTTCAGCATCAGTCCTTCTGATGAATATTCAGGACTGATTTCCTTTAGGATGGACTGGTTGGATCTCCTTGCAGTCCAAGGGGCTCTCAAGAGTCTTCTCCAATACCACAGTTAAAAAGCATCAATTCTTCAGTGCTCAGCTTTCTTTATGGTCCAACTCTCATGTCCATATGTGACTACTGGAAAAACCATAGCTTTGACTAGACAGACCTTTGTCGACAATGTCTCTGCTTTTTAATATGCTCTCTAGGTGACAAAGATAAGAGCTATCAATTGTCATTGTCCATACCTCTGCTTTTATTTTTGTCTTCAACCAACTCCAAACAGATTTTTATCTCTACTACCCTTATAATTGCTCTTCCCAATGTTTCCAGTGACATTTTATTGCCAAATTCAATGATAGGCTCAAAGATCTCATGTTTGCCCTACCAATAGGCATTTGCCCCAGTTGACCATCTGCTTGTTGGAAACCTCTTCCCTTCACTTCCAAATCAGCCTTTAATCTTGGTTTTCCTCCTCCCTCACTGGTGGCTCCTTCCAAGTCTCTGTTACTTATTCTTTCTCAACATTGATGTCACCCAGGACCCACTACCTGGGTATTTTCTGTTATTCCCTTCACTCAACCCATGGATGGATGACTCTCAATATATCTACCTCTAGCTCCAACCTCTTCTCGCTTGTAAATTCAACTGCTGACTGGCCTTCTCCATTGGGATGTGAAAGTGTTAAAAGCGTTAGTCGCTCAGTTGTGTCCGACCCTTTGTGACCCCACACACTGTAGCCTGCCAGGCTCCTCTGCCCATGGGATTCTCCAGACAAGAATACTGGAGTGGGTAGCCTTGTGAAATGATGCTAACTGAATACGTCCAAGTTAAACTTGCATTTGCCCTGCTGCCGCTCCAAGTCTGCTCCTTTTTGGCCTCCCCCATGTCCCCTACTGCTTGGGTCCAAAGGCTTGGAGTTATCCCAGTCCATATCCAGTCCAGTAGCAAGCCCTGCTATCTCTACACCAGCAAACTACACCCAAGATCTGTCCACTTCTCACCATCACCACCCAAATAGTGGCCCTAAACACTATGATCGCTCACCTGAATTTTTGCCATAGATATAGATAAAAATCTAACTTTCCCTGTGCTTCCAACAGTAAAGGATTAACTCAGCAGGCCTGGGTTGTCCAAACCTTGCATATTTCAAAAAAACTGGCCTTTTTCTGGCTCCTGGTAAATTACCTCTATGATTTTGGAATATCCAGCCCCCAAAGTGTTACTTTCCAGGAGTCAGACAAGGGCCAAAATTCTTTATTGTGGCAAAATATACATAACATAAAATTAACCATTTTAATCATTTTTAGGTGTAAAATTCAGTGGTATCAAGTACACTTACAATATTGTGCAACATTCATCACTATCCATTTCCAGAACTTTTTCATCTCCCCAAACTGAAACTCTGCATTCATTCCATAATACCACTTTCCCCCTTCCCTTCAGCCCTGGTCACTTCTATTTTGTTTTCTGTCTCTATGGATTTACCTATTCTAGGTCCCTTATACAAGTGGAATCATGTTAAAATATTTGTCTTTTTGTGTCTGGTTTATTTGGCTTAGCCTAAGGCTTTTAAGCTTCATCTATGGTATAACATGCATCAAAATTTTAATTTCTTTGTGGCTTAATTACATTCCATTGTATGTTGTTGTTGTTGTTGTTCCTTCCTAAAGTCATGTCCAACTCTTGAAACCCCATGAAATTCAGCACGCCAGGCTTCCCTGTCCTTCACTATCTCCCTGAGTTTGCTCAACCTCATGTCCATTGAGTCAGTGATGCCATCCAACCATCCCATCCTCGGTCACCCCCTTCTCCTCTTGGCCTCAATCTTTCCCAGCATCAGGGTCTTTTCCAATGAGTCGGCTGTTTGCATCAGGTGGCTAAAGCACTGGAGCTTCCACATCAGTCCTTCCAATGAGTATTTAGGGTTGATTTCCTTTAGAATGGACTGGTTTTATCTCCTTGCAGTCCAAGGGACTGACTCTTAAGAGTCTTCTCCAGCATCACAGTTTGAAAGTCTGTTTTCACCATTTGGTTATCGTGAGTAATGCTGCTGTGAACATTGGTGTACAAGTATCTGAGTTCTCGTTTTCAGTTCTTTTCATGTATATCTAGGAGAAGAATTGCTGGGTCATATGGAAATTGTGTTTAACTTTTTGAAGAACCACCCAGCTATTTTCCATAGTGGTTGTACCATTTTATGTTCTCACCAGCAATACATTAGGGTTGCAATTCTCAGCATCCCCACCAATATTCATTATTTTCAGTTTTTAAAATATCACTGCCATCTTAATGGGTATGAAATGGTATTGTGTTGTGGTTCACATAGTCAATTCCTCATCATCTTGTGTGTGAATTGACAAAGTAGTCCTTGCCCTCCCCATTTGCCTTCCTCACTGTATTTGCCCACTGTTGTTCATGGCTCTTTGTAAAATGCCCCTGTAATAGATTGTCTTGTTGGCTCCCTTCTCCCTGCATAAATCAATACTCTCCTGCCTGCAAAACAAATTTCTGTCTACCCAAACTTCCTTCCCCACAGAGGTGTTCTTTAAATAGTTGCTGAGTAAACAAATTCATAGACTTACTAACAGAGACTCTTTCCTGAGAAAACTTAGAGTCAAGTGTACAATTTTATTTTATATATTTATTTTTGGCCATGCAGCATGTGGAATCTTAGTTCTCTGATCAGGGTTGAAACCTGTGCCCCCTGAGTTGAAAGCACAGAGTCTTAACCACTGGATCACCAGGGGAGTCCCTAGTGTACAATTTTAAAATGAATAAGAGTCATAAGAGAGACTCAGATAAAGGGGAATCAGGACAGAGGGGATTCATGGAGGATGAGTAGGACTTTGGGAGGAAGAGAGAAAGGCACTTTCAACAAAGGAGAAAGTTGTATGTGTTTCTTTCGGCTGAATCCTAAGGTATGAAAGAAAAGAATGCGTCCTTACTTTGAAAGACTTGAATGTCATGGTTAGGAGTTTGCAATCCACTTAGTAATCAATCTGGACTTAATAAAGTTTTTAAGAGAGTCCTAGAGTTGCGAGGAAAGATGACACCTCTGTGTGGTCTATGTGCTTAGGTTTAGAGACAGAAGGTCCCAGAAGCAGGGGAATGGCTGGTAAGACCATTGGAACAATAAAAGTGCATATTTATTAATGAAGGTGGGGACTAAGATAGCAGCAGAAAAAGGACATTTGGAGGTTGTTTTGAGTGATACTTTAAAGAAAATGCCAATCAATAACTAAAATGCTCTCAGGAGGAAGGGGTAAAGGAAGATTCTGAAATTTTGAGCCTTGAGAACTGGGAGGCTGGAGGAATTCTACTAATAGAAACATAGAATCCATGCAAGGAAGCATGTTTAAGATGAAAATGTTGAAAACATGGAGGCTGAAGTGTTGCTGTATTATTTCCTAGGAAGAGACTAACATGTGAGGTTGTAACTCAAGGGAAAAGTTACTGGTGTAGATTTGGAAAATGACTTTATCATGTTGACATTGGAAACAGTGTAGCTCTCGAGCGCATATAGAGGAGAGTAAGGAAAGAGATGATGATGAAGACCAATCATTCAGGAATGTTTCTAAAGGAGGAAGAGGGGTCCGAATACAAGAGAGAGACAAGGATCTTTTCACAGCCCAGTGGGGAGAGAATTTCTAGGAGAAAGTGATCAGCTCTGTTCTAAAGTTGCAAAGAGGTGTTTGAAGGATGCTTTGGATTTTGGCAATTAATGTTAAGTAATTCACAACCTTTGAGAAGATGGTTTATATTCACTGGAGGAGGTAAGGCGGAATAAAATATCAGAGAACAGAGCAGAGAATGTGAGGATGATGAATGGAGGTTCTTCTTTCAAGATGATTAGCAATAAAGAATGGGGGATGGGGGGGTAATAGAAGAGCTGGAGCGGGGAGGGTTTCTTAAAAACGGGAATACAAGGGTAGCAGTCCTGCCCTGGAGCTGAAGGTCCTGGTGTCTGTAATGTCAGTGTGGGAGACTTAGCATTGTCTCTGGTTTTGTTATTGTGATTATTATTATTTTTTAATGGCAGCTAAAGGTGTACAGACAATGTTAAATTAATATTTTTAAGGTGTAATTTTTCAGTTCATTTAAAACATGCAAGTATGGTCTTTTTAAGCAAATGAAATACTTACAAAATGGATTTTCTTCTAATTTTGGATTCACCATGACTTTACAATACCAACTAATGAAGACATTTACACTACCTTCCTAAACTTGTGTGTGAGTGCTTAGGGCTCAGCCATGTTTGACTCTTTGTGACCTTACAGACTGTAGCCCACCAGGCTCCTTTGTCCATGGGATTCTCCAGGCAAGAATACTGGTATGGGCTGCCATTCCCTTCTCCAAGGGATCTTGCTGATCTAGGGATCGAACCTGGGTCTTCTGCATTGCAGGTGGATTCTTTACATTTGAGCCACCAGGGAAGCCCATCTGCTTAAACATAGAACTTTGCAAATACTAGGTTTTTCTCAGTGTTTCTTTAACAAACGTAGCATGCAAATTTTGAAATTTTTAACATAGGTACTTAAATTATACATGGAATACACGTTCATAGTGTTTCAAAATTCACCCAACTTCTTTGGAAAATATAGCTTCTTTGGAAAATGGACTGTAAAACTTAATAGATTTTCCATTTTGTCAACTGGAATATTTTATCTTAGTTTGTTTTTCAGTGTTCATTTCTTATTCTTTGTTCATTTAACTTGCCAATTGTTCTTTTTTATGGTAAAGTAGATTTTAGTATTTGCTTCTTAAAAAATTTTCGTGCCTTTTCAAACTGGCATGTTCTTAAAGTATTTTTCTTCCTTGATTAAAAGCATGTGTTTAACCACATCAACTTTACCAAGAGAAACTAAGCCATACTGTTTTTAAGCCAATTAAGAAAACTGCAATTTTAAAATGTAACATTTTGGGGTGATGAACACATGAGACTTGACTTATTTGATTTAGACTGAAGGAAACTGCCTTAAGAAATTCATTGAAAGTTTTAGTATTCTCTGAAAGTTTAAAAAGAGGGAAAAAGAGCAGTTTTGTTTCACAGTAAAAAAAATGTCTGGTTGTTCTACAACGTGAAAGAAGACAAAGCAAATTTGGGGTGCACAGTAAGTTGTAGAAAGTGAAATTTATCTCCCTGAAAATAGTAAATTTGAAAAGAGCAATGAAAATATACTGAAAATCTGAAAGCATTAGGTCAGTTTTGATGGATTTATTCATAAAATGGAGGCAATGCTGGTGAATACTGTAAAATATTACATGGGTGATACCTGGAAAGCGTGAGTTACAGTTTAATTTTTTCTATTAAAATAACAATGATCACAGTCTTTAAAAGGTTCTTCTAAGTGGGGCTGGCGTGGACCAAAATTCCCCCTTGCTCTGACTGATTTGTAATTACTGATATATTCAAGTACATATTGAACATGCACATGAAATATATTTGGCCAATGGAAATAAAAAACAGAAAAGACTGTAAATAGATCAGTCCAAATGAATTCTCTGTCTAAATGAATCATGCAATTAAACAAAAAAAAGCAGGCACAGAAAGAAAAATGGGAAAATTTGATTTGGGGTGTTAGAACTGGAGGGGTGGGGGGAGAGTTATGATGGGAAGAGAAGGGGAAGGAAGGATGAGGAAGTAGGGGTGGGGGAGGATGTACCCTGAGGTTCCCTCCTCCAATAATGAAGAGATGGAGATGCTGCTGAACAAAACTTGGGTCCCCTTGCCCATGGGCAGGAAAGCCAATTTATTGATGCTGGGTGTGGTGAAGGCAAGTGCAGTGCTTATTGCAGGCGCCACACAAGGAGTCCTGGACAAGCTAGTGCTTTAAAAGGCCTACACTTCCCGAAGGCTGTCAGGGCAAGATTTTTAAAGACAGAGTGAGCGAGAGGGGTTGTGACGTGTGTAATCAACTCATGGACGTTCTCCTAATTGATTGGTGATGAGGTAATCGGGAGTCAATATCATCAACCTCTGGTTTCAGCCTGTCTGGGGTGTGTGTGCTCTGGGGCAGCAGACAGTGGGGGTTTCAGCATCTGCAAAAGACCTCAAAGAACATGGCTCAGAATGTTATCTGTAGCCCTTGAGAAGGAACTAGAAGTCCTTGGCTTTGTTTAATGGCTACCCCGTTATTATTTTGTCTGGCTTGACTGTTTACCTTTGCTTCTGCTGATTCAATTTATTCTCTGGCACTCAGGGAAGGCCTAGGAGGTTCAAGTTCATCTACAGATAAGAGGCAGGGGGAGGACAGGGCAGGGAGGGAGGAGGTCTGTTCTGGGAGGGTTCTGTAAGGTTACAGAAGTGATGGCTAGATAGATCCTGGGGGTTTTGGAGGAGGGAATTCAGGGGGTTTTGCCTGATGCCCTTGATCTTAGGGATGTAGGAGGAGGCAAGGCCATTGTCCTGGGACAAGGTTAGAGATGGGAAGAGGTTAGACAGGAGGTCTGAGTGGGGGGAACAAAGTTTGTATGAGTGCAGTGGGTAGGGGATGGCAGCAATGTGAATGCACTTCAGGTCTTTCTTGAAAAGTGTTGCAAAAGAAGGGGGAGCATGAGGTCAGTGATGTGGGTGGAGGAGTAAGCATTGGGCCCTTTTTTTTTTTTTGCCTTTATAAAGTGCTGGTCTCATGGGCGGGGGGCTTCCCACCTTCCCATAGTCAGTGGTAAAGTATCTGCCTGTCAAGCCAGAGATGCAGGTTCAAACCCTGGATTGGGAAGATCCCCTGGTGTAGGAAATGGCAACCCACTCCAGTATTCTTGCCTGGGAAATCACATGGATGTAGGAGCTTGGTGGCTTACAGTCCATGGAGTGGCAAAGAGTTGGACACGGCTGAGTGACCAAACCACCAGTACCACCACCACCGGATGTAGGGGGCAATCTGGAGCCCTCCTCACACCCCACACTCGGCATACTCTGTCACCTCCAGGCACACACACGGGTGAGGGGGCGGGGTCACACTTCTGAACTGGGTGCAGCCGTCAGCACCCTGGGCTCTGAGATTATATCAGCCTCTCATCTCTCCTCCTGAGCCACTTTATCCTGTTAAAAACACGTGCTTGAGACACAGCTCACATGATTTTGGCTTTATATACTCTCCCAACTGAATCTACTCTGTGATCTCAGAAACAAAACGTAGAAGAAAAATGGGAAAGAAAAGAAGAAAGAAAGAAAGAGTAATCTCCATCCGCAAAGTCCTTATCAGAAAATTTCAGAGTTATCAGCAGGCCTGCTCTAGGCAGTCTTCTGTTATCGGGCTTAGAAGCTGGGCTGGGACTTGGCAGGGAGAGAACCCCAGGGGAAGCAGGGGAGGAGAGGTGGTCTGGCTAACTCCAGTTCCCGTTCCTGGTGAAGCGATGACTTCCATGAAGTCATTTTCTCACAAAGTCACCGTTTCTTTAGGCTGCGGTCCTGTATTTTGTCTCTATTGCCCTTCATCGTATCTCTCCTTTCTCTTAACTAATCAAAATTCTTCAGGCTCTGTGATGCCACATCCACCTCGATTAAGAAGAATAGTTCTGCCGTTTGGTCCTTGGTTTGATCTAAGAAAATTAGGTGAGCATTTATGGGGATACGACCACAGGCAGGCCCCGGGTCTTGTGCTGCGAGCGGACAGCGCTGAGCAGGAAGACAAAAGCAGGCAAAGAGGCTGAGCCTGGCGAATGTGGGGTCAGAGAAGGACAGGGTCTGGGAGGTGGCTTCCAGTTAGGAGGGCTTGGGAATGAGTGAGGGGACTGTGACTATAGAAGCGGGCTCGCAGGGTTTAAGCGATGAGGCAAGATTTGGGCCAGATGCTAGGGAGAAGGGGGCGGTCTTCCTGGTGGAGGAAACCAGGTGAGCGGAGGCGTGGTGGTCGGGGTGGGGGTGGAGGTGGGGAAGGGCAGAAAGGAAGCCAGGAACTCTCATGGGCTGCACTAAAAGCCCCGCGAGGAGGGGTGGAGGCGCCCTAGACTTGCGTGCTCGGCTCAGGAGTTTGGAACTTCCCCTGTGAGCAGTTCAAAGCCTTTTATGGCTGCCTGGTCATTGCCAAAGCTGTCTCGTTTATCTGCCTGTTTGCAGTTCAATCTGTGCTTCCCAGTTTCATCTGTTAAGAAGGAAACTCTGGAACTTCTTGGGCTGCTCCGAGGTCATGTTTGAATCCTCTGCTCTCCGCTGATCCCTCCTTATCTGGGTCCCCCCTCCTTATCTGGTCCCGCTGTTTCGCTTGGCTCATCTCGACTGCCTGTCGGCACTATCTACACAGCAGTTTCATGTGCTTCCCTGCTTTTGAGAGTGCAGGATCACATTGTTCAGTCTTAAGAAGTTTTCTCACGTGTTCAAGGCTGTACTAGGAAGAAATCATGTACACAAGTAACGAGCCATAGGTGGCATCCTGAATATTGTTATGGTATAGCTGAGATGAAAACATCAAGAAATAACAGCAAGCATCTCACACCGTCAGACTTTTGGCCCTGAAACCACTTTATTTATTTATAAAAATAAAAATGGTTTTTATTTATTTATTAAAAAATTACAGTGTTGTGGTAATTACTGCTCTTCAGCAAAGTAATTCCGTTATACATACATATGTGTGTGTGTGTGTGTGTGTGTGTGTGTGTGTGTATTTATAAACATTCTTTGTTTAAACTTCTTTTCCATTGTGGTGTATCCTAGGATACTGGATATTGTTCTCTGTGCTATTCAGTAGATCCTTGTGCTCATCCAGCCTTTGCATAAAAACTTACATCTTTAACCCCAGCCTCCCACTCCATCCCTCCCCTCTCCCTTGGCAGTCACCAGTCTGTTCTCTACGTCTGTGATTCTGTTTCCGTTGCGTAGATAGAGTCAATTGTGTCATATTTTAGATCCCACATGTAAATGATATCATGTGGTGTTTGTCTTTCTCTTTCTGACATCACTTTACACAGAAGTTGACAGATAAGAAAATGAAAAGGAAGATCTTGACCCTTATCATTTTGCTTAGTAGGCTCAAGGATGGAAGTTCTGGAGAATTCTTTTTGTGGCACTTAGGAGGCGCTCAATAAACATTAGCTATTAGTTCTATTAGAAGAGCTCATGTCTAGGTGGGAGGCACCAGGAAATTTCCCTCGCATGCTGGGATCCCTCATTTAGACCCAAAGTTCCACAGTGCAGTCTGTTATTTTTGATGAAAAAGAGCAAGCCATCTAATTGATTAATCAAAGGGAACGGTTTGGTACATGTGGCACATCCATATGAAAACGCTTATGTCATTTCTTAAAAGGGGATGACTAAGACCCTTATAAAATACTATAATGTAATGTTAAGAGGAGAAAGGCAGAATGGAAAATCGCATATCACCGGGGATTTAAACACTTTAAAAATGAGAGGTGTCTGTTGCACAGACAGCCTCTTGAAGACTGAAGGCTGCATCCAATGAATGTGGTCCCTGGGAGGGACTGACCAGATACAGGATTGCAGGCTAAGTTTGAAGCCAAGTGAGCAATAAACATCCCTGAGTATGAATATGTGTTCAAAAGAGACCCATGTAAGGTAAACAGTGTCATTTGCCTGCATCCAGGTATCAAGGAAACCGAATTTGCTTGCTAGCTACTCCCTGCTTTTCCATTTTCTCATCTTTCCAAATACTTTCCATTTGGGTTTTTTCCTCTTAAATTGTGCACAAATTAATTTTGTTTAAATGAATGTCATTTGCACACCTTTTACAAAACACAGACGCTCCTGGTTAGGTCCACTGCTGCCCATGGCTGGAGCTTTCACAGACTTGTGAATTATATGTCTTTGTGGTTAATAGATGAACTCGTCCACATTAGGATTTGTGGCTGCCTCCTTCCCCAAGTGTCTGGGGACAGATTTGGCAGTAACGAGTGATCGCCTGCCTTTCACAGACAAACAGAGTCTGGGAGTTAACTTAGGTGGATAAGTGGGTGGGTTTATGGTAGAGGACCACTACAATATCATCATAAAGTCGCTTGCACATTATGTGAAGACCCAGAAATAAGATTCTGCTGTTAAAAAAGAGAGAGAAAGAAGTGGCCACCAGTTTCTGGTGTTTTGAGCACCCTTCATGAGCGGAGTTACTGGGTATTGCTACTTTCTGTGAAGAAAGGTAACTATTTCAGTGCCTCCTCTTCTCTGGTGCTTAGCCCTGACTTTCTTCTCCCCGCTTATTACCCTCCAGCATTTTCCTGTGATGGTATTTATGGACTGTGCTCTCTCGGAGATGCCCCTCCCCTGGAGCCCTCAGGGGGCAACTATAGCAGCTACTGCTGTGGGACATGATCACTTCCATCCCAACCTGGCAGGCTGCTCATCATGTCACTAGACTTACTTGAGTTATGTTCTCCATCTTGTAAATATCTAAGATGTTCTGCAGGAAAAGCCGGTTTCCTTCCCAGCTTTGCCCAAATGCCATCTCTTTCATGACACTTCTACAGATGGACCCGGTCATAAGAGACCTCTACATCCTCCAATCTCCCTTAGCATTCTTTAAAACTGTGCAGGGTGTTTGGAATCTATAGTACTGCCACCAATTAGGGTTAATCAGATACATGTTTTAGCCTCCCTGCTGGACAACAGGAGCTACTCGAAGGCAGCAACTGTGTCTCTTAAGTTTTTGTTGGTCTCATAATGCTGGCAGTGGTGAACACTCGATAGAGGTTTGCTGCCCAAACAAAGGTGGGGATGAATGAATGAACAATGAACCCATTGGACTCACACCTTGGTTTCCTCCTTGGTGAGGGTGCTGTAAATCACAGGGTGGTGGTTCTCTGGGGACTGAGAGCTCTGTGAGTTATGGGGAAGTCTTCCTGTCTCTCTGGCTGAGCGAGCAGTGATAACATTAAAACTGCAACCTTGGAGTAGCTAGCAGTTAGTAAATCACTGCTCTGGGAGGTTCATTCATATGGGCCCTTCATAAATAAATCAATGAAATGGCTGCCACTCGTCAGTCAAGCAGGTCTGCTCCTCAATAGACCAGGTTTCTCATGTTCACCTGGCGAGGAAGTTGATTGCTGTTGAAAATGGTTCCAGCATCATCAGTGTCCCTGCCCAGCCTAGGGCTTTTTGTCATCAGCCTCTGCCTCTTGAAGGACCTTCCTCACCAACTAGAAGAGGGCAGCAAGAGCTCATTGTTGGATCGCAGTGGTGATGGTAACCTGGGGCAGCTGTCACATCTTCAGGCCTCTCTGGCACAAGGCTGAATTTTTTATTTGGCCTGGATTTCCTCTCTTGATAAGTTTTCATATGGGGGATTCTGTGGCTTAGGGAGTGGTGAAAGTCACATCTCTGTAAGAACTGTGGGAAGCTCTCCTGATAAGAAAAGCTATAAATTCTGGTCCATCTCAAAGAATAAGTAACTTTTGGAAAACATTAAGTGACTCCATGCATCCTGCACCCCATTAAAATAGTTTTGCTTCTTTATCTTAGTCCTAAACGCCGGAATCTCTGGATGTTCGAGGTAGCAATTAAGTGAGTTGGAAGGCTGATTCAGATTCCTGAGCTAATAGGAGAGGATGAGTGAAGTTTCTCCAAGTTCCTTCTTTTTCCTTTGCAATGTACTCAACAACAAGTCTTTATTAAGTACCTCACATGTGTCAAGAACCATGACAGGCTTTGGTGATAGGAACATGAAGTAGCTTTCACTTTCAAAGATTTCATCGTTTGAGAGGCTAGTGGATATGTAGATGGTGTCTGGAGAGAACAGCCCTGCGGAGGAGATGGGGGTAAACTGCTCTGGGAATAGGAATGAGAATGAAGCATGCTGGCTTGGGGAAAAGTCACTGAACTGGGGCAGTGGGAGTAGCAAGGAGAAAGGACTTGATGAATTCAGGGCATCAGGACTGGTCCTTCAGGCATCCACTCACCCATCTGCCGCATCAATAATAGTTTATAAATTTATTGATCAATCTGTGAGGCTGACTCTGCTGACCCCTGTGTCACTTGAATACATAGAGGGCTGCCTGGGGTCTCAGTCTTCCAGGACTCAGCATTCAGGTGGAGGTGACGTTGCTATGGAGAAGGTTGGGAGATGAGATGGAGGTCGGGCTGATAGATGGTGAGAGTCTCTGGTTTTGGACTAAGGAGTGGGGACTTTGGCTGGCACATCTTGGCTTATGGTCTAAACCAAAGACCAGTCCATTAATGAGGAGCGTATATGTGTTTCCATTTTTGCAAACATTATTGCAATGAATTACTGTGTGCTTGCATTATGTCATGCATGTGAGTGTCTGCTGGAGGATCAGGTTCTAAACTGGCATCACTGGGTCAGTGAGTGTGTGCATTTGTAATTTTATCAATGTTCACAGTGTAAGAGATGCATTCCTATTCATCACACACATACACACAGACACACACACACACGCACTCTTCCCTCACTCACACTGAAATGAGGATAATCTTTCATTTCACTCTGTAATAATTATCACAGATGGCCAAGCTCCTGCTCTCTCTAAAGGCACGAAGGCATGTATCTGGGATGGATGAACTTCTGTCCTGGACATAACCAAGAATATTCCCTGTGTTCCACCTTGGTTCAGATTTCTGTTCCGTGGGGACCTGGAGTAAAGCAACTTGGTAAGAAGTGGTTGGCCTTCAGGCTTTGACTCAAAGGTTAGGAGTGTCCCCATACCCAACTGCTGAATGGGACTCTAAATAACTCACAGTGGGTGGGTTATTGATGAAGTCTTAACATTTTGTTCATTTTCCCACCTGTATTTTCAGCTTACACCACTTCTTGGGAAATGATTGCTCTAAGTCCCATTTGTCCTCAACTTTTAATCTTGGAGTGTGTGGACCTATTTAATGATCTGCCACATCAATAATAGTTTATAAATTTTTGTCATTTTCATGTGATAATGAAAAGCTAGTATCATATGATTACTTGGATTTATCCCAAGAACATCAAACTTAAGTCTGTGTTTTTCAGGCCTCCTCCACTACCTCCTGCCGCATACCTATGCAAGTGGAGGATGAAGGCAGAAATCTGTGGTTTTCAGGCATAAATCCCATGCGTGCAAAATAAAAGATAACTGCAGTTTGCCCCAAATACCTCAGTTGTCATTTCCATCCTCCCTCTGAGTACATGGGAATGCGCACTGACAACAGACTGCCCCCATTAAGGGTGAAGTTTCTTGATAAATGTCTATGAGGAATAATCTTGCAGCTTTTAGCAAAAGTATCGAGGGCAAGTCATGCAGTTAGTTAAGTGGCAGAAAACTGAATTTGACAGTAGTGTTGTAGCCTTTGTGTTAAACAGCTACATATTATATATGGGATTTAAAAAAACAAGCAAGAAACTTGCCTTTTTAAGGACCTGCCCTGTGGAGGCACTCTATTAGATAGAATAGAAGGTATTTCCTAAGTGAAAAAATAAGCAAATAAAAATTAGTCAGGGTCCCAGATCTTTGAAAAATTAGAAAGATGGGAAGGCAAATATACATGAACAGTTTAATGACTATAAGAGGGTTAATAGGCTTCCCATGTGTCTCAGTGGTAAAGAATTCACCTGTCCATGCAGGACACATAGGAGATGTGGGTTCAATCCCTGGGTTGGGAAGATCACCTGGAGAATAAAATGGAAATCCACTCCAGTATTCTTGCCTGGAGAATCCCATGGACAGAGGAGACTGCTGGGCTATAGCCCATAGGGTCACAAAGAGTGGACATGACTTAGCGACTGAGCACGCAAGAGAATTAATAGTATGACATTACCAAAACCTGAAACTCTATTTAGTGCCAAACAAAGGGGCCTGAGTGTCTTATCCAGCTCTGAACTAGAGTTCCCAGCTTGAAAGACCTCATCATAGCTCAAGGAAACTTTTTTATGGAGCTAGGGCACACCTTGCCCTTACTTCCTACTCATCGAGCTTCAGTGCCTTCACATTCTTGTTGAACATCTCCTCTATGCTTTGCATGCACATTTTGTGTTGATTCTCTCTCCTTAGCCTTTAGGATACCTGCCTCCTTTTTCCCCATGCCTTGGGGCTCCATTCAGGACAGCCCCACCTTTTATCTATCCAGGGCTTCATGACTTGTCTCTTCTCGTTCATCCCAGCAACCTGATCCTGTGCTCCTAGTTCTCTTTGCTAGAGTAAACTCCTTCAGGTCCTCAAAAAGTTAGGGAGTTACCATATGGCCCAGCAATCCCACTCTTAAGAGTATACTGCAAGAATTGAAAACAGGGATTAAAACAGATATCTGTACTATTTACAGTGGCATTGTTTACAATAGCTAATAGACAGAAACAATCCAAATGTTCTTCATAGATGCATCATTAAACAAACTGTGGTATATCCATACAATGGAATGTTATTCAGCCAGAAAAAGGAATGAAATTCTGATACCTGCTATAACACAGATAAACTATGAAACATGATGCTAAGAGAAAGAAACCAGATCCCAAAGGTCACATATTTTTTTTTGTTTGTAGTTTTTCCAGTTTATTTTTTTCTAAAATATTCATCTATTTGTCTGTGCCAGGTCTGGTGTGTATGTGGGATCTGGTTCCATGACCAGGGATTGAACCCCGGCCCCCTGTATTGGGAGCTCGGAGTCTTAGCCACTGGACAACCAGGGAAGTCCCTCCAGTTTATTTTTAATTTCATATTAATTTCAGAAACATGTTTTTGAGCTCCAGCACTATGTCATCAGACTTTTAATTGAAATTGTATTAAGCTTTACAAAAAACTTTGAAGAATTGTTATTTTTACAATATTTTGTTTTCGTTTACAGGAATATAGGATGCCATGTTGTTGTTTAGTCACTAAGTCATGTCTGGTTTTTTTGCAACCCCATGGACTGTTGCCCCTCAGACTTCTCTGTCCATGGGATTTCCCAGGCAAGTATACTGGAATGGGCTGCCATTTCCTTCTCCAAGGAAGGTCACATATTATATAATTCCATATATATATATGAAATATACAGAAGAGAAAAACAGAAAGAAAGCAAATTTTCCATGGATGCCATGGTTGGGAGAGTGATAAATAGGCAGTAACGATGTAATGAGCTCGGGGGTTTATTTTGAATAGATTAAAATATTTTGGAACTACATAGAGGTGATGGTTGCAGAACACTGTGGATGTACGAAATGCCAATGAAAGGTCCACTTTAAAAGATCAATTTTATGTTATGTGAACTTTGCTTCAATGAAAAACAAGAACAAAAGAAATAACTCCTTCAGGAAACATGCTGTTGGGAGCCAGGAGGTGAAGTGCTCTTCCTCCTGATATAATTGCTTTCGGGGAGAGTGGGTCACTGAGGAAACAAACATGAATGCAGGGGAGTGAGTTTCAGGGTTTAATTTAAGCAATGACAGTAATCCGTCTGACTGGTACAGAGCTTTATAGTTTAGGAGAGCACCTTACGTCCAACACCTCATGTACTTTTTACAAATTTCCCCTCATTGTTCTTCCTCATCTTATCACCCCCAAAAGATCATAGTTCTCACTTCCTGTCACCTGGAATAATGTCCCCCTACCTCTGTGTCTGACTCTGATCCACTCACTGAGGCCCCAGTCAAATGCCGTTCCTGAAGCCTCACTTGGAGACACAAGCACAGGCTGGGTGCTCAGGGCACTTCAGCCGCCCTTTCAGGTGTGGCTCAAAAGGCCCTTTGGAAACAGGTGAGTCATGATGAGAAGGCTGAGCTCCAGCCAGACAAGGCGGTACCAGTGGGATTTTCTCAGACCTTGGGGTCTGAATGTTCTCCTTAGGGTTTAAGACAGCCCCTGGTTATAAGCCAAGATCAGCAAAGCTGTCTTGGGCAGTGACGACACATCCTTTCAGTAGGTACTTGTGGTCATTAATTCATAAGAAAGGAGGCAAAAATGCACATGGAGGAAAGGTAGCCTCTTTAATAAGAGGTGATGGGAAAACTGGACAGATACATGTAAAAGAATGAAATTAGAATATTTTCTAACACCATGTACAAAAATAAACTCAAAATGGATTAAAGATCTACCTATATGTAAGACCAGAAACGATAAAGCTTCTAGAAGAAACCATAGGCAGAATACTCTTTGATATAAATCATAGCAATATTTTTTTCTGAATTTGTCTCCTAAGTCAAAGGAAACAAAAGTAAAAATAAACAAATGGGGCCTAGTTAAACTTAAAAGCTCTTGCATATCAAAAGAAACTATCCACGGAATGAAAATAGAACCTACTGAATGGGAGAAAATATTTGCAAAGGCTACAAACAATAAGGGGTAAATATCCAAAATATATAAATAGTTCATATAAATAGTTCAATGTCAAAAAACCCCACAAACAACCCAATGTAAAAGTAGATAGAACATTGTTAATTGGTTATACCCCAATATAAAGTGTTTTTGGTGCTAAAAAAGAAGTGGATGGAAGACCTGAGTAGATGTTTTTCCAGAGAAGGCATACAGATAGCCAACAAGCACATGAAAAGATGCTCAACATCACTAATCAACAAAACCACAAGGAGGTATCACTTCACACCTGTCAGAATGGGTAACATCAAATAAATACCAATATTGGCAAATAACAAATAACAAATGTTGGCAAGGATGTGGAGAAAAGTGAATCCTTGCACTGTTGGGGGGAATGTAAATTGGTACAGCCACTGTGGAAAACTGTATGGATATTTCTTAAAGAACTAAAAATAGAGCTACTGTATGACCCAGCAATTCTGCTGCGTATATCTGAAGGAAAGAAGAGCACGAATTTGGAAAGACACGTAACCAGTGTTCACAGCAGCACTATTTACAATAACCAAGATATGGAAGCAACCTAAGTGTCCATCAACAGGGGAATGGATGAAGACAATGTGGTGCATGCATATATATATGTGTGTGTATATATATATGTATGTATGTGTATATATATATATATATATAAAATGCACACACACAGTGGAATGCTATTCTGCCATTTGCAACAACATGGATGGAATTGGAGGGTATTAGGTTTAGTGAAAAAGGCAGAGAAAGACAAATACTGCATTATATCACTTATATGAAGAACCTAAAATAATAAAATAGTGCATATAACAAAAAAGAAACAGACACACAGATACAGAGAACAAACCAGTGGTTACCAGTGGGGAGAGGGTTGGGAGATGGGCAAGATGTGAATAGGGAATTAAGAGGTACAAACTACTATGTATCAAATAAGCTATAAAGATACATGGTACAGCACAGGGAATATAGTCAATATTTTATAATAACTATAAATGGAATATAATCTTAAAAAACTGAATCACTATGTTGTACACTTGAAACTTTTATAATATTGTAAGTCAACTATGCCTCAGTTAAAAAATACTGTTGAGTTTAGTCCTTTTCATTTATTCATTCCTTTTTGGGAAGAGGATGGTCTTTGAAAACAAGACCCCTGAAGAAAAGGTCCACCACTGACATTTGTGGTGGAAGTCTATAATTTGTCCTCCACAAACAGTTGTTGAATGATTGACTGAACAAAGGGAAAGAATGTGAGCTTTGGAATCTGATAGTCCAACACTTAAATCCCATCTCTGAAAACGAACAGCCTATACTGCTGGTGGGAATGTAATTTGCTGCAGCCACTGTGGGAAACAGTATGAATGTTCCTTAAAAAACTAAAAATAGAGCCACCATATGATCCAGCAGTCCCACTTCTGGGCATATATCTAGAAAAGATGAAATCTGTGGTTTGAAAAGATACATGCACTCCAAGGTTCATAGCATCACTATTTACAACAGCCAAGACATGTCAGCAACCTATGTCCATTGACAGATGAACGGATAAAGACGTGATATAGATATACAATGGACTACAACTCCGTCATAAAAAGAATGAAAAAATGTCATTTGCAGCAACATGGGTAGTCCTAGAGATTGATTATAATACCAACAGAAGTAAATCAGACTAAGACAAATATCATATGGTATGACATATATGGAATCTACAAAAATGATACAAATGAACTTATTTTACAAAACAGAAATAGATTCACAGACATAGAAAATAAACTTATGATTACCAAAGGAGAAAGACTAGGGAAGGGATAAATTGGGAATTTGGGATTTACAGATAAATATACTACTATATATAAAACAAACAACAAAGACCTACCATATAGCACAGGGAACTGTATTCAATATCTTGTAATAACCTATAATGGAAAATAATCTAAAAAAGAATATATTTGACTGAATCACTGTGGTGTACATCTGAAACATTATGAATCAACTACGCTTCAATACAAAAATATAAATAAAAAATAAACCCATCTCAGGCACTCACTAGCTGTGTTGTCATGTAAATAGGGAAGATGGATAGACCCAACTTCATAGTTTAGTACTAGACACATTTAATAAGTGGCAGCTGTTATTCATCCATCAGACAATGATCAAAACTAAACAATGTGCAAAGAACAACACAACCAATTCCCCTCGGCAACTTACGATCATTCATTCTTGTGCCTTGGTCACATGAACCTGGCTGAGCATTCATCTATTCATTCACCCAACAATTATTTATTGAACTCTTACTACGTGTCAGATACTGTTCCAGGAACAATAGGAAGCCCCTGGAAGGTTGTTACAAGAGGTAACATTCTTAGACAAGTGTGTTACAAGGATCCTTATGCTTTGCTATGTGAAGAAAGGCCTAGAGACTGGCAAGATGGAATGATGTAGAATAAGAGAACATTCATTGCAGTGTCTTAATGGAAAGAAGGTAGCTTAGGCTAGAGTGGAGGTTGTGGAATTGGAGAGGAGATTTGGACTGTATATTGGAGGCTGAACAAAGAGAACTTGATGGGTGGAGTGAAGGAAAAGAAGGCAGAGGTTGGTGCTTCAAGTAACAGGGTGAGTGGAGCTGCAATTTCCTGATAGGGTGGGCCCTGGTGGAGGAAGAGACTTAGAAAGGAGTTTCGACAATCACAATTTAGATGTGATACTTCTGAGATGCCTATTGGATATGGACAAGATTGGAGTTATAGATATACATTCAAAAGTTGGTATAAAATGTACTTAAAAACATGAGAACAGATGAGATCCCCTTAAAAGAGAAAGAGAAGAATTATGGGACTGGGCTGTGAGAGGTTTATGTATTTGGCAACTGGGTAGACAAGGAGCCTGACATGTGTGCTCATGGAATTTAAGAGAAAAGAGTTTCCGGTGGGAGAAGTGAACATCTGCATCTAACAGATGCAGATCTGCAATATCACATGGTCCATCTGCAGCAGTGAACTACTGCTGAGAGAACTGAGAAAGATGAGGGCAGAGAAGGGGCCACCGGAATTGGCATTGTGGGGATCGCTTGGGATGTGGTCCAGGCTGTTGCAATGAAGTGAAAGGTGCGGAAATCCCAAAGGAATGGGTGGATGGGCCAGTGGGAGGTGAGGAAACGGAGCCAGTGTAGACGGCTCTCTTGGGTTTTCTGTGACGTGTAGCAGCGATGGGGGCTGGAAGCTCAAGGCAGCTGTCGGTTCCGGGTGTTCTGCTTTGTTCGGTGAAGAAAAAAAAACCCTAAGGCATGTTCTTCGGTTGACAGGAAGAATCAAGAAGAGACTGAAGATTCAGGAGGGAGAGCTGCTAACTGTAGGCGCACAGCCTCTGAGAAGGGGAAAGGGCGGGATTTGCGAGCTGTGCTTTGAGAGGCTGTTCTGGAAGGCAGGAGAAAAGAGGTATGGTCCATTTTGAAGGGTTCTGGACCCGAGAGTAAACGTGACTGGGGGGAAGTGAAATTTAAAGGGGACCATGCCCCTTTAGCAGAGTTTGGGGACAGCCACACACACACACACACACAGACACACACCCTGTGTAGACGTGCACAGTGTCTGGGGCACACACCAGGTGCGTAATCTCTTTCTTGAAACAAAACACGATCCTGGGAGTAGAGGTCAGCTGCCTCCTACTGTAAAATGTAACAACCAGCGCTGATGCTTCCAGGTGTGGGGTGAAGGGAAGGGAGACAGAACTTTGTAGGAGGGGAAGAGTGGAAAAAGGAGTGTGGGACCGGGGAAGAAAGCAGAAAGGGAGAGAGGACAGCCCGAGGGGGAAGGGGAAGCGGACCCGGGGGGGGGGGGGCAGCCCTGTGAGAGGAGCCCAGGGCACCGCTGACTTTTAACCAGCTCCGCGCCGCGCGGCACCGGAAACCGCTGTAACCAGCACAGGTGCAGCGACGCCGCGCGCAGCCGGCTCCGGCCTCTGAGAGAGGAAGTGCAGGGATGGGCCTGGCTATAATTAGCACCCCGTGGTAGCCGAGAAGGCTGCCTGCTCCGAGGTCGGTCGATCAGAGCCAGCGCGTGAGAGCGAGGGCTGCAAGCCGCCTGCGGGGACCCGGGGGAGGCCAGCCCCACCCCCTCCGCCCCTCCCCCGAGTCCGTGTCTCTGCTGCCTCGGCTGTGAGCACCCAGCCCTGGAGGCTGGTGGAGCTGGGCTCGGCCCCGGAGCCCGCGAGGCTAATTGAGGATGAAGGCGTCCAGAATTGCAGGACTATCACGGTTCTGTCTGGGCGAATGTCCTTCACGGCTGGCATCCTCTGGCTCCGGGGGTGGCCCCAGCCCGTGGGAGTGGCACTGTCTTGGCAGACCCGGGAGACTGGCCTTGGCAGACACGGGGCTGGAGCGGGTGGGGGCGAGGCTTTCCCAAGGCCTCGTCTCCTTGGAGAGCCTTTCTGATGCTTTGGCACGTCCATGCCGCTCTCCCTCCGCGCCAGCCCATCTTTGGCTCTGCGGCTCCTTTCCCACGTGAGGACATCTTTTTAAAATCATTACAGTGAAACCGGGAGGGAACCCTTCGCAGAGCTTTTCTTTGTGTGTGAGTTTGGAATTTCGGAGGGAAAAGGTAGAAGGCACCATCTGTTTTTGCTTCACTCTACAACCGTGACGCCACAGGTCTCCTGCGGCTGCTCTGTGACTGACTCATTAAATCCAGCGAGGGGCTGCCTCTGTGTCTCCCTCCTAGACCTGATGAGGCGTATGTTCAAGGCAGACCCCCTCGCTCCCCCGAAGGCGGAGGCTCCTCCCCCGCCCCTCCACCTGTGGGATCATAACAACGTCCTTTCGTATTTGGATCTCATGTTAATTTCCTTGTAACACTCCACCTCCAATCTTGTTCTTTTTCCCCCAGGCGCCCCGGAATTCGCTGGCTCTCCCTTCCAAATAGGAGCCTTTCCTCTATGTTTGTGAAACAAATCGTTACCTCCTGTCTGCTTTCTTTTTTTCCCAGACTCATCATCCCCAGTGACTTTGACCCCTCATCCATTCACCAATTATCTGCTTCTGGTCAGCCAGGCGCCTTGCTAGGCTAGGTCCTGGGATGTATCCACTGACAAAGTATAGCCCTGGGAACTGGAGGAACTCACATTTTGTTGTTTAAAAGAACAGTATGGGCAAAATAGAAACATGTTTTAAAATTAGAATATGAGGTGATAAGAAGCATAATGGAGATTCAAGATTTTTGTTGCTTCTTGAGGTCTTCTCACACCCCAGTTCTAAGTAGGCTGTGTACATTATCTTACTTAGAACTTAGGTCAGCATCATCTACTTATAGACAGGTCAAGTGTTCTGCCCAAGTCCACAAGGCTGTTTAAGATGCAGGTCAACCTTATAGAAGGGCAGATTCAGGTGTTCAAACCACAGAGATAAATGCAAAGTTTCACCCTCAAGTTCATATACCACAAGCGAGGATTTGAACTCAGCCCACCTGGCTGCAGAGGGCATCTCCTTGGCTATGATGCCATCTTGCTTTCCTGGAGGGCTTGTGGAGATACATTCACATGCACGTGGAAACATGCATATAGAGGTGTCCTTAGTGGGGCTACTGCCTCTGACCTAGGCTGCAGAGATGTTTTTAGATACTCCCCCGGCAGGAAGCCCAATGCGCTAGCTCTGACCTTGCTGCGGTTCTTGGCACAGGCTAGTCAGTTTCATGTTACTGACACCTCCGCTGCTCTGAATATTCGTTTTCTTCCAGCCTTCTCTCCACACTGTAACAGGAGCTAGCGTGCAAAGGCATGGCCACCCCATGCACCTCCGGCAATGGTCCATTCTCAGAGGAATCACTTTGCAAAGCCACACTGGAAGCTATTGAATTAAATGTTGCTGCTTAGAAGGCAGCTGTTGTCCTGAAGAGGATGGGTGGAGCTTTTCCTCATCATCCAGCAGCCTTGTTCCAACTGCGTGGGGAGAGTGGATTGTCCTGGGTGCTTCTGTTACGTGCCCGCCTGGCACCTGTTCCGTGGTGCCCACTGTGAGGGGCGCAGGATGGGAATCTGACAGCTGTCTCCCTTCTCCCCACTTCCCTGCCAGGCCATCAGCAGGCAGTTCTTGGCAGGACTTGTGATGACTCCGCAGGTTTGAGCAGCCCAACACGAGACCACGTTCTCTTCCATTTTCCTGGGTCCAAGCAGCTCTACTGATGATTGCAAATTTCAGTATGGGGTTGTGTGTCTGCTTATTATGTCATTCTGGATGGAGATGTGACCCGTACTGAGCATGACATGCAGGAATAATCACTATTATCATCATTATTTTTAACATCAATTGTTCACCATTGAGAGCAGCGGGCGTTGTCAGAGAACAGAATTAGACCTTTTTTTTTCCTTTCCCCAGTCAGCTCTCAATTTAAATTAAACAGAGATGGCTCATCAACAAGAGGGTAGGATGATGGTGGTGCTGGGAGTGTTCGGTGCAAAAAAATATAATTCAATTTTTTCTGTTTTTTTTTTGGGGGGGGGTGGTGCAAATATTAACCCTTGTAATTCTCCCTTCTGATTTAGATGATTTTTGTCTTTTAATAAAATCCCACAATAATAATGATATCATGCAGAATTTGGACCTCTGGGGTCACATTTTTGTAGTTATTTCATAACTCTGGGGGAGCCAAAATTCATTAAATTTGAATTCACATCTGCATGAGACAGGAAGAAATGCCTAAATGGTCTGAGGAGAGCCTGGGCTGATTGGCGGGGGGTGGGGTGGGGGGTGGGCGGTCCAGAGACTTTGCTGCTCTGAAATCTTGTTTGCCTATTTTCCCCTGAGCAAATATCTGCCGTGATTTCTTTGTTGATGAAGATGTTTATGTCTCCCTCTGTGAACTTCTGTCCTTATCCTCAGCACCAGTTCCAGAGGAATCTTCCCGAATTAGCAGGTTCAACCGTGCCACCCTTCTCTTGTAATTCTTCACCCTTCCCCACTGGGCTGCCCACTCAGAGCTCAGAGTTTCTGGGCTTTTACGCTTCTGCTTCCCTCCCCTCTCAAAAGCTCCATTTCCTCATCAGCCCACAAGCTCATCTTGCTTCCTTCTGCTTGGGCCCTTGGTCCTGTCGCTTCTCCAGCCTGCAATCACGTCCCTTCCTCTCCACTCATCCGCTGCCGCCCCGGGTCCTGGTTGGCCCCTCTGGGGGCCTTTCCTGGTGCCTCAGTGTTCTCAGGCTCTGTGAACCCCTGTGGTACTTACGGTGGGTGATGGGTACGTTGTGTCCAAATTCTTCTGTTGAAGCCCTAAGCCCCGGGACCTCAGGATGTAACTGTATGTGAAGATAAGGTCTTTGAAGAAGTGATTAAGTTAAATTGAATCCCGTCTGACTGGTGTCTTTATAAGAAGAGGAAATCTGGACGCCAAGAGAGAAGCAAGGGGGCGTGTGCCCAGAAAGAAGAGCATGTGAGGCCACGGTGAGAAGCTGGCCTGGGCAAGTCGCGGACAGAGGCGGCGGGAGACACCACCCCGCCTGCATCTCAGATTTCTGGCCTCCAGAATGGCGAGACAACAAAGCTCTGCTGTTTGGGCCAGCCAGGCTGAGGCGTTTTGTCGCGGCGGCTAGAGTGGACTAACACGTGCTGGGAGCTTGTAGTACAGTCCCCGTAATCCTGTCTTCCCTTCCTTTCGTGAGGGCGTGTGTCCTCGCTGACGCCCATGACTGTGGTGCCTTCCCTGCCCTCCTGGGAGAAGTGGACGTGCTCGCTGTTGGACCTGGTCGTGTGATGCACTGGACGCAGGTGGAGAGGGGGAACAGTGCGTGCCGTGTCCAGAGAAGCTCTGAGCCCTCCTCCTCACTAAGGGGGCCTCGTGTGTGGGATGGTTGTGCTCCTTCACCTGGATCCTGGGATGTGAAGACACGTGGAGCTGAGCCAGGGACACTCCCGGCAGGAGCAGGCATGTAACGCGGGTGAACATTTACTCCTGTGAGATTTGGGGGTTGTTATTACGGCAAAGCTAGCTCTCCAGTATTCTTGCCTGGGGAATCCCATGGACAGAGGTGCCTGGTGGGCTGCTGTCCATAGGGTCGCATAGAGTCAGACACGGCTGAAGTGACTTAGCAGCAACAGCAGGTCATTTATACCACAGTTTACTCTCTAATAACAAGGAGTTACTATTACCTGTGCCGTGCCTTCTTTTCTGGGAAGGCTTCCTGAACCCCCAAGCCGCTCGTATGTGCTCTGCTGAATCTCTATGCAATCACCCATCTTCACTGAGCTCATGAACACAGTAAAATTTAATGAACATCTACTTTTCACCAGACACTGACCTGGTGTATTGAATCGTGCTCTCTCTCTTTTTAAGTAAATGATTCCTTTGTTCATATATATATATATATTTATATCCATATATATATATCCATATATCCATATCCATATATTTATATCCATATCCATATAGCCATATATTTATATCCATGTATATATATATATATACTGATTGTGTGGCATGCTGGATCTTCGTTCCCTGACCAGGGATTGAACCTGCGCCCCTGCACTGGAAGTGTGGAGTCTTAACCACCAGGATAGTCCCTTGAATCGCTCTCCTAACTCTCTTTTCTTCTCTACTAGCCCATGAGCTGCTTTAGGTCAAGCAACCTGTCCTTATTCCTTAAGGTATCCCAGTGTCTAGTGGGGTGACCAGCATGGTATTACTCAGTAAATATTTGTTAAATAAATAATAACTCTGCACGTGTCTGCACAATTGGATTTTATAAGATTTTTCAAGGTCGGTGTTTGTTTCCTCCATCTTCTGTACTCTTTCTCAAAATCTGCTACAGAGCTGAGCGCGGAGCATTAGAACCTAACTCACCTATTGGAACTGTCATAGCTGTCGCTTCTTTGGGATCCTGACTTTGCTTATAGACTGGGAATATTTCTGATACCTGTAGAGATGCATAATGATGTATGTGAAGGCACCATTCATATCTCCTCTGCTTTTGCAGTGGTCATCTGTCAGTGCTCACCTGGAAATGGATGAGGACAGCCCCCGAGACAACATAAATGTACGTTCTCTTGGAATGAAACTTTTGTGATGCTGAGGAGGGAGGTACCATGTGGTCCGAGAGGATCAGAGGCCCAAACCTTCAGATTCCAGAGGGTGGATTTCTCTAGTCCTTTCTCTCGGTGGGTTAGCAGCAGCTGGTCATTGAATTCCAAGGAATCCTGGGAGCAGAAACCAACTTTTCGAAACAGGAAGTATGTTTGAAGGAAAGAGGAAGACTAGTGACCACTTCCATCGAGCAAAGTGTATGTTTAGTTTGAAGCTCAGCAACCAGACGGGTTTCTTCCCTCTCACCACCCAGCCCTCACCAGCCTCCCCCCACCCTCCCCATCACCTGACCGAAAGACACAGGTCAGCTGCTATGGGATAGTGCGGTGAAGAGGAAAGAAGCCTGAACCTATCCCGACACTTGAGTCTGAGTTTTACGGCTTTGAGTTTGATTGTTACTGGTTTATTAAATGAGCTGGACCTGGTGGGGTGCCAGGAGGAAGATGATTTATTCCAAGCAGCTTGGAATTCCATGTAGCTTTTTCCGTCTACTTTTGAGAGCTTCTGTCCTTGAGAGCTTCTCCAGGCAACTGTACAGAGACCCAGTCAATGTAATATCAAAACCCTAAACTCTCATCTGAGAGTTGAGGATGAGATGGTTGAATGGCATCACCAACTCGATGGACATGAGTTTGAGCAAACTCCAGGAGATGGCGAAGGGCAGGGAAGCCTGGCAGGCTTCAGTACATGGGGTCACAAAGAGTTGGACATGACTGAGCGACTGAATGACAACAAACTCTCGTCCCGTTTAAACATTTTTCTCCCTAAGCCAGGGCCTCTCTCACCTTATGAAACCTAAGGTGTGGAAGCAGGAGGTGGTCAGCTGCTTCTTCCTCTGCCTTCCTGCTCCCCCGCTTGTTTGCCATCCTGGCCCCTCCGGGGTGGCAAGGAGGAGAGGTTGTATGGTGGCCATTAGAAGCTGGTGTCCTATGATCCTGTCAGGCTCCCAATGCAGGTTTTTTCCTCTCATAAGGTGTGGGTAGCCAGCCTCGAAGATGGTCTCCAACAACCCCTACCTCCTCACAGGACACTCTTGTGTAGCACCTCCTCTTCCCCTCCCTTGTACCCTGGTTGGTTTCTGCGACCAACAGAATATGGCAGGAGTGATGGTGTTTTGAGGTTAGGTTATAAAAAACACTGTGGCTTCTATTTTACTATTTCATTAGCTCTGAGAGAAGTGAGTGGTCATGTTGGGAAGCCACCTGTGTGAACGTCCGTTTACTGAGGAAGTTGGGCTTTCAGTTATCAGCCAGAGAGGAACCGAGGCCTCTTCCCAACAGCCTCATGAGTGAGTTAGAAGTGGGCGCTCCTGCCTCGTCAAGCACCAGATGAGACTGCAGCCCAGCCGATGTCGGAATCCCAACCTCGTGAGAGACTCTGAGCCAGAGTCATCCAGTTAAGCTTCTCCCGGTTTCCTGACCCTCAGAAACAGTGTCAGACAACACAGCTTGTTGTTTGAAGCCACTACATTTCTGTTGTTCTTTGAGTCCTTTCTCCCTCAGGCACCAGCCCCGTGGGTTCTGGTGAGGAGGTGCTCTGTTGGGGTCCTTTTGCAGCTCCACAGAGGAACCTCTCTCCTGAAGACCTGGTTTGATGTTTCTCTTCAGGAGCATGAGAGTGTGTGTGCCTCCCTGCCCCGCCAAACCCTAGAACAACAGATTGTCTCCAGCGGGTCCTGTTTGCACCATCTCCACCACCTCGGACTTCCCTGGTGGCTCAGATGGTAAAGCGTCTGCTTACAATGCAGGAGACCCGGGTTCAATCCCTGGGTCGGGGAGATCCCCTGGAGAAGGAAATGGCAACCCACTCCAGTATTCTTGTCTGGAGAATCCCATGGACAGAGGAGCCTGGTGGACTACAGTTCATGGTGTTGCAAAAAGTCGGACATGACTGAACGACTTCACTTTCTTTCAATGGTAGAGTGCTCGCTTAGCATGCGAGAGGTAGTGGAATCGATGCCCACATCCTTCAGTTTTGGAGAAGGAAATGGCAACCCACTCCAGTATTCTTGCCTGGAAAAGTCCATGGACGAAGGAGTCTGGTGCGTTACAGTCCATGGGGTTGCAAAGAGTCGGACACGACTGAGCGACTTCACCACTGCCTCACTCCTTCAGACTTTGTAGGATTCCAATTATATTCCAGTCCCTATGTCTCCCAAGCCACAGGAAACACATCTCAAGTTCTTGGGTTATTCTTTAAAGGTTTCACCTTTCCCAGGTGGAAAACCCTACGCCTTTACCCTAAGCGTGTGTGTGCATGACCTGTGTGACCCAGGTACATCACTTTCTATACTCTCTATGTGAGGAAGTCACATGTCCAGTGCATTCTTCTGTGCTGGGTTGTAGCAGAACTTGTTTTTATTCAGTCTCTCTATATGTCCTGCCTGGATGATGATCTAACACCTTGTCCTGGAATATGGGAGCACATGGCCTATATTAAATTGCCAGCTTGTTTCAATCAGTAAATGTCTGGGTTTCAGGTCTGGCACTATCTAACTGTGTGATATTAGGAAAGTCATTTAACCTCTCTGAGCCACAGTTGAGGGTGTGTGTACACATACATGTGGAATCTCTTCAACTAGAAAATTATTTTCTGTTATCCTTTCACTGAGTCTTTACTCTGCTTACCAAAGGGGCACTTATATCTCCTGAGTTAGAGCGTTTCACTCTGGGGCCTTGTGCAGGCTAAATAATGGCCCCCCAAAGATGTCCATATTCTAGCCCTCAGTTCAGTTCAGTTCAGTCACTCAGTCATGTCTGACTCTTTGCGACCCCATGAACCGCAGCATGCCGGGCCTCCGTGTCCATCACCATCTCTTGGAGTTCACCCAAGCTCATGTCCATTGAGTCGGTGATGCCATCCAACCATCTCATCCTCTGTCATCTCCGTCTCCTCCTGCCCTCAATCTTTCCCAGCATCAGGGTCTTTTCAAATGAGTCAGCTCTTTGCATCAGGTGACCAAAGTATTGGAGTTTCAGCTTGAACACCAGTTCTTCCAGTGAACACCCAGGACTGATCTCCTTTGGGACGGACTGGTTGGATCTCCTTGCAGTCCAAGGGACTCTCAAGAGTCTTCTCCAACACCACAGTTCAAAAGCATCAATTCTTCGGCGCTCAGCTTTCTTTATAGTCCTACTATCTATAGTTCTAGTCCTAGGCCTCGTGAATATGTTAATTTTGGCATAAAAAAACTTTATAGATGTGATTTATTTAGTGATTGTGAGATGGGGAGCATCACTTGAATCCTCCAGGTAAGCCCAAAGTCATTGTCAAGGTCCTTCCAAGAGGGAGGCTGGAAGTTGAGAAGCAGACATTGAGTTGATATGGTGAGGGAAGCAGGGGTCAGAGTGATGTGAGGAGGGAGCCATGAACAAAGAAATGTGGGAGGCCTCTAGACACTGGAAAATGCACGGAAACTAATTTCCCCTGAAGCTTCTAGAAGGAGTACAGCCCTGATTTTAAAGTCCGACTTTCAAAACTATAAGCTAATAAATGTGTGTTTTCAAGCCTCTAAGTGAAAGTGAAAGTGAGTGTGTAGTAATTTGTTACTGGTGAAAGGGAAAGTCACTCAGTTGTGTCTTGTCTGGCTCTTAGATTCAAATTGGAAGGATTGATGCTGAAGCTGAAGCTTCAATACTTCAGCCACCTGATGCGAAGAGCTGACTCATTGGAAAAGACCCTGATGCTGGGAAAGGCTGAAGGCAAAAGGAGAAGAGGGCGGCAGAGGATGAGATGGTTAGATAGCATCACTGACTCAATGGACATGAATTTGAGCAAACTCTGGGAGATAGTGAAGGACAGAGGAGCCTGTGGGGTCAAAAAAGTCGAACACGACTTAGCAATTGAACAACAACAATGGAACTTAGGCATTGTTTCAAAATTCTGTTCGCCATTTATATTTTTTCTTTTAATGAACTCCTTCTCAAGGTCTTTGTTCCTTTTTTTAACATATTGCCTAACCTTTTATTACTGATTTGAATGATATTTGTATATTAAATTACCCTTTGTTCATCAGATGTTGCAAATATTTTTCCAGTTTTTGATTTGTCCTCTAACTTTGCTTAATGGCTTTTTGTTTTGTCTCAGTGATTAAAAAAAAAATCTGGTCAAGTTTATTGTTCTTTTATGGTCTCTGAGCTCATGATTTTTAAAATATAAATGAGGCTTCTATATCAGTAGGTTAGGGAAATTCCACAAAACCCCTCTAATAAGGACTGCACCCATATTTTATGAAATTTGCCATCATATCCTTATGAACAAAGTGGAAAAATGAGAGTTGGATGGTGTATACATCAAAGTGCCTTTATAGTTTACTGAATGAATATACATGACACGTGATGACTAATGGACCCATGTCAGCCTGGATTCCCTTGGCCTTGATGAAGACATAATTCTCATATTTCAGACAGAAGAAAGGTCAAGATGGGATATTTAATTTCCTGGATAACAAAAATAAAGATCCAAGAAGATCTTGACAGGCAAGAACAATGAGTTTAAAACCAACACAACAAATGTAAATGAGATAAATCAAAGATTAGTAATCTTTCTAAAGTTCAAGTCCATAGGGACAGGTGGGAAAGGCTGAGATACTAGATACTCACGTAAATAACATCACAGCAGTGACACAGCCCAGTGTGAGCTAATGGTGTACCAGGAATACCAAGTGAGGGTGGGCTTAGGTTCTTTCTGGACTATGCTTTATATTTCTCCAGTTTCTATATTCACTCATTTGTGTGTGTGTGTGTGTGTGCGTGTGGTTCTATGAAATTTTATCACATGTATAGATGCACGTATTCGGGACAGTTTTTAATTAGTATGTGGAGTAAGACTAGATTTATCTCTAGAAAAGGTCTGTTCCTCTGTTTCAGACAAATCAAGCTCAGGATTTTAAAAGAGTGGCATACCCCAGATAAAAGCATGCATGGGGTGAACTTGCATGAAGTACTCTAATTGTACCTTATCATGCTATATTTGCATTCCTAAGGCTATATTTAAGCTGTATGTTGGCACATTATAGAACTGAAGGGAAATGAGACATTTGCTTATTCAGTCGCTCAGTTGTGTTTGACTCTTTGTGACCCCATGGACTGTGGCACACCAGGTTTCCCTGTCCTTCACCACCTCCTGGAGCTTGTTCAAACACATTTCCATTGAGTCGGTGATGCCATCCAACCATCTCCTCCTCTGTCATCCCCTTCTCCTCCTGCCTTCAACCTTTCCCAGCATCAGAGTCTTTTCCAGTGAGTCAGCTCTTCGTATTAGGGGGCCAAAGTACTGGAGCTTTAGCTTCAGCATCAGTCCTTCTAGTGAATGAATATTGAGGAATGGACTGATTTGATCTCCTTGCAGTCCAAGGGACTCTCAACAGTCTTCTCCAACACCACAGTTCGAAAGCATCAATTTTTCGTCACTCACCCTTCTTTATGGTCTAACACATCCATACATGACTACAGGAGAAACTATAGCTTTGGCTATACAGACCTTTATCAGCAAAGGTCCATATAAATGAGATGTTAAGCAATGATTTTCAAAGGCCCCTTGAAAACCTGCCATGCAATAAAGAGGTTAGGCTTATTCCATGCCAGTACAGAGGCTGTTAAGAGAGATTGGAGACAGATACAAGAAACTCTCTCCTTGAGACTTTGACTCAAGAAAATTTTTTCCAGCAAGGAGAGTTGGAAAACAATGGATTTTGGTTGCTATTAGAGCAGTAGGAGTTATTCAAACAGGCAGAGTGACCACATTTCAAGAGGGAGATTCTTAAAGTTTGGATTAAAAGACCACTAAAGGTCTTTGCACTTTGGCCACCTGATGTAAA
Source organism: Cervus canadensis (assembly GCF_019320065.1). Lineage (NCBI taxonomy): Eukaryota > Metazoa > Chordata > Mammalia > Artiodactyla > Cervidae > Cervus > Cervus canadensis. The sequence continues at coordinate 6,523,135 of NC_057408.1, forward strand.
GAACTGACTCTTTGGAAAAAGACCCTGATGCTGGGAAAGATTGAAGGGAGGAGGAGAAGGGGACGACAGAGGATGAGATGGTTGGATGGCATCACTGGCTCAATGAACATGAGTTTGAGCAAGTTCTGGGAGTTGGTGATGGACAGGGAGGCCTGGTGTGCTGCAGTCCATGGGGTCACAAAGAGTTGGACATGACTGACTGACTGAACTGAACTGAAAGTTCTTCTCAACTCAGGCTCTGAGATTCTATATTATTTTCTAGAGTATATAATATTCTGGAATATTCTAGGATTCTAGAGCTTATTCTATATACTCTTTTAGGACGAGGAAAGGGAGAAAGGAGAGGTGGAAGGAAGTGCTGGTGATCCTAGGCTGCTGATGTAGTATGGAAATAACCAAAGCACTATGAAGGCATATCTTTAAATGCTGTTCTTCTGAACCTTTCCCATCAACTCTGTGAAGAGCATGATTGTATTCAGTGATGGTGCCTATTAATTATGAAGACACAGAGGTCTGATAGCTATTTTTGTTACTCTTTTGGAGAAGGAAACCCACTCCAGTATTCTTGCCTGGAGAATCCCATGGATGGAGGAGCCCGGCAGGCTACAGTCCATGGGATCATAAAGAGTCAGACACGACTGAACGATTAACACTTTGTTACTCTTTATCCTTCTCTCCTTTCTGAATTGATATGTTTTATTTTAAAGAATGCTGTATCTAGTAGGTTCCAAACTATTTTGACTGCTTTATTTCTAATCCAACTTGAATAGACCTAGGTTATTGGCTGGTGAGTTTATAGTTTTTTAAGACACATGAGTTTATAGATGGTAAGGATCCAAGGAGCCTGGGTGGTACCAAGAAGTGGCCGCTGTCATTTTCTGAGGCCTGGTATAATTAGGATCCCATGTCAGAGTGAAAGACGGTCCCATGGGGCTATAAAGGGGAACCTCTCCTTTAAAACCATCTTCAGGGAGAGAAATGATATCAAGCATATCTATACCTGTTTGGGTTCCACCCAATTTAATAAGATGTGACACTCAAACACAGGGACTTAAACAAATTGGAGATTTATTTTTCACATAAGGAGTTGAGAGGTAGTGATTGCCAGCTTTAGTTCTGTGGATCTACCATGTTAGGGCTGTGTGTCTTCAGTTTTCCTACCTTTCCCTTCGTGGTCACAAGAGGGCTGCTGCAGCCCCATTCAGCATATCTGCATTTAAGGAAGGAAGAAGGGAGAAGAGAGAAGGGGGATGGGGGGTGGAAGAAAGGGAAACTGAAAGGGTCGACACAAATTTCTCAGGAAATTCAAATGTCTTCCCGGTGTCTTCTCTTATATCTTACAGGCCAGAATTTTCTCTCTTACTCACAATTCTGGGTCACACAATTTGACTGAGCCAATTGTATAATTCATTAATAATAACATGAGAAGAGCCAAGAGAGGGGGAATAGAGGTTCTTTTACAATGTACAGATGGTTCAAGGATATTAACCTGTGAAATGGACTATGAATGTCAGAGATATAGTTCCAGAATTGTTTGCAGAGTCCTCCTTTTATACTCATTTATGCCTGGGATTAAGAGGAAGAAGGTGCCGCATGAGAATTCTGGTAACTCTCCACTAAACTGAAATCATCTACAGTATAGTGTAGGAAATTGGTCATAAAAACTCTTCTTGTGAGTTTGCTCCAGCCATTCCCTGGAAAATGATCAATTTAGAGCAATTTCTTCATAGTCCCTCTGCTTTTTATTGTAAACACGGTGAGATGATGTTCTGGGTTGTTGCACTGGAGCCCAAGTATGTTTCAGGAGATTGTCCTTCTCCATTTGAGGGTCATATTTCAGTAATTGAGACCAGATCTTGACTCTTTGGGTCCACAATGTGACTAAATTAAATTAGGGATTTCATGGAAAGAACAATAAAAGCCCAAATTCTGTTACTGTGCTATTTTCTTAATATGTCTGAGCATGCAGATCTTTTAAGTGGTAATGTAAAACAGGCACTGCATTCTTGGACTCTAAGTGCTGGTTTTAAAAATGTGCTTGGCAACATAACTCTGATTGTTTAAGAGGACTTTGAGCATCTGATGAGCGAGGTTTGAATTAGCCCCTTTTTACAAATGAGGCAAACCAAAGGTCAGGAGAGTTAAGGTACTTGCCTTAAGTTTCTCGAATAGAACTGAGAATCAAAGCGTGTTTTGTCTGACCCATGGACCTTCCTCCTCATTAGGAGGATGTCCCATGCTACTGCTAAACTCCACAAAGTGAGGGACTAGGGTGTGTGTAGGTAAAGAAATGAGGACCCGACTGAAAGATTGTTCTGGAGGCCCAAGGTCACCGTGGTTTGATGCTTGTGCTCTGCCCTTGTGACTTAGAATATATGTGTGACCTAGTGATTTAGGCAAGGATCTGTGAGGTCAGACTTCCTGTGGGTGTGGGTGCTGCCTGTCTCTTACTGCGTCCTAACACAAAGGCACACCTGTCTCACATGTCTGTCCTTGTTCATTTTTCCAGCAGTCATGTATGGATGTGAGAGTTGGACTGTAAAGAAAGCTGAGCACTGAAGAATTGATGCTTTTGAACTGTGGTGTTGGAGAAGACTCTTGAGAGTCCCTTGGACAGCAAGGAGATCCAACCAGTCCATCCTAAAGGAGATCAGTCCTGAATATTCATCAGAAGGACTGATGTTGAAGCTGAAACTCCAATACTTTGGCCACCTGATTCTAAGAGCTGACTCATTTGAAAAGACCCTGATGCTGGGAAAGATTGAAGGGGGAAGGATGAGATGGTTGGATGGCATCACCGACTCAATGGACACGAGTTTGGGTAAACTCTGGGAGTTGGTGATGGAAGGGAGGCCTGATGTGTTGCGGTCCATGGGGTTGCAAAGAGTCAGACACAGCTGAACGACTGAACTGAACTCAACTAATGTCCACCTTGACAAGCCCTTGTTCTGTGGCCACCATTACACACTTGGCCACTAGGGGCGCCCCAACCAGGCTGACCTGGCTTCCCAGGCTCTGTCCCCCCTTAGCTCCTCAGCCCGGAGAGGAGACAACATTTCTAAGCAATCTTGCATGAATGCGGAGGAGGGATGGAAAAGAGATGGACAAGCATAGAAGGAGAGATGCCTCTAGCAGGAGTAGTTCTGCCCGCAGATGGACTTGGCTGGCACAGGCTCGTTTTCTGCCTAAGGGACCTTCAAGCTTATCCTTGGAAGTTTCTCTTTTCCCAACTCCTTCGTGGGTGCCTGTCCCCTCCATTGTGGAGGTTCTGCACGTGGGGTGCAGGAACGTGGGCCAGGGCAAGCACGTATGTATTTAAGTCACAATCAAAGGCTTTTCTTCAAGGACGGCAAAAGCTGGTTTTCCCATATTTTTAAAATGCCATGACTTTGAGCGGATATTACTAATTTTTGCTAAAATAAGAATAAAGTGCACAGAAAGGATTTTATTTACATTCTTGTTTTCATCTCCAACTCCCTAGTGTCACATTTGACACTACTCAAAGTGTATGGTTATCAGTTCAGTCGCTCAGTCGTGTCCGACTCTTTGCAACCCCATGGACTGAAGCACGCCAGGCTTCCTTGTCCATCACCGACTCCTGGAGCCTACTCAAACTCATGTCCATCGCGTTGGTGATGCCATCCAACAATCTCATCCTCTGTCATCCCCTTCTCCTCCTGCCTTCAATCTTTCCCAGCATCAGGGTCTTTCCCAATGAGTCAGCCCTTCGCATCAGGTGGCCAGAGTTTTGGAGTTTCAGCTTCAGCATCAGTCCTTCCAATGAATATTCAGGACTGATTTCCTGTAGGATTGACTGGTTGGATCTCCTTGCTGTCCAAGAGACTCTCAAGAGTCTTCTCCAATGCCACAGTTCAAAAGCATGCATATATATCCACACACATGTGGACATGTATTTTATGCATATACATGTGTCTTTGTGTTTGGGATGTAGTTGTTTAGAATACAGGAGTAATGGCCTGAGCATACCTTCATCCATTTGCTTTCAATTTAAGCAATTTAACTTATAATAATAGGTATTACCATGAGTCATAAAGACAGCAAATTTTTGGCCACAGTAATTCCTCCTTGGGAAATGATACCAAGGAAATCGTTTCAAAGAAAAGGAAAGTTATAATATATATTACTGTGCTTTTTTAACATAGGGATTTTTTGCCCCCACTAACAGTATGTAAGTCTTTTTCATGTCTGTTATCTAGTTTCATCTTTGCAACAAGCCTCCAGGACAGGTGGTTTTATTTTTCCTCTCTATTTTAGAAATGAGGGAACAGGCTTAGAGAGATGGTATGGTTTCTTTAAGGTTGTCCAGTGAGAATGAGAGGTGGCGTTGGGAAGGTTTTTGCTTAGCTTGGAAAGTTGGAAAGCTAACTCATAAAGACAGTACGCTAGTCCAAAAGAGCCACAGTAAAGTGCATGGATATGTGTGTGCTTTGGAAGAGCAAATGGGAAATCCAGGTCTTTAGCTCCAAGTGCAGTGTGTTTTTTTTCACCACACCATCACCATTCCCCAGCAGAGGGACTTTTTTATTAAGCTGTGGCTTGCCAATTTGATGCACATCATGGAGGCTTTATTACTGTAAGTACAGAGACTGAGACAGGGTAGAAAGTGTTCATGGCATAATGTGTTACAAAATAAAAGGCTATATCCATAGTGTAATTATAGACATGTAACACATATTGGGGGCTTTCCTGGTGGCTCAGATGGTGAAGAATCCATCCTGCAACCCAGGAAACCTGGGTTGGATCCCTGGGTTGGGAAGATGCCCTGGAGAAGGGATTGACTACCTACTCTGGTATTCCTGCCTGGAGAACTCCATGGATGGAGGAGCCTGGCTGGCTACAAACCATGAGGTTGCAAAGAGATGGACAAAGAGTAATACATTTACATACATATGTTACACATCTATACCAGGATTAAAAAATGGGGAAGGGAATATGGAAAAATAAAAACATGTCATTAAGGAGATCGTAATTAAATTTACATAATATTTTGTCCTTAGTATAGACAGAATTGTATTATAATATTTAAAAATCCAATTACTAATAAATATAAGCATTTATTGAGTGCAAGGATTGTACTAGGTGCCTTTTCATACTTAATTATAGGTAATCACAACTCTATGGGGTAAATATTATTATAATTTCCACTTTGTAGATGAGAACCTTATGTTTCAGGATGATTGAATAATTGTTCCAAGGTTATAAAGCTGAAAGTCAAGATGGGAGCACTTGGGTTTATGCTGTGTCCTCCAGCCCCAAATACCAACAGTCCTTTGGTGTCTGTCCGGTAAAGGGTACAGTCAGTCATTAAACTGTCCAATTCATCTTACCTGTTGATATGTCTACACAGACTCTTTTTTTTTTTTTGTCTCAACATGGAAGAACGGCTGTTGTGAGGGGCAATTCTGAGTTTCTGAGTGCACTGCCAACAGCTGCTCCCCCATAGATTTATTGGTAGCCCAGACCAGAAATTTTTCTTATGTGGTAGGGGTGTTTGATAATCCATGGGATGCAGAAAGGGTGTGGAAGGAAGCTATATCTCCCACCCCAAGAAACAGTGCTAGCCCCAGACTTTTTCCTAAACCTCCAGGAAGAAAGCCAATATCTTACTACCTTCAGTCTGAATTAGTAGGATAAATACCTCAGTTCTCAACTGTATTTTGTCCAAACATTAACTCTTTGCTATGCAGAAAAGTCATCTTTTCTCCCTGAGTTTCTTGGCTCTAATCAGGCCAGGATTTTCTTTCCAAGACTTGAGTAATGAGCCTATGGTAGAAACACCCTTTCTCATTGCAAGTGGCTCTTTGAAAGATTCTCAGAAGGCTTTGGAGAATAGAACACAGAGTTGCTCTTCCCACAGCCCCCATCAAAGAGCTGGACTCCCCAGGTCTCTCTCTTTCATAGCATGGAGGTTTCAATCTGTAGTCTTCAGACACCTTACCTTTCCCATTTCCTCTTTCAAAGCCCATGCCCTTTCAGTTCAGTTCAGTCACTCAGTCGTGTCTGACTCTTTGTGACCCCATGAACCACAGCACACCAGGCCTCCCTGTCCATCATCAACTGCTGGAGTCTACCCAAACCCATGTCCATTGAGTCGGTGATGCCATCCAACCATCTCATCCTCTATTGTCCCCTTCTCCTCCTGCCTTCAGTCTTCCCCAGAATCAGAGTCTTTTCTAATGAGTCAGTTCTTCGCATCAGGTGGCCAAAGTATTGGAGTTTCAGCTTCAGCATCAGTCCTTCCAATGAACACCCAGGACTGATCTCCTTTAAGATGGACTGGTTGGATCTCCTTGCTGTCCAAGGGACTCTCCAGAGTCTTCTCCAACACCACAGTTCAAAAGCATCAATTCTTCTGCACTCATCTTTCTTTATAGTCCAACTCTCACATCCATACAAGACTACTGGAAAAACCATAGCCTTGACTAGACAGACCTTTGTTGACAAAGTAATGTCTCTGCTTTTTAATATGCTGTCTAGGTTGGTCATAACTTTCCTTCCAAGGAGTAAGTGTCTTTTAATTTCATGGCTGCAATCACCATCTGCAGTATCAAGTGCTTTGTTTTTGGCCTTTTGGATGGGAGTTCTATCTTTCCTGGCTAAGTTTTCCTGTTTTCCAAAATAAGCGAAATGGAATCACCCTTCTCTGCTGCAGTCCCCTTTTGTTTACCTCTCTGTTATTTTAAATCTTGCAATAAGTTCTTATTCTGGGACTCTGATCCTTTGATGTGATGTTGGTCCAGTATTAATCTTCCTTCATACTACATGGGCTTTCCAGGTGGCACAGCGGTAAAGAAGAGCTGTGGGTTCGATCCCTGGGCTGGGAAGATCCCTGGGCTGGGAAGATCCCCTGGAGTAGGAAACGGCAAACTGATCCAGTATTCTTGCCTGGAAGATTCCATGAATGGAGAAGTCTGGTGGGCTACATGAGTCAGACATGATTGAGTGACTGAGCACACACACACACAGTATACATAGTAGCCCTCATATGCAAAACATGTCACAAAATTAGTCTCCTCAACATCCATTACCCTGTGGGGTCAATGAGTAGTTGGCTAATGACAGGAAGGAGAAGGAACATGATTCTTCTCTTTTAATAAGTGTCATCAAGTTTCAACTGATATTTCCCACCATGAGCTAGAATATAGGATAAGGGAGAGAGAAGAGAGATTTTGAGAAAAAATTCCTTTGTCAGCATCATGAAATTCTTCATCAAGGATGTTGGTGCAAGTTCTTTACACGATAAACTCTGTGGAGCCAGCTTTGTTTCAGGACTTGAGGATGAACTTAATTCTAGTCCTAGTATTCCTTCTGATGTAGAATTGTAGAAGGTTAGGGGATTCAGACCTTGGAGATACAGTCACTCAACAAATTGACTTGACAGATTCAGAAATTAAGGCAGAGAAAGGTCAGATCATTTCAAGGTCACATGGGGCAAGCCTGGTTTGTGGCTTGGCCTGCCCTTGGCATCTCTGTTAGATAAGATGCCCAGTCACCTTGAAGGTCTTATGAGAGTGTATCAATTGATTATGTAACTGGCTAGTGCTGGGCTTAGATCTGGGGCTGTGCTCAAGCGTCTGTCTGTGGTTCCTAAGTGAGGTGGAGTTTCCTTGCTATAGCTAGCATAGCTGGTGAGCGGAAGAAAGATAGAACCACCCTTGTGCAGAAAGGTTCTCGTAGTACATTCGGAGAAAATGGGATATAGAATGCATCATTTATCTTCAAAGAGACCCAACAAATATTTGATTTAAGCAAACACTCTATTACAGTGTTCACTGTAGCAAATTCTGTAATTATAAGTTTTATGGCAACTCCCATTACAAAATCATTTTCATCCCTCTCCTAGCTGTCTAAAAAACCATAAATTGGGTGGAAATTTTCATGGTCTGACCCTGCCTGGTAGAGAATGGATGGCTTCCGGGAGCACAGGGAAGGAAAGAAAATCTCATTAGCTGCCTATAAGTTATTGTGAAATGGGAAAAAATGTAAGTATACTCCTTTTCCAGTTTGCAAAAGAGTTGAATGTTTCTCCTCTCTGTGTGGTGAAAAACGAGGTGGCAAGACTTTATTTTCAAAGCTGTATAGAGTCACTAAGAAATGGGGGAAAAATGCTTTCCTGAGTCATTTCTAAGTACGCATGGATGGAGCTGCTCCGGATTTCAGCATCCATCTGTCTCACTAATGCTTATGTTTTAACATTTTCCTTTGCTCTGTTTTGGTCGTTGTGTCCTTGAACTCCTAGGTTTCTGGAGTTAGATAAAGGATTTGAAACCCTCGCTTGGAGGAGAGAATGTCGGCATGCATCCTAGTTTATGAACCGAGTTTCAAGGGTTAAATGGATCAAACTGGTTTTGTACAAGGGTTATACACTACCACATCCCAACAGGTGACAGACACATTTTGAGGACACATAGGTTCAGAACAGGATTCTAAACACTTAAGACATTATTGACCAGGGGATTTTTGCAGAAACTAATGTCTGTAGCATTAATACGTCTCCGGTCAATAATGTATTGAAAATCTTCCTTCATCCTGTCTTTCAGTGTAACTTTTATTAATCGTGAACAGACATCTTACTCTCAAATCAGTCACATGAATGTCTTCTTTATATGTTGTAGTTTTGACTCTGAATCCCCTCACCCACCCTCCCCTGGATCTTGATTCTAAGTCATCTTTCAAGGTTTATCTCAGTTTCTTGGTTTCCTATATTTCCCGGAGCTCTCCTAATTACCCTAGGCAATAAGTAGAAGTCTCCATTCTCAAAATTATTTGCCAAAGTGCCAGATTAAAACACTTATTTATAAATGTCTTATATGGTTCACAAATTGTTTCATATGTGCCACCTGTCTCCTACCTAGTTCATAAGCGCTCTGGGGACAGTGAACATTTTCTTTATGTCTCCAACCTTAATATTTAGGAGGATTTCAAGACATGTGCTGTGTGTTGTGCTTAGTCACTCGGCCGTGTCTGACTCGTTGTGACCCTACGGACTGTATAGCCCGCTAGGCTCCTCTGTCCATGGGGACTCTCCAAGCAAGGATACTGGAGTGGGGTGCCATGCCCTCCTCCAGGGGATCTTCCGGACCTAGGGATCAAACCCATGTCTCTAGCATTGCAGGTGGATTCTTCACTGTCTGAACCACCAGGGAAGCCGATTTTCAGTTCAGTTCAGTTCAGTTGCTCAGTTGTGTCTGACTCTTTGAGACCCCATGGACCACAGCACGCCTGGCCTTCCTGTCCATCACCAACTCCCAGAGTCTACCAAACCTCATGTCCATTGAGTCGGTGATGCCATCCAACCATCTCATCCTCTGTCATAGCCTTCTCCTCCTGCCATAAATCTTTCCCAGCATCAGGGTCTTTTCAAATGAGTTAGCTCTTTGCCTCAGGTGGCCAAAGTACTGGAGTTTCAGCTTCAACATCAGTCCTTCCAATGAACACCCAGGACTGATCTCCTTTAGGATGGACTGGTTGAATCCGCTTGCTGACCAAGGGACTCTCAAGAGTCTTCTCCAACACCACAGTTCAAAAGCATCAATTCTTCAGTGCTCAGCTTTCTTTATAGTCCAACTCTCTCACATCCATACATGACTACTTTAAAAGCCATAGCCTTGACTAGATGGAACTTTGTTGGCAAAGCAATGTCTCTGCTTTTTAATATGCTGTCTAGGTTGGTCGTAACTTTCCTTCCAAGGAGTAAGTGTCTTTTAATTTCATGGCTGCAGTCACTATCTACAGTGATTTTGGAGCCCCCCAAAATAAAGTCAGCCACTGTCTCCACTGTTTCCCCATCTATTTGCCACAAAGTGATGGGACCAGATGCCATGATCTTAGTTTTCTGAATGTTGAGCTTTAAGCCAACTTCTTTACTCTCCTCTGTCACTTTCATCAAGAAGCTCTTTAGTTCTTCACTTTCTGCCATAAAGGTGGTGTCGTCTGCACATCTGAGGTTTTTGATATTTCTCCTGGAAATCTTGATTCCAGCTTGTGCTTCATCCAGCCCAGCATTTCTCATGATGTACTGTGCATATAGGTTAAATAAACAGGGTGACAATATACAGCCTTGATGATGTACTCCTTTCCTGATTTGGAACCAGTCTGTTGTTCCATGTTCAGTTCTAACTGTTGCTTCTTGAACTGCATACAGATTTCTCAAGAGGCAGGTTAGGTGGTCTGGTATTCCCAACTCTTTCAGAATTTTCCAGTTTGTTGTGATCCACACAGTTAAAGACTTTGGCATAGTCAGTAAAGCAGAAATATATGTTTTTCTGGAACTCTCTTGCATTTTTGATGATCCAGTGGATATTGGCAATTTGATCTCTGGTTCCTTTGCCTTTTCTAAAACCAACTTTAACATCTGGAAGTTCACGGTTCACGTATCGCTGAAGCCTGGCTTGGAGAATGTTGAGCATTACTTTACTAGTGTGTGAGATGAGTGAAGTTGTGTGGTAGTTTGAACATTCTTTGGCATTGCCTTTCTTTAGGATTGGAATGAAAACTGACCTTTTCCAGTCCTGTGGCCACTGCTAATTTTCCAAATTTGCTGGCATATTGGGTGCATCACTTCCATAGCATCATCTTTCAGGATTTGAAATAGCTCAACTGGAATTCCATCACCTCCACTAGCTTTGTTCATAGTGATGCTTCCTAAGGCCCACTTGACTGAGCATTCCAGGATATCTGGCTCTAGGTGTGTGATCACACCATCATGATTATCTGGGTCATGAAGATATTTTTTGTACAGTTCTTCTGTGTATTCTTGTCACCTCTTCTTAATATCTTCTGCTTCTGTTAGGTCTATACCATTTCTGTCCTTTATTGAGCCCATCTTTGCATGAAATGTTCCCTTGGTATCTCTCATTTTCTTGAAGAGAACTCTAGTCTCTTCCATTGTATTGTTTTTCTCTGTTTCTTTGCATGGATCACTGAGGAAAGCTTTCTTGTCTCTCCTTGCTGCTTAATCAGCAGTTGTTGAGTGGGAATATTGTCTATTCCCTACAGGTGGTGAGGTCTTCAAGGATAAATCTTTTAGTAATTCATCTTTTTGTGCCTTACACTCATTTGATGTTTAATAAATATTTGTTAAATGAATAGTTTGCCATCACTTGAACTTTTCAGAGAGGGCATTTGTCTTTAGTTTCCCGCCAAATCTCCAGGTGCTCAAGATCCTTAGAGACATTGATGACTTCACTTCTGATGGAACATTTTCATTGTACTGCTAATTATTTGTAGTGATCATAGGTATCTTGGATCTCTTTGGAAACTGTTGCTTTTCCTCTGATACCCCTGTCTTGGCAAAGATTATTTCTGTGGAAGATGCCCATCATGCTATTTTTCTTCATCCTTATACACAAAGATATGAACTTGGTATTACTGCCCTACTGTGCATCCTGCTTCCTTGTGATGCTTCTTTTAGTGTCCTTATTCTTTATTTGGAAGGAAGTGGGGACAAAAGACATTGAAAAAGTATTCTCAAAACTGTATAACCTGAAGCAAGAATTCCCATAGTCAGCCCCCTGCCTGTTTTCCTTCTCCAACGCTGTGGATCCATGACTGTACAGTTGGATGGTGCCTGCAGGGTGGCCTTCCTGCATTATTTTTCTTTATCACTAAGGTTCATAGATCACTTTTCCAGATAACCTCAAGTCCAAGCTGCTCTGTTGGCCTAGTTAACCTTTCTTGAAGAATTTTATTTCCTTACTTAAACTCATCAGTATTGTTTTGTAAAGAAATAACAAGTTGACTTTTGAGTTGGATTCTATTAAAACTCCTATGACTATTCCTTCACGAATGAAATTACTAAAATATGATAGTTAACATAGTTCCTCAGACATGCTAAATATTCTGAAATACCCAAATATGAAGAGATACTTCATTTAATTCTTCATTGAACAGACGTTCTCAGTGTCTCCTCTGTGATATTTTGTGAAACAGTGCAAAAATGATATGTCTTTTCCCTATTTTCTGAGATTTGAAATCATTTATTTGGCTAATTGAAATCTAGAGGGTGATCAGAATGACATCAGGTTGAGGATCTGAGGCCTGAAGTAGAGGCAGAGGCTCTACTCCTGGGGTCTGGGGTCTCAGAGACAAGAACCATTTGTGATGGGTTTGAGTAATCGGAAAAGCCTTTCCTAAGAGGAAGCTTTGAAATGAAGTCTTGATGGTGGAGTAGATGAAGAAAGGGATGGGGTGGAGGTTGGGGAAGACTACTGTAGACAAGGAAAGAGTCAGAAGAAAAATCAATGGACAAAGTGCACGAATAGTCGAGGGAGATGTAGGCGGCAGGCTGGGGAGGGATTCAGGGGCTGCTCTTTGTCAGGGTATATGACAGATAATAAAACAAAACAAAAGATTAAGACACTCTTTTCCAAAGTAAAAAGTGATACTCATTCCTCTATTTTATTTCTTGCTGCTGAAATGATTAATGTGGCAATGTAATTAACATTGTTCCTATAGATGGACCTAGAGCGCGGATGCCAGTGCTGAGAGAAAGAAGGCGTTTGGAAAGACAGCAATGAATCACTGCTGGTGACACCATGATGGACTGGAGGAGCCTGGGCTGAAGATACTCAGTTAATCACTGGAGTTTTTCTCAACAGAAAAGTCTCCATGGAAGAGCAAATATTGCAAAAACTTGAAGTCTGGGGTCCTGAGGTCTGAACTTAACTGTGTAATTTTGGGGAAATCATTCATCTTTGTAGGTCTTACCATCTTCATCTGCAAAATGAAAGAGTTGGACAAGAAAGCCTTTAAACTTTTTTTGGCTCATTCTATGATCCTTGCGGCCAGTGTTTTTCAAGCTTCCTCTTATGTTTGCTTCATTTGGGGATCTTACTCCTGAGGGTCAGTTTTAGGAGGTAACTGTACTTTCTACTAAGACTCTGATGCTGCCCCATTTCCTCCGAGGGTTCTTCTACAGGCAATCCCTGCTGAGGAAATTTGCAAAGCCTTTCCAGACTGATCCTCCCTGCCCTGACTTTGCCCTTTCCAGCTCTATAGTATCGATTCCTAGAGGACAAAGACCTATTTTTAAGCATTTCTTATTTCTCAGTACTGAACCCCATGGAATGTTGGACTTATTTATTTCAAGTGTCTTAAACTGAGACTTCCTGGGTGCTATGTACTGGAGACAAAGAGACAAAATTTTCCCTTAAGGAGCACTGTCCATTTGGTAAGACATCCATGCGAATGAAGCAGATACCTGGCAATATGTCAATTGATGGAATGGACATTTCATAGTTTCTCACATTTGACGCCCTAAGTATTTACCAGTTTTATCTAGTATCCCATTAAATAACAGTTCTTCAATATCTTTGAATGAATATCTTTGAAGGAATATAAGATGAGAGATGGGCAAAGATCATATATATATGCTAAGTCACTTCAATCATGTCTGACTCTTTGCAATGCTATGAAGTGTAGCCCGTCAGGCTCCTCTGTCCATGGGATTCTCCAGGCAAAGATACTGGACTGGGTTGCCATTTCCTTCTCCAGGGGATCTTCCTGACCCAGGGATTGAACCTGGGTCTCCTGCATTGCAGGCAGATTGTTTACTGTCTGAGTTACCAGGGAAGCCCCAAGATCATATAAGTCATTGTCAATTTATTGAGTACTTACAAAGCAAGGGATGATTTGTGAACTCTTGGTACCAGTGCCTTCTTGATGAACTGGCCAGAGATTAGATGCATATTTAGCTGATTTCTAGAATTTCAGGTTGGAGTGCCTTGTTTTACCTTTTCCCTCTCCTCTGGCTTCTCTAATTTTTGTCTGTTCTGTCTCCCTCTCTACCTTTCTCTCCATTTCTCTACTTTTTGACCAGCTTACTTCCCTCATCCTTAAAGACACCTTTATTGAGGGTCAACTATGTGCCAGGCACAGATCATTATTTTGCTTTGATCATTATTTAATCCCCCAAATAATTTTTTTTTAAAGAAAAGCCTTCTTTTTGTGTGTCTGTGTCTGTTTTTTTATATTGTTTTACTTACTTTTGGCTGTACTGGGTCTCTGTTGCTCCGTGCGGGCTTTCTCTGGTTGTGGCCAGTGGGGGCTACTCTCTGGCTGTGGGCTTCTCATTGTGGAACCTGAGACCATTGTGGAACATTGTGGTGGCTTCTCTTTTGCGGAACATGGGCTCCAGGGTGTGGGTTTCAGTAGTCTTGTGCATGGGTTTAGTTGTCCCTCAGCATGTGGAATCCTCCAGGGATTGAACCCTTGTCCCCTGCATTGTAGGCGAATTTTTAAACCATTGGACCGCCAAAAAGTCCCCCCAAGTAATATATTTATGGAGAAGGAAACTAAGACTCAGTGATTCTGGGTCATTAGGCTAAGGTCACATAATAATGAACAGAGCTCCAAGAGAAACCTAGGCCAGTCTGGTATTTCAAAATCCAACCTATACAACTTTCTTGCAAAGCAGCTTTCTTTTGTCAATTAAGTGTGCCTGAAACTTTTCAGACAACCCCTGGCAAATTAAGATGACTGTGCCTTTTATTACAGATACAATTATTTGAGAAACCAGTGGCTAAAGCTTGCTTGCAAAGTCTGCAAGAAAGAACTTCTGGGCTCTTTGGAGAATTTTTCCCAAACACTAACATCTCCTCAAAGACAAGAAACAGTGATTATGATAAAAGAGACTAGAAAATAAGAGGAATAAACAGTGTAGTGATTGTACTGGAAAAACCGTGACCTATCTTATATTTCCATTTTATAATGATTGCTAATCTTTGCAGGGTTTTTGGAGCATGTGTGTCATCTTAAGACACTTTTTAAACTCTGGCATTTTCATTGCCTTTACAAGGACAGCTGTAATGAAGGGAAGGCTCTCAGTTGCCATGAGTGGAACAGTTAATTGTGTTTACCTGCAGATCTTCCAAAGCCCTTCTTGATTAGAAACAAAGGGGTGAACCAACTTTGTTGTAAGGATTTTTTTTTAAAGTATTGTTTTCCTGTACTACTTAGAATGTTGTGCTTTTGATTTTTTCAGTAGAGCTGAGGCAGAAAATAATAATATTAATTCAGAGTGAAATAGAATTTTATTGCCATTTTAGTTTTATATTGTCTCCTTACCCAATCGTGGTTTGGAATTAACCTTGGAATCATACCCAAGTTAAACTAGTTACTGAATCCCACTGAGTTTGACATTAATGATATGATTAGGAGACCAAGAGACCTAATTCATTGTCTTTTTCCTTATTTCATGAGGCTCTTACATTTGGCAGTAAAATTTCCCTTTAATGAGAGGAAAGAATGACCTGTCGGCTTCCTTTGAGACTTAATCTAGAACCCTTCTGATTTTAGAATTATAGTGCTTAAGGACCTAAAATTGTGCTAAGTTATATCATGAACAACATCATTTGTTTAGCATTTACCATGTACCAGCATAAGTTAGGTACTAAGGATACAAAACTTAAGGCACAGTCCCTGTTTTCAGAGTTTCCTTATCCAACCAAAAACTGGGGTGAATATAAGTTTTCTAATAACTTAGAATTGTAAGGGAAAATGTTGATTGCATTTCTTTGTTAGTAAAATAATAAATTCAGATTGAAACAGTTAACTGTCCATTATTAGTAATTTTTTGGCTATTATGTAATATTTTGGAGTGGAATTGTATGGTCACATGCTATGTATATTTTAAATTTATAAGAAACTGCCAAATTTTTCCAAAGTGGTTGTCTCATTTAACACATCCACCTGCATTAAGTGGGAATTCTAGTTGCTCCAAATTGTTGCCAACAATTGGTATTATTAATATCTTTAATTTTAGCTATTCCAGTGCTAATAGGTGTGCAGAATTATTTCACTGGGGTCTTATTTTACATTTCCATGTGACTGTTGATATTGAGCACCTTCTCATGTGATCATTGGCTATTTAAGTAACTTGTTTGTAAAGTGTCATTTGGCAATTCTAAGTTCTATTGTTTGACTTATTACTATCAAATCACGAGTTCTGAAATATATTCTGGATATATGTCCTTTGGCATATATATGAATTGTGAATATTTTCTCCCAGTTTGTGGCTTACTTTTTCATTTTATCAGTGGTGTCTTTCATCAAGTAAAAGTATTTAGTTTTGATGAAGTTTATTTCATCAATTTTTTCCTTTTAAGATTTATGCTTTCTATATCCTATCTGAGCTGTCTTGGTTTCCTTCAAGGTCACAAACATTCCTACTATGTTTTCTTCTAGAAAGCTTACACTTTATGGTTAGGTATATGGTACATTTTGAATTAGCTTTTGTGTGTGTTAATTGGTGTGAGATAAGGATTAAGGTTAATTTTTACCCACATAAGTACCCAGGTTTCAGCACCAGTTGTTGAAAAGACTGTCCTTTCTTTTATTGAAATTCTTTGGTGTCTTTGTGAAAATCAAGTGACTGTATATGGTGTATCTATTTTTGGATTCTTTATTCTAGCTTATTGATTTATATATCTGACTTCATAACAGTATCATTCTATCTTGAGTACTGTAGATTTATAGTAAGTCTTGGTATCACATAATACAAATCCTATAATCTTTAAAAAACTATTCTTTAAAAAGATTGCCTCAATATTTATAGTTCTTTGCATTTTAAAATCAACTTGGTCAGTTTCTACAGAATGCCTGCCAGCATTTTTGTTGGGATAACATTAAATCTATATATTACTTTGTGGAGAGTTGGCATCTTAACAATATTGTATCTTCTGATCCCTAAATATGGCATCTCTCTCCACTGATTTAAATCTTTTTGGTTTCTTTCAGCAATACTTTATCAGTTTTATATACAGATCTTATACATATTTGTTAAATTTATTCATAAATTTTTGTGTTTGTGGATGATACTGTATATTATTTTTAAATTTCAATTTCAATTGCTCATTGCTAGTACATAAAATATGTTGAATTTTGTATACTAACCATATGACCTAAGACCTTGCTAAATTCAACTTTTAACACTTATTGTAGCTCTTTTTTCTAAGGTTCTCTAAGAATTCCTATGTTTATGATCATGCTATTTGCAAATAGATACTTTTAATTTCTCCTTTCCAATCTGTTTATGTCTTTTTTGCCTACTTATCTTATTGTACTGTTTAAGGTATTCAGTACAATGTTGGATAGAAGTGGTGAGAGTGGACATCCTTGCCTTTTTTGCTATTTAGGGGAAAGCTCTGGATGAAAGTGAAAGAAGGGAGTGAAAAAGCTGGCTTAAAACTCAACATTCAAAAAACTAAGATCATGGCATCCAGTTCCATCACTTTATGGCAAATTGATGGGGAAACAATGGAATCAGTAAGAGGCTTTATTTTCTTAGGCTCCAAAATCACTGCAGATGGTGACTGCAGCCATGAAATTAAAAGACACCTGCTCCTTGGAAGAAAAGCTTTGATCAACCTAGACAGCATATTAAAAAGCAGAGACATTGCTTTACCAACAAAGGTCCGTCTAGCCAAAGCTATGGTTTTTCCTGCAGTCATGTATGGATGTGAACCATAAAGAAACCTGAGTGCCAAAGAATTGATTCTTTTGAACTGTGGTGTTGGAGAAGACTTATGAGAGTCCCTTGGACTGCAAGGAGATCCAACCAGTCAATCCTGAAGAAAATCAATCTTGAATATTCTTTGGAATGGCTGATGTTGAAGCTGAAGCTCCAGTACTTTGGCCACCTGATGCTAAGAACTGATCCATTGGAAAAGACCCTGATGCTGGGAAAGATTGAAGGCAGGAGGAGAAGGGGACGACAGAGGATGAGATGGTTGGATGACATCACCAACTCGATGGACATGAGTTTGAGTAAGCTCTGGGAGTTGGTGATGGACAGGGAAGCCTGGAGTGCTACAGTCCATGGGTTTGCAAAGAGTCGGACATGACTGAGCAACTGGACAGAACTGATTTTAGATGTCATTTGTCAGATTGCTAATTTGCTGAGACAGATCTTTCTTTCTTTCTTTCTTTCTATCATGAATGACCATTGAATTTTGCCAAATGCTTTAGTTTCTCAATATGGCAAATTTCACTGATTTTTGAATGTCATATCACCATTTGTGATTATATATATACATATACACATACACACATATATGTATATAACACACACACACACATATATATATATGTATATATATATATATATATATTTATTATGCCTCTGCCCTCAGTTCATGACACAGAACTACTAAAGACCCTGTAATTTCCTGAGTGAGAGGAGCATCCTTGGTTCTCTTGAGGTAACTCTTGGTGGGTTTCTAGAGAGTTTCTGGATGGGGGCTGATCACAAAAAAAAGACCAAGCCATGATTAGAAGCTTGGAACTTTCAGCGCCAAGCCCCATCCTCTAGGGAGGGAGAAAGGAGATTGGAGATTGAGTTGATAATTGATCATGCCTACATGTTGAAGTCTCCATAAAAATAAAACTCTTAACTACAGGATTTGGAGAGCTTCTGGGATGGGAACACATCCTCATGACAGGAGGTGGCACGTCCCAACTGCACAGGGCGGAAGCTCCTCTGCTCAAGGCTTTTCTGAACCTCACCCTGTATACCTCTTCATTTGGCTCTTCCTTTATGTCCTTCATATCAAACACTGGTAAACATACGTTAAGTGTTCTTCTGAGTTCTGTGAGCTGTTATAACAAGTGATCAAACCTGCAGAAGGGATCATGGAAATCTCCAGTTTGTAGCTGAGTTGAACAGAAGTGTGTGCAATCTTGGAATCCACTACTTACAGGGGGCCTCTGAAGTGGGGCACAGTCTTGTAGGACTGAGCCCTAAACCTGTGGGCACTGTGCTATCTCTGAGTAAGTACCTTAAGTATTGCTGTCAAATTTGAATGAAATTGTAGGACACCCAGTTGATGTCTGCAGAAAACTGGAGAAGAGCTTGAAGTGGAAAATTCATGCCCTTGGTGTCAGTATTGTTATGAGTAGAGAGAAAATTTTTCCTTTACTGTTGTTTCCTTTGATAAATCCTTTTTGGTCATTGTATATTATCCTTTAAGAATCATATATATTGTTTCTGATTGCTTAGTTTTGTTAAAGATTTTTATTCCTAAGTTTATGAGTGATATTGTCTATAGTTTCATTTTCCTTGTAATGTCTCTCTTTGGTTTTAGTATCAAATCAATGCTGGGTTAGCCCCTGTTTTTGTTATCCCTCATCGCAGTTTATCTGCTTGGATACCTGCTCTAAGTTTCTTTTCTTAACCTTTTGCTCGTCTTACCCTGAATCCTACCTTCCCATTTGGTCTTACTCCTGGTACTTTTTGCTACTAGTGAACTTCTGGTTGAAGGTTTCAATATCTTTAGAACTATTGCATCTTTATGAAGAAAGTCCAGGTCCTGGTTTACCCCCTTTTTCTCCTTCCTAGATACTGATCAATCATGGCTTCCCAAGACCTAAAGAAGCAGATGTGTTGGCAGGTATTCTGATCAAACCAAACTAAAACAAACAAACAAAAACCCAGATGCAAACTAATGTCTTTAGTAAGACAGCTCAGTTAGTACATTGAAAACTTTCTCTGTAAACTCTAAGAATTTTGAGCCAAAGTCTTTCTCCAGTTTACTCTCAAATTTTGATGTTTCATAGGGTCTTTTTCTTCTCATTTGATGTGCTTCTTTTTTTTCTTAATCGAAGTACAGTTGATTTCCAATGTTGTGCCTTTCTATGCTATGTAACAAAGTGACTCAGTTATACACAAACATTCTTTTTTTAATGTTCTTTTCCTATAGGGTTTATTATAGGATGCTGAAGATAGTTCCCTGTGCCACCCATTAGCACCTTGTTGTTTATCCATTCTAAATATCACAGTTTGCATTTACCAACCCCAAACTCCCAGCCCATCCCCTCACCTGCTTCCCCATGGCAACTACAAGTCTGTTCCCTGTGTCTATGAACCTGTTTCTCTTTTGTAGGTAGGCTTGTTTTTGCCATATTTTAGATCCCACAGGTAAGGGATATTATGTGATATTTGTCCTCCTCTTTCTGACTTACTTCACTTAGTATGATAATCTCTAGTTGCTTGTTGGATGTGCTTCCTCAATCTGTCTCATCTAGAGTCACAGCTTTGACTACCAACTGTATCCTCAAACTGCCAGATCTACCCCAGCCCAGGCCCCTCTCTGGAGTTCCAAGTCTGTATATTTCTCCTGCCTATCTGATATCCCCTCTTTCAGGTTCTATAAAGCTTCCCACCCTGGTATATATAATCTTCTTTTTTGCAGATCTACTATCTCGATTTTGTCCCAGTGAGTGGTACCACTAGTTAATGCCTTGTCCAAGCCAGAGAACCAGGCTTCATCTTTGAATCTGAACTTGCCTTCATCTGCTGCCACTTACTGATTTTTTTTTTTTTCTGTTTTGGCCGTACCGTGCAGTTTGTGGGATCCCAGTACCCTGAACAGGGATTGAATCCATGCCCCCTTCAGTTAAAGCAGAGAGTCCCGGCCACTGGACTGCCAGGGAATTCCCATCTATTTATTGATTTTATCTATTTAAAGTTTCTCAACTCCACTTAAAAAAAAAATTTTTTTTTTGCTTTATGATGAAGCAGTCTATACATTAAGAATATAGTATAAAAAGTATAATATATAGTTTAAGGAATAGCCCAACACTCAGGTTGAGAAGTACAGCATTATCACTATCTTACAAACTCCCCTCTATTATTGCATTCCCCTTTCCTCCCCCTCACTGGAGGTTACCACAGTCTTGACTTCTGTGTTAACCATTCCCTTGCTTTTCTTTCTAAATGCATCACCTAGTTAATTATTACTAAACAACACATCATTTCGTTTTGAAATACTGAGTAGCAAGAACAAGTAGAACTGTGCAAGAATAAGCAGCGGATGAAGGGTCTCAGAGGAAGAGGACTGAAGAGGGTCGCAGCTCCCCTAAGAAATCCGAGAGCCGTGAGGTGCTCCTTTGGGGAGAGTGAATGAGCTAAGCCCCGAGAGATTCCTCCAAAGGCAAGGCTCGCCCTGGCTGGGCTCTGGGGCAATCAGGTACTATGAATCCAGCAGGACTATAGACAGGAAATCGGATGCCTTGCATCTTTTGCTTCAAAGATCTCCCTGACTTCTTAAGCTCTCAGGCCTAGGTCAATGCAGAACATTTCTGTAGGGGAAAAAAATAAGAGTCCTAAGCCAAGGAGGCACTAGTATGGTGGGGAGAGAAAGGATGTCATTAGCATGTGTTCAAGTCAAGACAGACACAGATTAGAACCTGGACCCGGCCTTCTGTTCTTAAGCGCGTCGCGCAGCGGTCGTGGGCATCCCTCGGCCATCAGTCTCCTGAGTCGCTCTGCCCTGCTGTTGTTACCATCCCTGTCTGATGCACGGCCGTCATTCTGGGAGGCAGCTTCGCTGTCATCCCAGGAATTCCCCTTCTCTCTCTCTTTCTTGCATTTACTGCTCTCTTGGTTTATTCTATGTTACTGTATCGGTACCATCTAGTTACACCTTGAGAAAGAGAACATGAGAAGTAAAGGTTTTATAGACATTTCCTGTCTTTAAGTATCTTTATTGTCCATTTTCATGCAAGATTGATAATTTATATCTGATTGATAATTTAACTGGGTAGACAATTCCAAGTCGGAGATCCCTTTCCTTCATAATTTGGAAGGCTTTGCTGTAGCATCTTCTTTCTTATAGTGTTGCTGATAAAGTTGGAAGCCATGCTCATCTCTTCGACTTTGTAACTTGCTTTTCTCTCTGGAGACTTGTAGAATTTCCCCCCTTGATCCCAGTGCCATGGTCTAATTTCATCTATTGTGTTAGAAATTCAGTGGGCCTCCTGGATCAGGTAATTCAATGTCTTTTCCACTGCAGAAATTTTTCTTTAATTATTTTATTGCTAATTTTCTCCTCTCTGCTTTGTCTTCTCTGTCCTATCTTTTTACTATTTCTATGATTTGATTTTTGAATCTCCTGAATTGGCTCTTAATTTTATCTTTTTTCATCTAGTTTTCATTATTTCATTGTTTTTGCTCTAATGTCTGGCACATGCTTGGAATATGATGAATATTCCATAAGTATTTGTTACAGAATTGCCATTAGTGTTGTTGCTAAAATTTTTGAAATATTCACTTTTGCTGGTTTTATATTGCTACCAAGAAGTGAGACTCAAGAAGTTTTACTGAATCTTAACTATGCATTTGGAGATATGTATACATCTCACATATTACAGTCTCTGACCTCTCAGAGTCCATCATTTAATAGCAGAAACAAATTTTAGCAGACTTTTCTTTTATTTTGATGTTTTGGTTGCCTGGGCCTTAGTTGGGGCTCCTGGGCTCTCTCTAGTTGCGCGAGTCGGGGCTGCTCTTTGTTGTGGGCACCGGCTTCTCCTTGCGCTGGCTTCTCGTTCCGGAGCACAGGATGTAGGTTCATGGGCTCAGTAGATCTGGGATACGGGCTTAGTTGCTCCGAGGCATGTGGCATCTTTTCGGACCAGGGATCGAACTCCTGTCCCCTGGATTGGCAGTCGGATTCCTATCCACTGTACCACCAGGGAACCAACTACAGTTCTTCATTTACAATGTTATAGCCACGCTTTCCGGGAAACAGACTCACTCAGAAGGACAATGCAGATAGTGGAGTGCAGTTTATTACGCCAGCGGGCCCAAGGCAGAGTCTCCTCTTAGCCAAGGACCCCGTTCAGCATTTGTGAAAATCTTTTATACCCCATGCGTACGTGTCCTAACCCACCACCTACCCCATGTGTACGTGTCTAAACCCACCACCTACCCCATGTGTACGTGTCTAAACAGTCAATAGTCAATAAGCCTGCAGTTACATTCCAACCAGTTAATAATCGATAAGCCTGTGATTACATCCTGATAGATATGAAAAAAGTTTATGATCTGTCCGGAGACAGGGGTGATTACGGTATGCTTCCTCTTAGGCAATGAGTAGCCTGGATGTGATCTTCAAGATTCCCCTGTCCGGAGGGGGTCTTGTCCTTCCATTGTCGTCCCCACAGGCACTAAGCAGAGAGTTCAGAGTCCACTGGAGAGGCAGCCGAGCACGGCCAGCACGGACAGGCCTGAGATGGAGTCCAGGCCCTATGAATTCCTTCTTCAACAACAGAAGTTTCAACCAAATTTGGACATGTAAATTGGCCAATGGATCTTTAGGCAGTAGACATTAGAATCTCTTGTTCTTTTAACACTGATTGTAACTGTAACCCAGCTTTATATCCAAAAAAAAAAAAAAAAAAAAAAGCTTCTTAAAATTTAGTATATATTCAAATTGCCCGGATATATTTTCAACATTCAGATTCTGAGTCAGTAGGTCTAGAGTGGGACCTGAGATTCTACATTTCTAAGAGTCTTGTTGGTTTGGCCAATGCTGTTTGTCAAAGACCACACTTAGAATAATGAGGCTCTAAGGCACATTATTATTTTTTTTTTTAACTTTTAAAGTCATCTATGTTTAGAAGATTCTGGAGAAGGGCACGGCAACTCGCTTCAGTGTTCTTGCCGGGAGACTCTCACAGACAGAGGAGCCTGGTGGGCCTGAGGTCCGCAGGGCAGCCAAGACTCAGACATGACTGAAATGACTTAGCACCAGCACTAATTGCTTAAAGTAACTGCTGGAATTCACCTTTGTTCCCTCTTACATCATCAACAACCCTAAGTCCCAATTTCTTCCAATAAACCTTTTGATGAATTCATATTGTTAGTTAATGAATTATATTCACTCTTTAATGTTTAGTGTCCTATAAACGAATTTAGTAATGATGAAAACGTCTGTTGTTTCTTCCTTCTCCCTTACACAAGCTGCAGCATAACTTTATTTTAATCATTTTAAGAACTTGTTAGTTTTATAGTTATTGTCTGTTCAGACACTAAACGTTTTTTTGTCAGGATTTTGACTCTGGTTCTTAAGTCTAGGTGGCCATCCATGAAAGATCAGTCTGGTAGTGACCAAGCTCTTAGGGAGGGAAACAATGGTTATTGCTCTTAGAGGTGGACATGTTCCCACTAGAGTCAATCTTAGTGATGGGCATCTGGCCTTGAGAAGAGCCCTGACTCTTCCCAAGCACCTTGGAGGAGGAGGATGCAAAGCTGTTGAGTTCAACCCTTACTGAGATTGCTTTCTCTCCTTGAGATGAAAAATGGTTAAACGGGACACTCCAGCTCAAAACTGGGAAAAACTACCAGTGAATTTATCTCCAGAAAAATTGTTTGCTCTGATTCCTAGTCCTTGAAGAACACTACCCAGTCTAGGGTCAACTAAGAGTTAGATGACTAAGAGTATTATTTTCCAAAATTGATTTTCATCCACTCTGTAGCAGAAAAACCTATTTACTTAGATGACTTTTGATTTGGAGGACACAGCTTCTTGGCTGAAGTCCTAGAAGTGAGAGGTGAGTGAGAAGCGATGTGTGATCATTTTCAACAAGGCCAATGTCAATATGGTAGGGTATTTCAACTGCTGCAGGTATACATGGGGTGCAGGGCTAGGAGACACTTCCTGGTTAAAAGTATCTGTTTCCATTCACCGAATAGCCTCCCAGATAAACAGTGACAACAGAAACTCTGTCTGCAGTTTGGGCTGCAGATACACATGAACACTTCAGTTGGATGTGGGAGAGGAATGGGGATATGGGAGCATGGAGGGGGTGGGGCACTGGGCAAGCAAGCTCAGAGAGGAAGCGCTGTTGGCTTTGGTGAGCAGTTATTCACCTGCTATATATCCGCTATCCCTACGCGGTTACCCTCATGGTACCTGTGGGCTCAGGGACCCTCCCTGTGTACAAATTGAATGGAGGAAGTTGACAGCATTGTGGGGTTCCAGAAAGACAGGCTGTGCCTGTATCCCCACCTTCCACTTTATGTACACATAGGTCAGAGGAGAGAGCAGTGCTCTTTCAGATGTTCAAGAGCATCACAGGCTACACCTGGGTTTGAGGACACCTGTGGGAGCATCGTGGCTCCATCGCAGAGATGTCTCTGCAGGCCAGGAGAAGCTTTGGCCTGCTGATTCCTGGCCCAGCTTACTCATACCGGTGGATGGAGCAGAGCACCCGGAGGAACAGTGACCTGCGAGTGTGGTCCAGAGGAGGCTTCTGGTTCTGGATGAGGGAAGGCCAAGGAGTAGGGAAGCCTGGGGGTGGGACGCTTAGACAGTGACTCCGGGGAATTTCACTGTGAAGGAACCTGGGACCTTCCAAGAAGGTGTGGACTGAGGAGAGGGCAGGAGAGAAAAGGAGAGACCGGGGACTTGGGGAATTGCTGGGGAGACTGTCTGCTCAGGGGAGTGGGGAGGGGGCTGCTGTGAGCCCTAAATAGGAGGAAGCCAAGGCAGGACCTTTCTTTGATCAGAGTTTGAGTGCTTTTTGAAATGGAAGTTGGAAGTGGGGTGACCCAGAAGAAGAAAAACAATTCAAAGGTATAGGCTAGGAAAAAAGCCAAAGAGATAACTGAAGGGAGCATGAGAACAGAATAAACTTTGGAAAACGGGTTATGCTTTCAATTCATATCAAACTGGCTTCATTAATACGAGCATGTGTTAGTTGCTCAGTTGTGTCTGACTCTTTGGGTCCCCATGAATTGTAGCTTGCTAGTCTCTTCTGTCCATGGGATTTCCCAGGCAAAAATACTGGAGTGGGTAGCCATTCCCTTCTCCAGGGGATATTCCTGACCCACGGATCAAACCCAGGTCTCCAGCATTGCAGACAGATTCTTTACCATCTGAGCCACATTTTTAAAATAAATTATATACAATATGAGCATGTATGCATGTAATTCATAAAAATTCATATTGCACAACTCAAGATTGTGTCACTCTGTCATAAAATATATGTGAACTGGAACGGCCTCAGCTATCATGCAGGGGATCTGTTTAGGGAGAAGAGAGAGGGGAAAAACTGTGGTTCTAAGAGATTTCAGAGGCCTCAAATTAATGAGCAAAAAATTCAATAAGTAGTACTGACCAGGTGGCTCAGATGGTAA
Source organism: Cervus canadensis (assembly GCF_019320065.1). Classification (NCBI taxonomy): domain Eukaryota; kingdom Metazoa; phylum Chordata; class Mammalia; order Artiodactyla; family Cervidae; genus Cervus; species Cervus canadensis. The sequence goes on from NC_057408.1 coordinate 6,549,077, forward strand.
AGAATCTACTCACAATGCGAGAGAACCTCATTGACCCCTGGGTCAGGAAGATCCCCTGAAGAAGGGAATGGCTATCCACTCCAGTTTTCTTGCCTGGGAAATCCCATGGAGGGAGAAGCCTGGCGGGCTACAGTCTGTGGGGCTGCAAAGAGTCAGACACGACTAAGCGACTAACACTTTCACTTTCTACTTTCAGTACTTACCAGATGTCCATCCCTGGGCAATGTGGTGGAAATTTAAAGGCCTATGCTCCAAAAGATGTCTGGTGGTGATTCATAGCTACCGTGTGCTAGGATGATCAAAAGAGAGGGAGCAGGAATCCATGTTACAGGCTGGTGATGCCTGGATTGATTAGGGACAATGACAAGACATTTTCCTGGACATGTTCATTGCATATCTGAAAGTGTCATTTTTAATGAAATATAAAGATGTTATATTCCATAACATCATACAGGAAACTGGAATGAACTTTTTGGCCAACTCAGTATTTCAGACATATAGGATAAAATACTAGATATCCATGTGCTCATCACCCAAATTAAGAAACAAAAAAGAAAAAACACAGATGAAATCCCTTATGTTTAAAATTCCTGAGATAGTTCAGTAAGTCGTTAAAATCCTAGCTAGGCCAACTTCTTAAAGGACCGGTCATGGTTTGGGCTGCTATCCCACAATATCATGGATTGGGTGGCTTATAAACAACAGAAATGTGTTTCTCATAATGCTGGAGATGGAGGAGTCCAAGATCAAGATGCATCTACCGAGGACCTCTTCCAGGTTCGTAGGTGACTGTCCCTTCTTTGCGCTGTATTCTCACAGGGTGGAGGTAGTGAGGGAGCTCTTTAGGGTTTCTTTTGGAAGACACTAATCCCACTCTTCTTAAAAAATTATTTATTTCTGTATTTGACTGCCAGGTCTTAGTTGCAGCATGCAGGATCTTCTATCTCTGTTGTGGAGTGTGGAATCTTTTCAGTGGCAGCATGGGAGATCTAGCCCCTGAACCCAGTCACCCTGCACTGGGAGTGCAGGAGTCTTAGCCATTGGACCACTAATCCTGTTCCTGAGGGCTCCACCTTCATGACCTAATCACCTCTAAAGGTCCCGACTTCCAATGCCATCTCATTAGAGACTGTTTTCACCTATGAGTTTTGGGGGGACACAGACATTCAGTCTGTATCAGGACCTTCACACCCAGCAGCCCTTGGGACCAATTAGGACAGTGATGCTTGAGGCTATGAAACAAGGATTAGTCCCAAGAATAGCTTCCTGGAGAAACCTCCCTTTTTAAACTGAGGTCTTGTTCTTTCAGTTCAGAACTTGGCGACCAGGAGACCTCCTGTGAAACGTCCAGACTTGGGACTTGATTTTTCTCTGAATCTGAGGGCTTGGAATAATCCAGGGCAGAAATAAGAGCATAAAAGAGCCCTTCATCACCCCATAGGAAGGCCTAAGCTGCTCATCTGTGTTAGAACAGAGGAGATTCTGAAAGGAACAATTGTTTCTCTTTGAAGAAACTGTCAGTGGAAAAGCTTTTAAAAATAATTTCTCTGCAAAATGCATAATGCTCCTGTGCAGAACTCTCTGACACTGCTGTTTAGCAGCCTCTTCCATTTGTATGAGCTCTGGAATATTAAACATTCCTTGTGCAGACTCAGAAAATAGCTTGCTTATCACACCGTGCCTGTCAGATGCATTGTACCATATCCGCCTTGGCACAGTGGAGCTGCAGGCAAGGCCAGTTCAGTGTGATGTGTGTGTTGCTGAGATCAGGGTCTTTACAAGTCCTGGGGCTTGAGAGTTTGTAAAGGAGGAGATGAATTACCAGGGTCTTTCCCCCTAGCAATCTGTCTGCCTTCCTTTCTGGAAATTCTGAAGGCTTAAACACTCTGTAAGGTCCTCAGGGCCTCAGAGATTGCAGTGGAGGGGAATCCAGTGATCCCGGCTAACATGGTCCCAGTTCTGGCTATTGTAATTGCAACAGGAACATAGCTAGAAGGTTCCAGAAAGATTCAGCTACTCCGAGGCCCAGTAGTCAGTGTGTGATTGTTTGTCTAAATTCCATAATACTATGGTGACAGTAACAGCAATGCACCATTACTGAGCTCATACAGTGGACTAAACCTTTTATACACATTACTGTATTGATTCTTATACCAAATCCCATCAGGTAGGCTTTATTTTCACCACTTTAGAGAAAAAGATCAAGCTAAATAACTTGCTTAAGTTCTCACAGAGAAGTAACAGTACTAGCTTTGAACCTAGGTCAATTGATCCTCAATCGGTCCTCGGGTCAAGGCCTTTTCACCTTCCAATGATTCCCAGATCAATATGGGTTAGAATCACCTACAGTGTGATTGAAATAATCAGATACTTGGTCCTTACCACCTTGGGATGGATTTATTTAGGCCAGCATGGGGCTGCTTTTCTGACACACATTTTAAACATGCTCCATGAGCAACTTTGATGCAGGTGGTGCCACATTGAAAAATGCTGGAAGGTAGCCCTCCCAGTGGCCAAGCCACTTTCTGGATATCTGTGGCCATGCCGGAAGTGGAATGTTAATTGCAATGTGTTAGTTTCCTTGTCCTGGAGACCCATGAGGGATGGACTTCAGCTTGCTCAGTGATTTGGATTCCAGTGTGTGATCCACACAATTGTGTGTCATCAGCGGGGGCCTCGGGGTCTGCTGGAGAAAAGCTTGAAGGCCCAAACATTTCCAAATCTCTTCTGTTTTCCACTTAGGGTCAGAAATTCTTGGCAGCAGCCCGTGGGGGTAGGGTCTCTTTGGCCTTCCCGTCTGTACTGTCATTGGTTGGGACTGAATTGACTTGAGGCAGGACGCCTGGCCCCATTTCTTGGCCACACACTCCCAACAGCACATGCTTCAGTCCTTACTGGGGAGCCACTGAGTCCAATTCTGCTTTAGAATGAGCCTGGACAGGAAGACAGTTCCAGTCAATCCTACTGGGTCAGGCACAAAGGTAACCCATCTATCGATATTTACTGAATGGTTACTCCCCACCAGTCTTCAACAAAGGCAGGCAGGAAGTCAAGTTGGAGGGCATTTCCCTCTTCCCTCCCCCTGTCCTCCTCTGCTTTGCTGACCCAGGTTTGCTTCTCTTCCTCAGCGCTGGGGTCCTCATGCTCACAGAGGACCCTCCTGAGGGGAGGCCTCTCCATGTACTCATTAAGATGTTCTGGGGTTCATTGCTTCTACTGATGCTAAGTCACTTCAGTCGTGTCCGACTCTGTGCGACCCCATAGACGGCAGCCTACCAGGCTCCCCTGTCCCTGGGATTCTCCAGGCAAGATCACTGGAGTGGGTTGCCATTTCCTTCTCCAATGTGTGAAAGTGAAAAGTGAAAGTGAAGTCGCTCAGTCGTGTCAGACTCAGCAACCCCATGGACCGCAGCCTACCAGGCTCCTCCATCCATGGGATTTTCCAGGCAAAAGTACTGGAGGGGGGTGCCATTGCCTTCTCCAGGGGTTCATTGAGTTAGGGTTAAAAAAAAAAAAAAAAACTTCTCTTCAAATTGCCACACTTAAATCCAGCCAATTTCATCCTGGCATGTAGAGGACATAGCTGCCAAGCCATTTATTGAGACAATCCCAGAGACAAAGAAAACTTCCCATCAAAGCCGGCTGACGTGTCTAATTACCACAGGGCCTGAGGTCAAAGAATTTCTTAGTTAATTCGAGGTTAAAGGTCAGTGATTTATGGTGCACGCGGAGTTGCTTCAGTCGAGTCCGACTCTCTGTGACCCTCTGGACCGTAGCCCACCAGGCTCCTCTGACCATGAGGTTTCCCAGACAAGGATATGGGAGTGGGGTGCCATGCCCTTCTCCAGGGGATCTTCCTGACGCAGGGATTGAACCCACGCCTCCCATGTCTCCTGCATTGGCAGGCTGGTTCTTCACTGCTAGCGCCACTTGGAAAGCCCCCTTGGTGTGAGAAAAAGAGACCACACTCTAACAAAACCATTTTAGGAGGTGATGGTGACCAGGGAGCTGGCAGAAAGTGATGGGAGGAAAAGCCCACGATTGAACCGTTCGGATCTGAGACCTCGGGGAGGATTAGCTTGTAGTTTATCCTGTCGTGGTCCTTGCTGCACACATCCTGCAACTCTGGCCACACTTGGAGGCTCCGCATTTCCAGATGAGCTGGGTGTGTGGGTGCTGGCTGTTCCGTCTGCAGTCATCTTCCCTGGGAGATTCCTGGCTGTTCTGGCCCTCCTCCTCAGAGTGGCTTCTCTGTGGCCCTCAGGTCATGGTGCTTCCCACCTGGCTCCTTGGAGGTCATCCGAGAAATTTATTTTCATTTTGAAGCTCTATTACTGTTTAGGACCACAGAAAGGGCAATTTTAATAATATGTGACAATACCAACCAAAAAATAGGCACCGATCCTCAGCATATTTTTTAATATTTTCTTCTTCTTCTTTCTTACTTTATCTTTTAAATTGAAGTATAGTTGATTTACAATGTTGTGTTAATTACTGCTGTACAGAAAAGTGATTCAGTTATACATATATATATTTATGTATATAAATACTCATTCTTTAACATTATTTTCCATTAAGATTTAGCATAGGATATTGAATAAAATAGTTCTCTGTACTATACAGTAGAACCTTGTTTATCTGTTCTATATGTAAGAGCTTGCATCTGCTAACCCCAACCTCCCCACTCCATCCCTCCCCTAAATACTCCCTTCCCCAGGCAACCACCAGTCTATTCTCTATGTCCAAGAATCTGTTTCTGTTTGGTAGATAGGTTCGTTTATATCATATTTTAGTTCCCACATGTAAGAGATGTCATATGGTATTTGTCTTTTTCTTTGCGACTTACTTCACTTAGTACGATAATCTCTAGCTGCAGCAAATGGCATTATTTTGTTCCTTTTTTATTAACATGATGGAGCAGTATTCCGTTGCACACATATACCACATCTCTTTTACCCATTCCTCTGTCAGTGGGCATTGACATATGCCCATATGGAGGTTGCCTCCATATCTTGGTGAAGAGTGCTGCTATGAACATAGTGGTGCCTGAATCATTTTGAAATAGTTTTGCCCATCTGAGCAGTTTATAATTCCCTTGAACTGGGGCCAATTTTGTCCCCCAGGTAACATTTAGTGATGCTGGAGAGACATTTTTGGTTGTTGAACATGGGATGGTGGTGGTGTTGCTACTGGGAGGCCATGGATACTGCTAAATATACAACATGTACCAGACACCCTACACAGCAAAGAATTATCCAGTCCAAGAAACCTGGATAAAAGTCAAGAAACCTGGTACCAGCAGAAGCCTGTCAGGACATAAGCTCGCATTTCCCATGGCAGTGGGGACAGGTTAGGGCTGCAGTGAGGGCGGGTGTGGGGCTCTGCCTATGGGTTACGGACCTGTGGGTTACAGACCTGTAAATTACGGACCTCAGAAGTGGTTCTGGACCCTAGCTGTGATCCATAAATTCAGTGATGGGAGGTGGCATGGTTCAGGGAGAGGAAGCTAGAGTCCACCCCCTCCTTTTCTCACGTTCCCCAGGCTCCCCTCCTCCCCACCCCCTCCCCACCAAGTGTGCCTGCCGTGGGACCCCAGTGTCCTGAACTACACGGAAGGGCTGTGGACAGGCGGGCGTGGGGCGGGGGACAGCTCCTTGTGGGAGGTGGAGCCTTTTTTGGAGAGGGGCCTTAGCCAGACAGGTCCGAGGGGGTCAGGGCCCAGCTCTGCCTTGCGTCCCCAGCTGCTAGCACAGGTGGACACACGTGGGGCACTCATTACGTGTCTGCTGGACGCGTGAATGAAAGCATGTCCTACTAACGTTGAGTGGTTCTTAGATGTTTCTTACCCCAGACTCTGGGGGCGGTTCTTGGTTGAAAAGGAGGGAAGCCGCTGATGGAGTCCACAGGAGCTGGCCCTCATTTCCTCTCCCGTCTGGGGCTGTGAGCCCTCCCCTTGTTCAGGGTGATGTGCTGGGGAGCGGACGGGCTTTGCAGCTGGGTGGACCGGTGCCTGCATCCTGGCTCTGCTTTTTCCAGGTGGTACTTGGCCAAATGACTTAACCTTGGTGAGTGTCAGGGAAATTAAACAAATAGTCTGGCTTAGGCTTCAGAGACAAAGCAGAGCGGTGCCTCTGACCTTGTTTCGAACCTCCCTGGACACTGCTGAGGCTGGGAGTGACTGGGAGTGACTGCCTGCCGTGAGTGCAAGACTTGCAGGGCCACAGATAAGATGCAGGAGGAATCTTGAGACTGTTGAGCCCCTGGAGGGGGCCTGGCCAACCAAGCCCCAGGCTTAGCAACATTCCAAGTTTTATACAATAAAGCAGACAGCATTACCATGAAATCAGAGCTGCAATTTGTTCAAGGATTGATGATGATAACAGTTTGCAGGCAGCCCTGGGATTCTAAGTGGGAACCCTGAAATGCAATCTTTGAAGTCTCACCCATGGAGCAGATGCACTGTCTAGGACCCTTTCCGGGTTGGGACTCCAGGTGTGACACCAGACTTCCCAGCGCTGTTTAAGTCTAGATATTGGTCGGAACTCAATTAGGTGATGTATTCTCTGCTCTATTTCTCCTTTCTGTTAATGTTAGTATGCTGAAAGTAAGCTAGGTAATTCTCTAAGAAACATCTGTATTATTTATTTGTATATAACGAGTGGCTTATTTTGTTAACAAATCCTTTGAACCCGAGACGAAAGTGAAAACTTCCGTCAAAACGGTGAGCTTACAATATTGTAAAGTAATTAGCCTCCAATTAAAATTAAAAAAAAAAAACACAAAGAAAAAAAAACAGTGAGCTTGTTTCCTAGTCTGTATCTTAGAGATAATAGCAATTCTCTCCTTAGTGCATAAAGTTTTAGAGGATTACATGAAATGATGCATGAGAATTAGAGATGGCCAAGAGATTTTCCCAAGAAGCCCGTAGTTAGGAGGTCAGATAGAAGGGTAAACCGGCAGAGTAGAACAGTGTAAGTGTCAGGGGGGAAATACCCATGAAATAGAGGAAAACACCTATAATATGCCTGCGTTGGGCTGTACCCCACATGCCTGCAAGCTCCGTACTTGCTCCGTTTCAAGACTAAAGAAAGAACCCAGAGTCACAACAGAGACATCAGTGGATGGGGGAGCTCACACGTCTGAAATAAGGTCCTGGAGTGGCACCCCACCATGTGCAGTGGACAGCTGGCAGGACGTGATGGCAGTCTTCATTCTGCGGGGGAGAAGGGGAGACACCAGTCATAGGGGAACTGACATCAGGTTGGCTCATCAGTTACATGGGAATTTAGCAAAAGAGTACGATCCTCATGGCTCCGTTGATAAGGACCATCACTGGCTGGGGCGGAGGTGTGCATGTTGGAAAGTCAGTCATGTGAGCAGGGTGTAGGTGAGGCAGGCGCTGGTCAGGCAAGGGAGGTACAGAGAACAAGGGAGCAGTCATCGTGATGGCCTGACCACACAGCCTGGCACTTGGGAGGGATTCAGGAACCCGAATTCCAATCTCCATACGAAAAATGTCATGGGACTTTAGAAGAGGGACCGCATGAGTGTAGAGCAGGGTGTGTACTCTTGAGTTCTAGAAGGAGGAGGTTACTAAACAAGCTTGTATTTGATGGCCTCTCTTTACTCCACATAATAAAGAAACGCCATTTCCAGAGGGAGGAGAGGAAACGGGGACGTGGGAAGCTGATGTGGGAAACAGGAAAAGGAAAAAGGAAAAGCAGGAAGAGAAGGCGCAAGCTAAGCCCCAGCTGAGACTGAAGTTATTTACTGAAAGTGAATAGGCAAAGCTGTCTTTTCTGTATTTTCTGGTTTTCTCCGACACTGTGGCTCCGGGGTTGGAAGACGCAGCCTTCATGCAAAGTTTGGGCCCAGCGGCTGCCAGGGAGCAAGGATGCTGATGAGAGCATGGGGGCGTCAGGGGGGTCTGAGGCGGTGAAAAGGGCCAGGAATCAGGAGTGGGGAGCAGGCTAGGAAGAGGAACCGAGGGCCTGGGGTTCTGGGGAAGCAGGGAGAAAAAAGGCACAGCAGAAGGGCAGGACGCGGTTCGGACAAGAGCATCTGAGTTTGCTTTTTGCAGGAGCAGGAGTTCTGGGTGATGAGAAACTCCACAGAGAGCTATGTAGAAGGGTTCCTAGGAGAGGCGGAGGTCCTAGAGAAGAAAAGACCGAATTCTGTGCACGTTGATGTTGGGCAGTGGTGGGAATGAGGTGGACTGGAAATGAAGTCATGTAGAAAACTCTGGGTATCTGTTACAGTTCGAATCGTTTTCCCTTTGAAAGCTGGGCTTCCCAGAGGGTGCAGTGGTGAAGACTCCGCCTGCTAATGCAGGAAATGATGGAATGTGGGTTCCATCCCTGGGTTGGGAAGATCCCCTGGAGGAGGAAATGGCAACCCACTCCAGTGTTCTTGCCTGGGAAATCCCATGGACAGAGGAGCCTGGTGGGCTACCTTGCATGGGGTCGCAAAGAGGTTGGACACAACTAACCACCCATAGCATTCCTTGAAATAATGTTGAAGTCTTAACCCCCAGGGCCTCAGAATGTGACCCTATTTGGAAACAGGGTCATTGCAGGTGTTAAGGTGAGATCATGCTGCAGTAGGGTGGGCCCTTCATCCTCATGACTCGTGTCCCCATAGAGAGGAAGACCTCACGTGAAAACAGAGACACACGGGGAGAAAGAAGATGGTGCTGCATGATGACAGAGGCAGAGACTGGAGTGATGCATTTACAAGCCCCGGAATGCCAGGATGGCTGGCTACCACCGGGCAAGGAAGGAGTCTCCTCTACAGCTTTCAGGGGGAGCATGGCCCTGCTGATGGGTTTCAAACGTTGGCCTCCAGCACAGTGGGAGAGTAAACTTCTGTTGTTTTAAGGCGTCTAGTTTGTGGTGCTTTGTACGACCGTCCTCAGACTCTAATATACATTCCTCTCCCCAGTCCAACGTCACTCTTAAAGCCACATTCAACTTCCAGTGCCTCCAATAAACCTTTCCACTCCTCTGGTCACGCTGACCTCCCCTGCCTCCCTTCTCTGCTCTCCAGCTACCCTGGAAGTCTGGCGCAATTATGCATGAAATCAGCATGTAATTCCACTAAGTTTTATGATTGCCCTCAAATTGTTTCAAGATTTGTCTTCACTAAGGTGCAAGCCTCTTGTGTGTGTTAGTTGCTCAGTCGTGTCGGACTCTTGGCGACCCCATGGACTGTAGCCTGCTAGGCTCCTCTGTCCAGGGGGATTCTCCAGGCCAGAATACTGGAGTGGGTTGCCATTCCCTTTTCCAGGGGATCTTCCCAGCCCAGGGATTGAACCCAGGTCTCTTGTAATGCACACAGATTCTTTACCATCTGAGCCACCAGGGAAGCCCCTTAGGTAAGCATCTTACCGTTCGGAATTTCCGACACTGCCTCAGGCAGCGCTGGGCTTCTGGTGGGCGCTCATCCATTACTTGTAAATCTCTTGCCAGCAGTTTCAGAGTGTCGCCTAAACTTGATCTTTATTTAGGTCACTTGCTCTGTGTTTTTCTGGGGCATCACTATCCTGCTGGCGTTTGAATACTGATGCTCTCTCTTGGCTCATTATGGAAAAGTATAAAACTGCATATCATCCAAAAACTCATAATGTAATTTTTTTTATCATGAGAACAATTCAAACACAATAATGCTCAACTGAAAAAAACCTCCACATACAACTGATTAAATTATTGAGAAGGGGAGAAATAATTTTTTATTAACACAAAGTTGTTTTTTTTTTTTTTTTTCCAGTTTTAAATCACCTAATAGGTCTTCCTTGGTGGCTCAGAGGTAAAGAATCTGCCTGCAATGCAGGAGATGCGGGTTTGATCCCTGGGTTGGGAAGATCCCCTGGAGAAGGAAATGGCAATCCACTCCAGTAATTCTGGCCTGGGAAATCCCATGGACAGGGAAGCCTGGCAGGCTATAGTCCATGGGGTCGCAAAGAGTCAGACATGACTTGGCGACTAACCACCCACACCACCACCAACAACAAAATCGCCTAATAAGGCTTATAACATTTTTTCTTTTTATATGACTTAAAAATTTTTTTTTCCTATCTACACCTATCACAATAGAATTTGATTTATGCAACTTTCTGAGGACATGGGGACTGTTTAAACTAGTTACACTGAGGCTAAACAAAACTTAGAAAAACAAGCATCACCTTTCTCTGAACGGGCCACTGTGAATACATAAGAACAGGCCTCTGCAGAAAACACTTTTTGAAGCTGTTTTAGAAAGATGGTAATAGTGACTGTCTCTGGGTAGTGGAACTCCCGAAATAGGAGGCAGGGGGAGGGAAGAAAGGGAGACTTTTCAAGTGATTCCATTTAATGTTAAGTTAAAAAAAAAAAATCACGTGTGCCTGTCAAAGAGAGAGGAAGGGAGGGAGGAACGAACAGAGGGAGAGAAGGGGAAGAAAGGAAGGAAAGGGGGAGAAAAAATACAGGCAGCTCAGACTAGGGGACAATTAGGAAGCAAAGATAGGGTCCTTGAAAGGATAATCTGTGCGTGGATGGGGTAGTAGCCTGCACTCAGAGAGGTAGTCCTGGAGAAGTGCACGCGCGCGTGCACACACACACACACACACCCTTTTAATGATCAGGTCTGCTATCTTCAGAAGCATATTCTCATTAAGCTTTTCCTGGGAAGAGAAGATGATGTCATTCTTGATGTCAATCCAACCACCCAGGCGGGGTCTCTCTGCCTGCTTAATTGCTCCTGTCTGCATCCAATCCGCTCCCTGGGGAGCCTCACTTACCTTGGACCCTTTGAATACCACAGACCTCCCTTTGGCCCTTGGCATAGGAGAGTCATTTCCTCTGTCATTTCCCCTGCTTGGTGATTTCACACTGCCCTTCTCTCTTTCCATAATGAATTGATGCAGCGGATGAAGGCGACACTGGAAACAATGGGCCCCGGCCTCCCCAGGTCACAGAGCAGCACAGAGCTGTCCCCAGGTCACACAAGTGACATTGCTGTTAGACTGCAGAGCTCCTAACCTCTAACCTCTAACCTCTAAGCAGTGCCCGTCTGCAATCCCACAGACTGACACTCAGATCTCACACCTCCCGTGACATGAGAGTGATGGGCAGAACAGGGAACCCTGGCGGAAATGCTGTGGAGAGAGGGTTTGCGATTCAGACATCATAACTGAGTTCTTGGCAAGACTCCTTTGAGAGACTGCTAGCTTGAATGCATTGGTTAACTCTGCTAAAGGAACAGCGTCTGGGTGACTCACTCATCAGCGATTTGGTCCTTAACACTCTGCGGACCGTGTCTGATTCATCCCAATGCTTGACACGTGGTAGGCTGATCACAAATTTTCGTTGAGTGAAGGCGCTGACTTATGGTTTATATAGAAGGGAGACAGCTAAGTCCTCCATTCTAGCTCTACGACTAAGCTGAATTCATTTGGAAGAAGAATCCAGATAAAAAGGGATGTGTCGAGGGAAGAGGGAAGGCTGAAACAGGCTGTGTGAGCCCACCTCCATGTGTGTGTGTGTGTGCGTGTGTGTGTCTGTGGGCATGTGTGCGGAATGAAAGGGATAGGAAGGGAACCAGGCTTGGCTGCGTGTCCTTGGCCCTCGGGGACAGTGGGCTCACCATCCCCCGGGCTGGTGGCATGGTGCTGCTGGGGAAGAAGGCGGCTTTGGCGGAGGGGGGTGGACAGACAGCAGGGCTGTGTGCTCTGAGGCAGCTTGTCGGGGAGAAGAACACCAGCTGGGACGTGGAACAGTCCAGGAACTGAGAACTGGTGCTGGAAGGCGCGGGGACGGGCAAGCGGGGAGCGGGCACGAGTTGCAGACGTATGGGGCCACAGAGGTGCCAAGCTACACGTGGGGTGTGTGGGGTTGGCCACCTCCCTCCCTCCTGACTGCTGCCCACCATGTACACTTCAGAGTAGCCGAAGCAGAGATCTCTTCCTTCTCCTGAGAGTCTGCAGAGTCTGTTACAGAGAGAATCTCTGGACCAAACGGGTAGCCAGAATTCCTAGGCCATCAGGAATCTTAGGTACATCATCCTTTTCTTGACTTGGTGAGAATTTTAGAGAGAACCGTTGTTCCCTCCCCCAGAGAAATATAAACGAAGGCCACCCAGACTCTGGGTGGGAGGAGTTTCATGTCCTCTCCAGGGACCCTTGGAAGAACCTGAAGAAAGCTTTGAGTCCACCTGATCTAACCTTCATTTTTACAAAGGCTTCGAGATGCAAAGGAAGGGCCCTGACTTATTCAGGATCACAGAACCAGCAAGAAGTGGATGCAGTGGTCAAAAGCAGGTCTTCCTTTTTGAAATTCCATTCCAGCAGTGGCTTCTCCACTACGGCTTCTGCAGGGCCTCTTGGGGGTTCATGTTAATGCAAAATGTGTCCACCTGGCTAGACTGCCCTCTTTGAAGTGTTCAGATGCCCAAACATCATTTCTTCCTCTGCAACTTGGATCTTGGGTCAGAACTTCTTTTTCTCCCTAGCTGAGCTGCTCTCAGCTCTGTGGTTGGGTGGATCCTGTGACTGGAGGAATCCACTGGGCGGCCTGGGTGATGTGTGCTTAACTCGACCAGAGTCAAGCCTGTTAACCCAGCCGACTCACTCATGACTGTGCTGTCTGCTTGGCTGACGTCGCCTTTCTAAGCAGCCCTACTCTATGTCAGAATAGCCGAGTGGGAGAAGACAGCAATTTGGTGTGTGTATGTGCACATGTGTGCATGTGTGTGTATATATGTGTGCATGTGTGTGTGCGAGTGTGTGTGAATGTGTGGGTATGCTCAGTCAATCAGTCATGTCTAACTCTTTGCAACTCACCTGCCAGGCTCCTCTGTCCATGGGATTTCCCACCCACTCCCATCCACTGGAGTGGGTGGCCATTCCCTTCTCCAAGAGATCTTCCTGACTCAGGGATAGAACTTGCATTTCCTGCATCTCCTGCATTGCAGAAGACCTGGGTTTTGTCCCGGGGTTGGGAAGATCCCTTGGAGAAGAGAATGACTACCCACTCCAGTATTCTTGCCTGGAGAATCCCATGACCAGTGGAGCTTGGTGGACTATGGTCCATAGGGTCACAAATAGTTGGATATGACTAAAGCAACTTAGCACATATGCATGCACATATATGTATATATATTTGTATATTTCCTCCTCTTAAGTAGTTTAAGTATCAAAAAAGAAAAATAAAACACAGATATAAATAGAATATAGGGGAAAGTCACAGGATATATCAGACTGGCATAGTATTTGAAGGAATTCACAGACGTGAGGATCACTTTCGATCAAGTGATCAGAGAGCTGTGTCCAGTGATCTAGCTTTCCAAAACTGCATCTATCCTGCTCTAGAAAAAAAGAGTAAAAAATAAAAATTCTACAACTCTTAAAAAAAAAAAAAAACCCTTAGAAACCCATTTTTTATAACTCCTTCATGTTCACGCTTTAGAAATCTTAAAAGCTCCTCCCCAGCCAAAATTCTTCTATTTCTCATTGGTTTCTCATTGGAACCATGCTTAAGATTGAATATTAAATCAAAGCAATAAAGTTGGAATATGTGACATTGGATTGAGATGTAAAAGCTAACAATTCATCTTAAAATGACTACTATATGCAAGGGAAGATCAAGTCTTTTCTTCAAGTGAACTACAAAATTTCCTATCCACATTGAAAATTCTTTTTTTATCTTCTTTCTTGGCACCTGGAAACTAAGAGAGTAATAATTCCCCACAAAGTCCATGGGTTAATTATCCTTCTTTTGGAAGTTTAAAGTCCATCTTTCAGAATCCACTGTGACTTGTCAGAGTTCTCCGTATGAGCCCAACCTATGGAGGTGGCTACCTACATCCATACGAGAACCTTGTCCCTTTACAGTCACAGCCTCTGTGCAAAAGTTGCCTCCACAGATCAGAATTGTCTGTTACAGTTTACAGACGCTGTGGATTTATTCTTCACTCTGTTACCAAATGCATCCTTAGAGTGATCCCCAGTAGAACATTTTGGGAGGTGGGTCCACTGGACAGTTTCATTGATTTTGGAAAAGAATAGCAAAAAAAAGTAAAAAGTAAGAATGAGCTTTACTTACTGAGTGCTCATTGGGTCCCACATATAAGAACTTTACATGTTTTATATTATGTCATGAGGTTTTACGTTACATGACAATGTTTTATATGACATAATCCTCATAATCAACCATGACTGAAGTGACTTAGCACGCATGCACACATAAGCAACCACATGATATCAGTAATATTATTTCACTCAGTTGTGCAAATAATATCGAGGCCAAGCTCTCCCAGAGGTTAAGGGCAGAGTTAGGACTTGACCCTGGAGCCCAGAGCCAATGTTAAAACATGAGTGGAGAAGATTTATCTTCTCAATAGTATCAAACCAAAAAGATGTTTCCTTGCCTACCTCCCCGCTCACCACTTCAGCCTCAGTCACAGAAACAATTTCATAAACCTTTCTGTCCCCCTGTGAGGGGCATGGGGGTGGAGTGGGGAAGGTGAGGAATAAGTGCTGATCAGGTGAGGATGATTCTTGGAAAGCCAGAGACTTCCTGCGTACGAGGTATAGAAGGGAATGGCTACCCACTCCAGTATTCTTGCTTGAGAAATACCATAGACAGAGGAGCCTGCAGGCGGGTTGCAAAGAGTTGGACACGATGATTGGCTGAGCATACCCACACATACACACACACTCGCACACATACATGCACATGTATATACACATACATGCACACATACACACACATAAGTACCCATCTTTCCCAATAGTGAACCCAGGGTTCTGTATGCAACAACAGCGCTTGATAAATGGGTGGGTTTGTGGAAGTGAAGCATAGTGGAGAGTGATTCCAGAACTCTATACAAGATCATGGTCATCATCCATAGTTTAGATCTCATTTTATCTACTCCCTTGGTGAATGGCCTTGAATCTCATCTTTCTGACCATCCTGAAACTGGGTGATGTCACTGACTTTGTAGGAAAACTTAAAATTCCACACATGATAGAGCCTGGTATTTGACATGAAATAAGCCCCAACTTACACAAGAATTTAAAATGATGGCCATTTACAGTAATATGGATTTTTAAATAACTATTTTCATTTTCTCCCCATTACCCACCAAGTGGAAAAATCATCTTTAATTTTTTTTTGAGAGTTTAAAGTGTCAATGTATCCTATGTTCAAAGCAGAATTTATGTATTCTTTGCATCAGGAATGTTAGAGTTGGAGGGGCTCTTTAAGGTTGCCTTAAGCCCTGCTCCTGATGCAGAAACTGAATGTGATTTCACAGAAGTGGGTGTGGGACCTTACAGAGAGTGGAATTAGCTAAGGGAAGAACTGGGAAATGGAGATGGTGTTGATTCTAGCAGGAGCATGGAGGTGATGGTTGGGGAGGGGGGAAGAGGGATAAGTTAAAGGGAAGAAGGAAATTGCTAGGTGGATTTTAGAAATGATGAGAAGACAAGGCAGACTTATGAGTAAGGGACCTGCATTTCATAAGTCAGGCACGATGCCAGGAGTTTTACTGAATGTTCACAATAACTCCATTATGTCCCTGATGCTCTTCATCCATTTTACAGATAAGGAGGCTGTTCGTGAAAGTTAACTTGTCATTGCTATGTAGCCATGTGTTTCCCCATTTATTATTCTGTGAAGGCTCACAAAGGGGGAACAAGTGAGTGACTTTCTAGACAAGAAGAAGGAGGCTGGGGCTATTTTATAAAGGCTTTGATGTCAGGCAAAGGAGGAGAGGCTCATCTTAGAGACAATAGAGACACATTCAAGGTTTTCAGTTTGGGACTTGGGGAAATGAGGTTTATGATACAATAAAAGAGGTAAGTTAGGAAGCTTTAACCCATCGGCTGTAAATCCCTCACCTCATCTTTTAAATGTGAGCTTTTCACTTTAATTCCTGTCAATCCTAATTTGTGTATTAGGTTGTACCCTTTCTCCAAGGGGAATGGGGAAAGGCAGAGTATCTTAGACTCCATGGATCTACCCTGGCGCTCATTAAAGATATTGTTACAAAGTACAGGAAGTTTTCCCAACTTGCTGCTGGCAGAATCCAGAGCAGCGGAGGACAGGCTAATGCTTTCTTAGCAACATGGAACAACTGTGCTCACCACAGCATCAGAAGTGCTCACTTTGTATTTTTCATATCTTCCCCGTTCTAGTTTTATCCCTTCAAGTGACTAACTCCAGGATTGGAAAATTTTTAGCTCACCACCAATTTCCTTGCTGTTGAGGAATAGAGGTGTCATTGACATTATTACATTATCGCCCATAATAAGTTTAACATGAAATGGAATTATGTGACAGGGCTCGACGTCTACTGCCTTGAAAATTAACATCTCACCTTCACCCTGGTGTTTTTCTTTCATAAGAGCTTTACCTCATTATTTATCTTTCAGCAGCACTGTTATCCATCCCCCCGTACAATTAGAGCAGCTGACTGCCTCATTAGCCACGAATCCACCTTGGCATGCTCTCCCTTCCTCATTCATACTGTGGGTCCATCAAATTTCAGATCTCTTGGCATTACCCCCCGAACAGCCAGGGTGACCCTGGGTCAAAGTCATTGGCAGTGGGCTTCTCCTTCTAATTCTATCATGCTGACCCTGGGCTGCCCAGAAATGCCCCAACACAAAGCCCCCAGGAGCATGGGCACTGGCAAATTATTGGGACTTTCTTGGCTGCTTTCTGTTCTATTAAAACCTATGCCTCCTTTCTTTTGCTGCAGAATGTTATTCTCAGCTAGGTGATCAGAAGAGGCAAGAAAAAACTCTGAAAAATTTTAATCTCCACTCATGAGTAGGTGAGCTAATGTATTAAACGTTCAAGTAACACAATGCAGACCCTTCTCCTCATCTCTTCTTCACATAGAGAATTTAGAGCCGTGAGGAATGTCACAGACCACTGTGGTCCAAGCATCAGCAGTCCTGATTCAGTAATCTAGAGTGGGGGTAAGTGCATGTATCATGAAAAAGCTTCAGTTGATTATCAAGGGTCACAAACACTACTCTTGTGAGAGAATGATTGAGAGGTCCTAAAACTGCACTGTTGCATACACATGGGGTAATTTAAATGTAAATGAATTAGAATTGAATGAAATTGAAAATACAGTTCCTCAGTCCTACTAGGTGCATTTCAAGTGCTCATAGCCACACGTGGTTAGTGGCTACTGTATTCAACAGAGTAGACAGAGAAAATTTCTATTGTCATGGGAAGTTCTATAAATGGTATTGCTTTACTGCATGAATTCAGTATTGTTTGCTATTTATTTTAAATGGAAAACAGGTGCCTTGGGAAGCAGGGCAGGTTGAAAAGTCATAAGGCAACCTTAGAACCTACCATCTTTGAAGGGGAAAGCCCCAATCAGTAGGCATTTCCCTGGTGCCCAGAATATCAGTGCACTCTGGTTAGAGTGTAACTTCCCACCTGGCTGTGTTTTCACCAGGCTTTTAACAATCAGAATCAATGCCGCCTTACAGTGATGTACTATTTCTAATAGAACTTATATTCTACTACTCAAGTTTTTCATTTACAAAGTAGCTTCACGTCCATTCACTTAAATGGATGTGTAATAATTGTAAGATAATTATAATTGTAATTGTAAGAAATGTAATTGTAAGGATAATTGTAAGAAAAATAATGCCAGTCCCCTTTAAGAGTGTGAGAAAATAAATACTCACTAAGGGCAGAACAGTCCCATAAATAATTAACCGACCATAAAAAGAGTGTATCAGAGCTCTGCCTATTGATTTGGAGGGATTTCCCTGAGGTGACTTTGCCTGAGAAAAGCAGGGGTGGGAAGGGGTGCCGCCTGACCCCTGCTTCGCCCTTACCCGCTCTCTCCTGCACTGCCAAGTGACAGAGACTCGAAGACGGTGGTGTCCAGGCTCCTGTCCGTTGGCTCCCAGCTGAGTTTAACCGGTGGGAGTCCAGGTGGGGGTTTGTGGGGTGTAGACAAGAGCGGAGCCTGGGCACCCACCCTGGGCAGCATCTTTGGCGGTATCGGTGTCTCCCCTCCACGACTCCAGCCTCACCGGACAGCTGTGCTCCTGTGTCAGCTTCCCACGGCTGTTGGAGCTGATGACGCTGCCTCCCTCCTTTGTACCTACAGCCCAGGGCTGGTAGCGATTCCCTGCTCTTGCCAACCTGCGGGCTGCCTCACCATTCCCTGCCTGGCTTCTTAGCTCTCCCATCACGGTGTGACCAGTATCCTGCGTTCAGATCTGTCTTCCTCTCTCTCTGAACTATATTACAGCAGTTTCTGTTTTCTTCATTGGGTCCTGACTGAGACAAATACGATCTGGTAAACAATGATTTCCGCTTTATTGACTATGCCAAAGCCTTTGACTGTGTGGATCACAATAAACTGTGGAAAATTCTGAAAGAGATGGGACTACCAGACCACCTGACCTGCCTCTTGAGAAACCTATATGCAGGTCAGGAAGCAACAGTTAGAACTGGACATGGAACAACAGACTGGTTCCAAATAGGAAAAGGAGTACGTCAAGGCTGTATCTTGTCACCCTGCTTATTTAACTTATATGCAGAGTATGTCATGAGCGATGCTGGGCTGGAAGAAGCAGAAGCTGGAACCAAGATTGCCGGGAGAAATATCAATAACCTCAGATATGCAGACAATACCACCCTTACGGCAGAAAGTGAAGAGGAACTAAAAAGCCTCTTGATGAAAGTGAAAGAGGAGAGTGAAAAAGTTGGCTTAAAGCTCAACATTCAGAAAACTAAGATCATGGCATCTGGTCCCATCACTTCATGGCAAACAGATGGGGAAACAGTGGAAACAGTGTCAGATTTTATTTTTTTGGGCTCCAAAATCACTGCAGATGGTGATAGCAGCCATGAAATTAAAAGACGCTTACCCCTTGGAAGGAAAGTTATGCCGAACCTAGACAGCATATTAAAAAGCAGAGACATTACTTTGCCAACAAAGGTCCATCTAGTCAAGGCTATGGTTTTTCCAGTGGTCATGTATGGATGTGAGAGTTGGACTGTGAAGAAAGCTGAGCACCGAAGAACTGATGCTTTTGAATTGTGGTGTTGGAGAAGACTCTTGAGAGTCCCTTGGACTGCAAGGAGATCCAACCAGTCCATCTTAAAGGAGACCAGTCCTGGGTATTCATTGGAAGGACTGATGCTGAAGCTGAAACTCCAATACTTTGGCCACCTCAAGCGAAGAGTTGACTCATTGGAAAAGACCCTGATGCTGGGAGGGATTGGGGGCAGGAGGAGAAAGGGACGATAGAGGATGAGATGGCTGTATGGCATCACCGACTCGATGGGCATGAGTTTGGGTAAACTCCAGGAGTTGGTGATGGACAGGGAGGCCTGGTGTGCTGCAATTTATGGGGTCTCAAAAAGCCAGACATGACTGAGCAACTGAACTGAACTGAAACAATGATAATCCATACAAAATGAGTGTGTGTGGGGTATATGTGCATGTGCATGATTGTGTGAGTATGCAGAATACCGTGAAAGGATAAGTACTAGGTTTTTAATGCGGGCTGTGGAGATGGGGGTGAGTGCCTGTGAGGGTGGAGGGGATGGCAGAGGGGAAAGATAAAACTAAGCTAAAAAGAAGGGAAAAAGTCTGCACTAAGAATGTATGATCTAGTAACATGTATGCATTCACATAAAGTGTGCATGTTGGAATAAGCGAAATGATAAAACTAGTAAGAGTGATTTACTGACCTGTCTGTAGGCCAGTGAGTGGTAGAGCTGGAACCCCAACCCAGGTCTTCTCACTCAAAATCTGGGTTCAGCATAGTGGTTGAGAACCCAGGCTCTGGAGCCCGACCATCAGTGTCCTTGATTGTGGCTCTGTCACTCATCACCTGTGCACCCTTAGCACGGAGACCTCATTGGCAAAACAAGGGATCACGACAGTGACCACTTCTTAGAGTTATTGAAATAATTACATGAGTTAATGTTTCCAAAACAGTTAGTTCTGTGCTTGGCACATAGCAGGTCCAACATCAGTGTCAAGGGTGTTTTTCCTCTATGTCCCTTAGTTTTATTAAATGTATCAAGAGAGTGAGAATACTGCTTCCATTGCCTTGAGTTTTGCCTTTGCATTTTGAGAACCAAGCAGTTGTAAAATTTAATCAAAGGACTCAACCCAACAAAACAAAATATGTGTCTTTGCCAGGGGTCTTAAGAAAACAAAGCAAAACAGAAAGACATTAGGATAGAAATTTCACTTTGGGGAATCTGTCTCAGTGAAATAAAGCTAAGTCTGGAAACAGCTTTATGTACAAATGTGTTTATGGCTGTATTTTCATAATAACAAAAGACTTGGAGCCACTGAAATGTCTTACCATGAGGGATTAGTTAAGATAACTGTTACGTATCTATTCGATGGAATGCCATAAACTTATATAATTGCTTAAGAAAGTAGGTAATACGTAGTTAAGTACTTTATATAATAATGTTATAAATGTTAAATTACAAACATTGATTCTATTAAAATAAATGTTTGCATGGAAAAGGCTAGAATGACATATGCTTTGGGAACGAAGGGCAAAGACCATATACAATTTTTCGACAAGCCATCGAGACTGATTTGAGGAACAGTCTTTCCGGTTACTGGTTGTGTGATATCCGTCTCCAGGCTTCTCCTGATGTATACGGAAATCTTCACTTTGGGGTAAAAATGGGGGTTGGAGGCAGTGCACGGGGCTGTGTGTCTCTGTCATGAGCTGGTGCTTCACTGGGTTGTGCGTGTGCAGGGGGACGTCTGTCTGTCTGAGGGCAGGCTGTTTCTGGCTTTGTGGGGTGACCAGGGGACGATTGGAGGGACTGAAAAGAAGACTCTTCCCTGTCTTGCGTCTGTTTTTCTTTCTCCCCACAATGAAGGCTTGTCTCTGAGTCAAACTTAGAGGCTCGGTCAAATCAAGTCAGAAATCCCTGCTGGCATCAGCAATCCAGATGAGCCTGATTCAGCCTCGGGTCAGAATAGCCTGGGGGGGCTTGGCGGTGTCCTCTCTGCAAGCACTTACCATTTTTTGCTTTGCGCTTATGTAATACCTTTACTGCAATTTTTGAGGACAACGCAGGGACAGTGTGTTCTTTTTATATTTTTAAAAATTTATTTTTAAT
The DNA here is from genome assembly GCF_019320065.1 of Cervus canadensis. Lineage (NCBI taxonomy): Eukaryota > Metazoa > Chordata > Mammalia > Artiodactyla > Cervidae > Cervus > Cervus canadensis. The sequence goes on from NC_057408.1 coordinate 6,570,202, forward strand.
TGGAGGATAATTGCTTTACAATATTGTGTTGGTTTCTCCCATACATCTGCATGAATCAACCATAGGTATACATATGTCCCCTTCTTTTTACTTTTTAAGAAAATTTTTTGAGATACACTTTACACTTGTTTAACATGGACATCTCACTGGTATTTATTATATTATCGAGTTGCACAACCATCACCACTAGTTAATTTCAGAACACTTCTATTACCCCAAAGAAAGCTTATTAGCAGTCACTCCCCAAAACTACTTTCTCCAGTCCCTGACAACCATTCCTCCACTTTCTGTGACTAGGGATTTTCCTATTCTGAAATTTCAAACAAGTGAAAACAAACAATTTGTGGGTTTTTGTACACTGTCGCATTCATTCCTGTTCTCACGAAGCTTAAGGTTGTTCAACAGGTAATCACACAAATAAATAAATAGCAGTAAACTATGGAACTTACATGAAGGAAAAATTAAGATCAAATCTAACTTTGGGAAAGGAGGGAAGTCTCTTTCTGCTGAGGGAGCATTAAGGCTGGTCCTGAAGGATGCATAGAGGCTAGATATGGGAAGGATAGAAGGATATAGGATTGTCATGTTAAGACATATGGGCTTCCCAGGTGGTGCTAGCGGTAAAGAGCCTAACTGCCAACGCAAGAGACATAAGGGTTGCAGGTTAGATCTCTGGGTTGGGAAGATCCCCTGGAGGAGGGCATGGCAGCCCACTCTAGTATTCTGGCCTGGAGAATCCTGTGGACAGAGGAGCCTGGCGGGCTACAGTCTATAGGGTCCCACAGAGTCGGACACAACTGATGTGACTTAGCATGCATGCAGCATGTTAAGACATGCCAGTGGCAGGAATGGACATGTTCATGGCAATTTTCAGGAAAGGGAAAAAGGTCACTGTGGCTGGGGCGTTGTGAACAGAGGTGTGGATGACATGTGTTTTGGCTGCTGAGTGAGGCAGGGGCCAGGTCATATAACATCTTATGGGGCTTGTTAAGCGTTTTAAAATTTTATCTCAAGAGCAACAGAAAGTGATTAGATTGTTTTAAGCAGGGGCAGCGGCAGGTGGGGTGGGGGTGGGGGTGGGGGTGGGAATGGGGGGATGGGAGAATGTTCAGCTGCAGTTTGTTAGTAAAAGAACCCTTTTGGAGCCTGCGGAGAAGGAAGACCAGATAGAGTTTCCAGGGATCCAGGCCTACAGGAGAGCGGATGGCCTCAAGCGAGAGGCGGGGCAGTGGCGGGGCAGGTGGGTGGGCAGGAGGTCTATCCTGAGAGCAGAGGCTGCAGGACTGAGTCACTGGTTGGATTTAAACATGGAGGGAAAGAAAAGGGCCAAGATGACACCCACGTTTCTGGCAGGAGCCAGTGCCTGGATGAAAGGGCCATTCACTGAAATGGAAAAAGCTGGAGGAGGAACTGATTGAAGGCTCAGGCTGGGAGGATTAAGACTTCAGCTTTGGATGTAATACATTTGAGATGCTCGGGAGACAGGGCAGTTGATAGTGGACAGCAGGGAGGCAGTGGATGGTCCCGTCTGAAGCTCAGCAGAGAGGCTTTGGCTGGAGATGCTTCTTTGAGAGTCTCTGGCACATGAAGGGTGGTGGGATGTTTGAGATCGCCAAGGGAGAAAAATGATAAGTGAGGAGCGGAGAGGGCCCAGGTCCCAGCCCTGGTTAATTGCACTTCCCTCCTTTCCCCAAGTTAGATTTGATCTTAATTTTTCCTTCATATAAGTGTTCAGAGGAAGACAAGAGCCAGCAATGCAGATCCAGGAAGGCAGAAGGAAAGTGGGGAAAGTGGGGTGTGAAGTCACAGAAGCCACAGGAAGACAGTTTCTCAAAAGGAGGACGTGGCTGCTGAGAGAGCTAGTAAGACTGTACTTGTAACGCGAACTTTGATGAACCCGACAGGAGCGGGATTCAGAGCGCGCAAGAGGCTGCTGCCAGGTTGGAGTACACAGCAGGATAAAGGCAGCGTGAGGACTGGAGACGGGACGGGACGTGCAGACAGTGCTTTGGAGGGCCTGGGCTGTCAGGGGACGGACAGAAGTAGGGGCACCTCTGGCTCAAGGGAAAGTGTTCCAGTTTTAATGTCGGCTTCTTTGTTTATAAGACTGGAGAGAGCAGAGCCTTTTGGGAGGCTGGTGGAAAGCAGGTTGAAGATACTTGCAGGAGTGAGAGGCAATTCTGACATGGTCAGGTCCAGCAAGGTGAGAAGGAGAGGGATCCTGAATTCACGGTGCTGAGACGGGCTTTTCGAGGCTGGAGCGATTGTAACAGGACACAGCTGGGAGACCATGGGTGGAGATGCAGACAGATGAGGGGGCTCAGTGGGGAGTGGGGGGTAGGCATTGCTTCCTGGTGGGCTTCTGGTGGGTTTCCTTAGGAAGGGAGAGGTGAGAGTCTTTGGAAGTGAAGAGCTGGGTGACTCTGTCAGGATGACAAGAGGTGTGAAGAAGGGATAAGATAATTATTGTGGGGAATGGGAGAGCAAACTCACTGCAGAGACAATGCAAAAAAAAAAAAAAAAAACCACCCAAAAACCTACCAAAACCAAACAAACAACAAAACTCAAGCCCTTTGCTTGTCAGTCACTCATGCAAAGACTTCCTTTCAGACGCCAGGATGAATAGGACGTGATTCCTGTCTGCAAGTTGCTCACTGGGGACACAAACACCAATACTGCACGTAATTTAAATGTGATTAATGCCCAAACAGAAGAATGCGGAGTGGACAATGGGAGAAGAGAGAGGCATGCCTATAGAAAACAGGAAGGCCAGGTACCGGGAGGTGTTAGTGATAGTTACGGGAGGTTTCCTGGAGAAGCGGCTGAGTGAGCTGAGAACAGAACAGTAAGAGTTGGTCACACAAAAGCCTGGGAAGGCGAGAGGCTGGGACGCCCTGAGAAACCCAAGCAGGTTCAACAAGGGTGGGGTCTAACGTGTGGGCTGGGCAGCGGTGAGCGAGGGGCCTGGGGGCTTGGGCAGAGAGCAGGTCGTGGAGCAGAGTACGTGTTAGGAGCTTTGGTTGCATCCTGAGTGTGCAGCGGATCCCGGGCTCTGTGCAGGGGGGCAGCTGGTTTTGCCTTCTCCGTGGGCCACGCTGGCTTTCGTGACGAGAGATCTGAGGGAGGAGGGAGTGAGACCGGAAGGGGAGATCAGTTGGCGAGATGTGACCACAGTCCCCTAAGAGGAGACATCTACCCCCTCCACTGTTCCGCTGCTCCCCTGAGATTAAACGAATCAGGCGGGAACTTCCTGTTGGTCAGACCTGACTCATTTCCTAGTGCCCGGGTTGGGGAGAAGGCATACCTGCCCCTCTGAGCTTCCCGGGCTTATCTGCCTGCAATGCAGGAGACGCAGTTTCAATTCCTGGGTCGGGAAGATCCTCTGGAGAAGGAAATGGCAACCTCACTCCAGTATTCTTGCCTGGAGAATCCCATGGACAGAGGAGCCTGGCGGGCTACCGTCCACGGGGTCACAAGAGTTGGGCACGACTTAGCGACTAAACCACCACCACCCCCTGAGCTTCCCAGCAGAAGATAGAGCCTTACTCCCCAATTACCCTTCTAATGTAGAGAAGTCCAACCAAATAGGAAATTTTTGTTGCTATTGCTGAGCAGACAGAATAATGGCAGATGACCCTCCGCTATTCATTCTAGAACTTTCCTTCTTACACCCAAAGGCTTTGGCGATTTTTTCATATTAGTAGGTATAGATTTACCTACTTTTTTTTTTTTTAAAGCTGCTGCCTGAATAAATTCTTAATCAGTGTATCTCAAAATATGATTTTTCTGGATCTTCTGGACCTACCCAGGCATGCCTACCTGTAACTTTGACTCATTTATTTCCTAGATTTAGGCTAAGGCCAGGCAAATTCTAGTTTAAAAGGTCTAGCTACATAGTGAACTTCAGTTCATCAGACTACATTTTTCTGAGTTTGTCTTCCAGATGTACATAGAAAAATTTGAGCCTGGGTAGTTCCAATCCTGGGGTATCATAGGATCGGATCCTAAGTGAATTTCATTTTAGACAATGTAATTATTTTCATATTCAAAACAATTTTTTAAAATGTTAAACACCAACAGATAAGGGGGAAAGGAACCAACATCTCTTTTGCACTTGTTACATGCCAACAACTGGTTAAGGAGTGTTCCCATTTGTTATCTGGCTTCATTGAGAGGATCTGTTTTCAGAGTAGGAGTCTCCTCTGGCTTGACATGTGTTGCCTCATTGGGAGGGTGGCACTGGCTACAATGAATGTGTCCCTTTGGTCACTTTCCTGCGGGCTCTAGGAGTAATGATGAATTGTACAATCAGGCAGGGAGGTGTCTGGGAGGACCAGGTAATAGTTTGGAGATGTTCAGTCACCACAGTTAAAGAACAGGAGTTGAGAATCCAGGTGTTTAAGGTAAAATATGCTGAGCAGTACATAGTCACCAGAAGCGACAGGAAGCTAGAAGTACAGATGGGAAATGCAGGTGACAATTCAGACCAGTGAGCTGGGCCCACTGCATATATGTCCTGGGAGAGGTTAAATCAGCTAGGGCCCCGTCTTCAGAGAAGGGAGGGCCCTGGGCCTGGTGCCTGGCTTGAAGTTACCAACACAGCAAGATTCAAACACGTTGGAGCAAGCTTCCACGTGAATCACTTTCTTCCCACTCATGGGCTAAGTAAGGGCAGGCTTGTCATTTCTGTCTGGTTTGTGGTTTTCTGGGGTTTGTGGCAGAGTTGGGTTCCTTAGTCCACTGGTCACCCTTTCTTTAGCATGTCCACCTTGAATACCCCGCAGCTGACTTGTCAGAGCCACATCTTCCACACCTGCCAAAGCTTCCCCAGCTCTGGCTCACCATGCATTCCCTTAGAGTAGTTGCCAAGGAGGAGTGTAAGGAGCGGATACCAGCTTCCTGGGAGAAACTCACCTGCTTTCCTGGGAGCTGGGCTTTTAATTCAGACTTGTCCTCAAAACCGAGGCTGACTCTGGCAAAATTCTGACAGATGCATTCTCCAGTGGGTCCCCCACATTCTTCAAGCAACCCTGTTACCTCAAACCCACTCTGGTCCTCACCTGCAACCCTCAAGGGAGGGAAATAGCAGCTGAACAAATGTCTCTGGAGCACTGATCGCCTGTCTATGGGAAATACATTTGTTTGCTTGATTGTTTTCCCAGAGAGCTCTTGAGTCAGAAATAGCATGTCTTATTTCTGAAGACCTGGGATTCTTGGAGTCAGACACTTTTGCATTGAATTTGATTGATCTTAGACAAGTTCTTTAAGCATAAATTTGCTCATCTGCATAGTGAAAAAGGCACTGCACAGGAAAAGCTCATGTTTAACGCCCACCCTTTATTCCAGGACTAGCTTCTACTTTGGATCTCTACTCTCTTATCCACTCTGTTGAGCCATGTTGCAAACTCTAGAAGGAGTCTGACTTTTCATCTTTCCTCCTAAGCTCTAGAGTAGCCTGCTGCCTTAAGCAGGGATGAATTTGTTGACTTTTCTTTGGTCCCTACTTTGACTTTCCAAAGCTAAAGTCACCCCCCCAAAGTAGGTAGCTAAAAACCCAAATAAGAGAGAAAGGAAAAATTTCCTAGACCTTGTAAGACTGTCAGCTGACAATTCAGTGGAACCATTTGCTATGTCCCAGGGTGGCAACACTTTTCCCAGGAGGGTTATTACTACTAGATAGCAATACTGTCTAGCACAGATCAGAGCTATAGGCGAATACAGCAAGAGGCCACTCCCAAGTTCACTTTTTGATTTCTACACCTAGGTCTCCCTAAATCTTAAGAGAAATGAGAGAAAGGGCACCATTTACAGATTGCTAGCCAAAGAATATCCCACCTGCTTTAGGACAGTACCTCATTCTTGAAAGAATTGTCTCCAAGATGCTGTTCTAACTGTGCCTTCAATGGGCTAATCCACAATTCTGTAACATTGGTTGCTTCTGGGGATGAGATATAGGATAAGACCAGTAAATCCTTACATCTACTATAAATTAGTTCCTTGGTCAGAAGCAGTGTTGTATATAAGATATGCTGATGGTGAATAGACATTCAGTAAATTCAAGGATGATGGTGTTGGTAGAAGGACGGTGAACAGCTAAGCACAAGTTAATCCAGAATAAGTGTCAATTCTGGTGGCAATTCCCCTTCTTGATGGTAGAGGGTCAATGTGCTAAACTGCCACTAGATGGAAGTCTTGACTACTGGGGACCTGGTACCATATTGGGGTCACAGGGTTGGGTGCTGCTGCTGGCAAACTGGTCACTGAGGATTTGAATCACTAAAGATAATTTACACTTGTGTTCCTTTAACTGCTAAAAAAAAAAAAAGACAAAAACCCAAAAAAAACCCTTTTGGTGAAGATGAAAATCTCATTATCACCCCGTACTGATTTTTTGATATATTCATCCTAGCAGGCCATGCTTTTAGTTAAGAAAAATTACATTTTTTTATTATTCTCTATCTTCACCAGCCAGAACACTTTTGTGACACCTAGAGTTTCAAAAAATGTTCACTTTTAAATAGAAAATAGTATATTAGTTAAAGCATTTATTTATTTATCAATGGAAGCCTTTCCCCACTTTCTGTCTTCTCCTTCCCCTGCCAAATGCCCCCTCCTGGTTTTTTAATGCCAAGAAAGGGGAGCATCTGTCCTCCTACTGAATTTAGTTTTGTTGGTTTCAGCTACTGTTCAAGACCTTATCTATGGTTTTATTTTTTAAACTGGTGACCATGTGTCCTTGGTGTCCAAAAGATTTTCAGTCCTTTGGGTTGTAATTGGTAATCTAGGAGCTTTGTAAAGATTCCTCAATGATTTGTAGGAACAATGAAACATACTGTCCTGATAAATCCAGTATATATAATCACCATGAGTATGACCTTACTTGTGTGACTTTAGATATGTCATTTTGGCCTCTGGGCCTCTGTTGTCTTAACGGTGGTTTAAGACACATATATGGGTCTATGCCAGTGGTTTCCAATTCTGATAGATGGAATAACTCCTTCAAGTGTTGTTAGTATTTTGAAATTCTCCTTGATACGGCTGAGCTTCAATGTTATCTTTGTTGTCCTGAAATAAAATTCATATATATAATAAGCCACCAATACATATAATCTTGAAACATTTATATAATATCCTAACTGTGATAAAAATGATAAATAAAAAGAAGTAATTAACCACAAATAATGATATGCTTCTAGTATGAAAATAACTGGTCATTGGCTGTAATAAAAGAAAAGTAGATTAAATCAGATGTTTGCATCTATTTGGAGAATTACTATGAACATTACAGCTACAAAGGCAGACAGATTAGGTGTGTAGAAATGTGACTCAAACATTGTGAAAAGTATTGCTATTGATAATGTTATTTTGCAAAATGTTGAACATTTCATGATAAAGTTCTGAATTAATGTCCAAGTATACGATCTTCCTTTTATTTACATGGTCTTTGCATTCCTGACGACCAAACAAAAATACTTTGTTTTTTTGTATATTTGGGTCTGTGTGTGTGTTAGTTGCTCAGTCGTGTCTGACTCTTTGTGACCCCATGAACTGTAGCCAGCCAGTCTCCTCTGGCCATGGAATTCTCCAGGCAAGGATCCTAGAGTGGGTTGCCATTCCCTTTTCCAGAGGATTTTCTTGACCCAGGGATTGAACCTGGGTCTCCCGCATTGCAAGCAGATTCTTTACTGTCTGAGCTATCAGGGAAGCCCATATTAGAGTTTAGCTTTAGATAATTATAAACAAGCTTTAACTACGTGAAATGAGTCTTCATTCTTTATCCAATCTGAAAATTTGCCATTTCGTGAGAGTTTTTAGGCTATTTACATTGAATGTTATTATTGAATGGTTGGGCTTAAACCTACCATTTTGCTATTTATTATCTGTTTTTCTTGTTTGTTGTTTGTTCCCTCTGTCCCCTTGGTCTTTATTTGAGCTAATTGACCATAATTTATGGTCCCATTTTGTCTCTTGTATCATCTTGTTAGCTATACCGCCTTTTTGAATTTTTTTTTTAATGGCAGCTTTTAGGTTTATGGAACACATAAACCCTGTGAATGGCAGTCTGCCTTCAGGGAATATCATACATCTGCACATATAACACAACAACCCTATTACAACATATTTTCATTTCTCCCTTGACCATACATTGTGTGTGTGCATGTATGTGTGTGTATGTATACACACACACATATGTATATATATAAAATAAAAGTATTTATTTATTTTGCTTAGATTCTTAGGTAGTGAGTTTGTTTTCTTCATCAAATTTTGAAAAATTTCAGCCATAATTTCTTCAAATATTCCCCCCTCCTTTAAGGACTTCAATTATGCATATGTTAAGCTGCTTACTGATGCTCTGATAATTTTCTTTTCAGTTTTTTTCTCTGTACGTTTTGTTTTGGACAGTTTCTATTGCTGTATCTTCAAGTTCACTAATCTTTTTTTCTTTAGAGTCTAAAATACTATTGATATTAATTTCATCTAGGGTATTTTTTCATCACAGGCATTGAATTTTTCATCTCTAAAATTTCAAGTTAGGTTTTCTTTATCAATATCTTCTATGTCTCCACATGGCATTCTTAATCTTTCCTCTATATTCTTGAGCATATAGGATATAGTTTCATGTTTTAATATTTTGTTTACTAATTTTATAGTTATATGTAATTTATGAACCAGTTTCCATTGATAGATAATATTGCATGTTTGATGGCCCGTATTTACCCATCTCTTTGCATGCTTGGTAACTTTTTGTTTGATGCCATATATTTGGAATTTTACCTTTATAGGGTACTGGAAGTTTTTGTATTATTATAAGAATATTTAAACTTTGTTCTAGGATGCAACTAAGTTATTTGGAAATAGTTTGTTCCTTTTGAGACTTTGCTTTTAACTTTTGTTAGGGCTGGAAAAACTTTTGTCTAGGGCTAATTTTAGCCCACTACTGAGACAATACAAGTTCTGGGTACTGTGTACTCTGCTGAAATGCCCAATGAATTACAAAGACTTTCACTCTGGCTGGTGGGAATAAGTGCTATTTCTGGACTCGTGTGAGCTCTGAGAATTGTTCCCTCTGCCTCTTTTCCCAGCAGTAGGTAACTTCCTCATATACATGCACTGAACTATTAATATATATTCAACTGAAGACTTCACAGAGACCCTCTACTGACCTTTTGAGTTTTCTGTCTGTTTACTTTTATCTTATCAAGTATTATCGTCTGTGAAGTCTAGTGTCTCAAACTCCAGCTCCCTCTCTTCAATTCAAGGAGATCACCAGACTCCAACAGAGTTCTTCCTTTTTACATAGCAGCCTAGAAATTCCCTCCAATAATCTGGGGGCAATCACGGGGTTTATGTTATTTGTTTCCACTCTCTCATGGATCACTGTCCTTTGTTGCCTGATGGCCAATGTGTGAAAACTATTATCTCATATATTTTACTCTTTTAAAAAAATTGTTTCAGGTGGGTAAGTTAAATCCAGGCCCTCTCCCTTCATCTTGGTTGGAAGCAGAAGTCTCTTGTGCCTTCTTTCTCTTTGGAAATTTGGGGCAACTTTGTTGTCTTTTTCCGTTGTCCATGTAAATTATATGTTTATAATGTATAATGTATCTATGCCTTGAAATATGGCAAACATTTGTTAAATCATCCAGGCATGGGTCTTTTAAGTTTTGCTTGTTTTATTTTGCTATTTTCTGCTTTTTGTATTGTGGGAAAGAAGAAGTAATTTTATTTATCACTCTATTTTTAAATTATAGCTCTTTTCAAATAGTCTATTTCTTTTTGTACTGATTGTGCAGTTCACATTTGTCTAAAATTCAGTCTTTGCCTCTAGGTTTTCAAAAAGATGGGAATGTAGTTTTCCACATATGCTTTTATGGCCTTTATTACTTCTGTGTCAGCAATGTATCCCCATTTCCCCTGTAATTTGTTCATTTTTATCTTTTATTAGTCTTCCCAGAAAATTATCTGTGTTATTGGACTTTCACAGGAAAAATTTTTTTTTTTTAAATCAGTATTATTATTTTTTGGTCTCCTTTCAATTTCCCCCCCTGTTTTTCTTGTCTTAGATTGATTTCATTACTCTTTATCAAATATTGCCTTCATTGTTAGTCACTTATAGTATTTCACAATTCCTTTACAATACCTATTTAATCTAATGGCTGATCTAAAAATAAATATTTTAATTTCCATGCACATGAATAATCCAACAATGTTTTTATTATTTGTCTGTAATTTTTTCATCATTCTTTTGTATCTATAATTTTTAAGACTGTGAAACAGAGTCTGTCTTATAATGATCATTTGGAATTAATTTATATTTCTTCTATCACTTAATACATATTTAGAAAATATTTCATAGCTATTCTAGAAAGATCATAAGCTATATTTTTGTGAGGTGACTGTTCAAATATCTATTCATGTTTGATTTTTGTCTGCCTGATCTATAATTTTTGGGCATAAATGTGTTAAAATCTTCAACTATAATGTACTATAGACTTAGCTATTTTCTTCTGTAATTCTATCCATTGTTGCATTGATGTGTTATACAATTATAATAGAAAAAGAAGAAAAATATATTATTGATACATATCCATTTATGATTGCATACCTTCTTATAATATTTTTCCTTCTACAATTTGAAAACTTTGAGTTATTTTAGAATTTTTACTTCAATATTGTCACTCAAGTGTTTTAGGTTTTTGCTTGTTTCATATTCGTCTTGTGTATCTTAAAAAAAATCTTTTCATTTTCAACTTCTCTGCTGTCTCCCCCTTCCACCTTCTATAGGCGACAATGATGTATCTTTTTGAAAGGTAAAAATAATCTGATAATCTCCTTATTTTAGTCATTGAGTTTAATTATTCTGCTTATTATAGTTATTACTGTGTTAAGACTTATTTATGATGTTTATGAGCATGAGAGTGCATTTTTTATTTTTTATTATTATTTTTTTTTTCCAGTGGGTTTTGTCATACATTGATATGAATCAGCCATGGATTTACATGTAGAGAGTGCATTTTTTATTTTCTATGCTTATTATTTTTCTTTTCCCTTGCTGACCTTTCTATTTTACTATCATTGATTTGAAAGGACAAGAATTTTTGTTTGTTTTCTTTTCTTTTTTCTACTGGTGAGAAGCATACATTCTATTTTTATATTTTCTGCTAGTTTTTCATACTCACTGAGAGCCATTCTGATACTCATATTTCCCCAATCAATGTCTTAGGCTTATCACTTACAATGTCTTCACTTCAGACAGAATAAGAACTTTACCATACTTTCAGCTTTTTTGGTATCTTCTCCTGCTCCAGATCTCTTGTAGGTATTACTTAAGATTTTATTTCTAGGTAATTAGTCAATATATATTTTTGTAGTTATTTATTTAGATATTTCTTTTAATATATTTATTTATACATCCCATTGTTTCCTTTTGGGTTAATTTTAATTTTTGCTAGAATACTTTTAAATCCTGTATTGACTACAAATATCTTTATTTTATCCCGTGAAAATAAAAGTTGTTCTTTATTTTCTACTAAAAGTAATCTGTTGAGAAGCTAGATGTTTATTTGATTCCTATTTTGCTTTTTCCTCTTCTGTAAACTTTTCAACTTTTGATGCCAATTCTGTGGTTTTATTTATTTATATTTATTAAAAATATTAAATATTATTATATATCTTTGCTAAGCATTCTATGATCTCTTTCAATCTATAATTATTTTTAATTACTAGGGAATTTCTCAGATATTATTAATAGGTCTTCAATTATTGTCTCTCCTTTTTCTTGTCCTTTTGAGATTTTTATTAAGTTGCTACTGGCATTTCTTTTTCTGACCTTCTGTCTCTTACCTTTATTAGTATACCTTTCACCTCTATTTGTTCCAATTTGTTTGTTTGACTCTTGGCTTATAAGTTTACTCTTTGGCTTTGCTAAGTCTGTCTTTCATTATGTACATCAAGTTGTTTACTTTGGCAAATACATTTCATGGACACTGTATTAGTTTTCTATTATTGCTATAGCAATTTAGCACAATCTTAAAGACAGAAGTTTGTTATCTTGCAATTCTGTAGGTCAGAAGTCTGACTCAGGTCTCACTGGGTTAGAACCAAGGTGTGGCAGAGCTGTGTGGAAACCCTTGGGGGAGAATTGTCCCCAAGCTCAATTACGTTTTTGGCAGAATTCAGGTTCACGTGGTCGCTGGACTGAGGTTCCTTTTTCCTTGCTAGTTGTCATCTCTGTAGAGTCCTAGCAGCTGCTCACGTGCCTTGGCTCATGAGTTCCTTTGTCTATAAAGCTAGAGATGTTGAGTCCTTGTCATGCCTCATCTCTCTCTCTCAAAGACATTTTAAAGGCTGAAAATTAAGGGTTCTTATGATTAAATTGGACCCATTTGTATAACCTTGGATAGCCTTCCAAACTTAAAATCTGTAATCTTAATTATACCTACAAAATCCCTTTTGCCAGACTACATAGCATAGTCAGGGACCACATCTGACAGAAACCAGACAGAAAAGCAGTTGATTCTGGACTTGGGAACCCAGAGTTGAGGGTGCTGCTGAGGTTTTAGGGAGTTCTTCACCTTACTTGATACATGGGCCTTTCACAAGGTCCTATTTCCTCTAATAACTTTTGAAGGCTTGCTGGCTGATGGTGAGTGCTCTGGGGTCTGTGCCCAGACCCAGTTCCTCTGGTATTGCTGCTCTTTCATTCAAGATATAATAAATCACTAGGATCAATACCTTGCCTTTACATTCAGAGCTCTTCAAACATGTAAGGAGAGTCTCTGCTGAGTCACTCAGTTGTGTCCGACTCTTTGCAACCCCATGAACTGCAGCCCACCAGGCTTCTCTGTCCATGGGGACTCTCCAGGCAAGAATACTGGAGTGGATTGCCATGCCCTCCTCCAGAGGATCTTCTCGATCCAGGGATCGAACCCAGGTCTTCCCCCAGTGCAGGCGGATTCTTTACTATCTGAGCCACCAGGGAAGTGTGCTTAGCTTGTGCAATACTGAATCCTTGTTGTAATAATAGTGCACATATTTCATTGCATTTCAAGTGAAGTTACATGCTGTTCCTCATAAGGCAGGCCAGCAGTTTTCTCTAGATTTCCTTCCTCACATAATTGTTTATTCAGTCAGTGAGTCTTATCTCTTCCACCCCATCACTCCATCCTATCCCATCATCCCATCCCATTGCATCCCATCCCATATTATAAACATGTATTGGGTACCTCTTACATGCCAGGCGCTGTATGGGCTGTTGAGGCTACAAGGGGACACTCCTATGTCTGGTCCTTTTTGGTGTCTTTGTACTGAGACATAAAGTTGCTGAGAACAGAGACAGGACTGGTTTGAGGGATAGCGGAAGGGACCCTGGGCCATTCCCCCATTCTCAGCCCCAGTTAAGCTCATCACCCAGGCCCAGACATTCCTTGCTTGGTCTTTGGTGCGCCTGACTGTCCACTCCTCTCTGCTCCCTTGGCTTTGTACTTCGTTTACCCCGTAGGTGCTAGTGAAACCTTTCCAAGACAGCATTAATGTCACAGCTTCCTGCTGTCTTCTTTCTTTGCTGATGTCCTGCTGCATATAAAAGGCCATTTCAAGTCTTTCTGCCCAAGTTCTTCTCTCCAAAGAAAGGAATAAATGCAAAATCCATGGCCTGAGGATAGAGCTCAATAGAAGAATTTTTGCAAAATTGCAAAACCAATATTTAAAAAATGAATCTTTGTGCTTTGTCTTTAAAAGACACATGGCTTTGGCATTTCATAACATACTTCTTTTTTTTTTCATAACGTACTTCTGAATGCTTTAATGTAAATCATTTTAAAATAATTTTTAGTGAAAATTTCAATTTCTGTACACATCCCACCACGACTCTAAAAAATTTGACCAATTAGAAATGCAATCCCACTTCTGGGCATACACACCGAGGAAACCAGATCTGAAAGAGACACGTGCACCCCAGTGTTCATCGCAGCACTGTTTATAATAGCCAGGACATGGAAGCAACCTAGATGCCCATTAGCAGAAGAATGGATAAGGAAGCTGTGGTACATATACACCATGGAATATTACTCAGCCATTGAAAAGAATTCATTTGAATCAGTTCTAATGAGATGGATGAAACTGGAGCCCATTATACAGAGTGAAGTAAGCCAGAAAGATAAAGACCATTACAGTATACTAACACATATATATGGAATTTAAAAAGATGGTAATGATAATCCCATATGCAAAACAGAAAAAGAGACACAGATGTACAGAACAGACTTTTGGACTCTGTGGGAGAAGGCGAGGGTGGGATGTTTCGAGAGAACAGCATCGAAACATGTATATTATCCAGGATGAAACAGATCACCAGCCCAGTTTGGATGCATGAGACAAGTGCTCGGGCCTGGTGCACTGGGAAGACCCAGAGGGATCGGGTAGAGAGGGAGGTGGGAGGGGGGATCAGGATGGGGAACACATGTAAATCCATGGCTGATTCATGTCAATGTATGACAAAAACCACTACAATATTGTAAAGTAATTAGCCTCCAACTAATAAAAATAAATGAAAAAAAAAGTACAAAGAAATATGCGTCTACTTTGTTTTGTGGCTTCTCATATTCTCTGCTCCTCCCTCCCCTCTGTCCCCCGCAGTGTGTTATTTCCAGGGACCTGGGAACTCTGAGAACTGAACTTAATGAATTAAAACCAAAATTCTTAGCTTAGCTGTCAGGGCCTCCAGAAAGCTGCCCTCCTGACTATTCAACTGTTTTGTCCAGATCCACCTTCTTCTTAGAGATGCATATTCATGGTGGTCAAGTCACATGCCCTGTGAGGGCAGTTTCCTGACCTTGAAGAGTGTGGTTTGCTGCCCTCAAAGGCTCATCAGTTTGGAAAATAAAGCTGTTTCCCACAGTTTAATCCCATTACAGATGTAGCTTCGAGCACTAGTGCTGTTTCTGCCTTTCTTTTCCCTCTCTCCACCCTTTCCCTTCCTTTTTCTTCCTTCCTTTCCCAGCTTCCTCTTTTCTGCTCTGTCTTTTCTTCCTTCCTCTCTCCTTCTTCCTTCCCCTCCTCCTCTTTACCAAAAAATCAGGTATCAATATTTATTTCTTGATCAGTTATGAAACTTTTCCTACCACTGTTTCTTCCCATGCACTATTTGGATTCAAGTACAGGGTGGCCATGCTTCCTGGGTTCCTAGGTACACCTGTTATCCTTGCATAGTTATGACACCTACTCCTTTCACTCTCAAAAATGTCAGGGTTTGGAAGATGAGTTAAATCACAACCCTCCTGTCATAAGAACCTGTTATTCCTACTGAATATGTTGCTGGAGTTGGGAACATGGATGAATTCAGTCGGATGAGCAGGACACTTTATGGGTGGTGACCCCTCACCCTCTCCTTGGGTCAGCACTCCGTTCCAGAGTTATAGAGAATGGATGAATTAGTTCAGAATGATCTTGTCTCCATACGCCCTACTGCCGAGGTTTTAAAATTGTGAGTATAGATACATGTGATCCCAATGCTAATAATTTAAAATATAGTAACACTGTGGTTAATATTATGGATGGGTTAATAAAACCTTTCCTGTGTGACAAGCTGTGCATAGACCTTACATGTTTTTCATTTCTCGATGGTCAGGAGTGGGGATTTGCTCACATGAACAATAATCTAACAAAGCACCACAATTTAAAATAATTTGTAGCCTTTTAAACAGTTTTCCTCCCGTTGTCTCCCTCTCATGATAACCTTGAGGTAGAAACCACGGGTGTTGTTGTTACCTATTCTGTGGATGAAGAAACTCAGGCCTGAAGAGTTTTGTTGAGTTGCTTCTGGTGATATGGTAAGTTGGAAGCAAATAGGGCTTCTAACACTGCATTTCTTTTTAACAAGCTAGGCTAAACTGAGATAAAAGGTAAACCCCCTGATTTTAGTAGCTGGAAAAAACAGACTTCTCACATAAAATCTGCTGTGAAGTAGAAGCTTCCTTCTATCTCATATCAGTGTCACTTGGAACATTAGAATTCCAAGGTCACTGAAGCAGGAAGATAGAACAATGGAAGGGGTCCCTGGCTCTCAGTGCCTTAGCATGGCAGGATGCCAGTTATC
Organism: Cervus canadensis; assembly: GCF_019320065.1. Lineage (NCBI taxonomy): Eukaryota > Metazoa > Chordata > Mammalia > Artiodactyla > Cervidae > Cervus > Cervus canadensis. The sequence continues at coordinate 6,586,298 of NC_057408.1, forward strand.
GCTGCCCTTGGCTTTAGCTAGGAGAAGTCACATGACCCTGACTCAGGTATAAAGACTGGAGGATATGGTAACCCCCACTTGTTTCTGGCACAGCCACATACATATTGATCTTCTGGAAAATCTTTAATAAGTACACATATCAAGCAAAACACTATATTTTCTGAAACATGCTTTAACATTCTATAAAGAAAAAGTGGGGAGGACTGAAAGATGAAAGGATATTGGTAAAGTGTTGTGAACTGTTGAAGATGAGGGGTGAATACATGAATACATGAGAAATTACAAAATTATTCTACTTTTGGGTATCTCTGAAAATTTTCATTGTATATATATATACATAAAAAATATATATTTTAATAAAAGAAGAAACTTGATCTAGGGGGCCCTTAACCTGCGTATCTGAGGTGAGATGTGACATGAAATATTTAGTGAAATTTTTCAGGTTACCTTAACCCAGGTAACCTGGGTTCAGTCCCTGAGTGGAGAAGATCCCCTGGAGAAAGGAATGGCTACTCACTCTGGTATTCTTGCCTAGAGAATTCCATGAACAGAGGAGCCTGGAGGACTACAGTCCATGGGGTCGTAAAGAGTCAACCACAACTGAGTGACCAACACTTTCATTGTCATATGGGCTTTCCTGGTGTCTCAGCAGTAAAGAATCTGCCTGCAATGCAGGAGACCCAGGTGGGATCCTTGGATCAGGAAGATTCTCTGGAGAAGGAAATGGCAACCCATTCCAGTGTTCTTGAATGGGAAATCCCATTCAAGAGGAGCCTGGCAGGTTACCAGTCCACGGGTCGCAAAGAGTCAGAAATGACTTAGCCACTAAACCACCACTATTTATATATATACATATATACACATTTATGTATAAATATGGATTTATAATTTATGGAATTGCCTGGTGGCTCAGATGGTAAAGAGTTTGCCTGTAATGCAGGAAACCTGGGTTCGGTCTCTGTGTCGGGAAGATCCCCTGGAGAACAAAAGGCAACCCACCCCAATATTCTTGCCTGGAAAATCCCATGGATGGAGGAGACTGGCAGGCTACAGTCCACGAGATTGCAAAAAGTCGGACATGACTGAGAGACTTCACTTTCTTTCACTTTCATACATAGTTCTAGCTATTGGAAGTTTAGTTCATGAAAATGATTGATTTTCATTATTTGCTTTCTGATTACCTGTTGAATTTTCCTTAACTTTGAGTCTTTTTGAATCTGGCACTTCTTGATATTACAAACTAAATGTTCCTTTCTTGTGAAGAAATGAAAAAAAGTAAATAAAACTCTGCTGGGGCCAGAATGTTAAGCCCCTCTACTTCTGCATTTTGGAAATCTGATGGTGTGGTTGATTTCAAAGGGCCACTGTTCCTTTGTGGTTTCTGCTGTAGAGAATGGGCTGTATTTTCCTACCCTTGGATTTGGACGGGCCTTGTGGCTACCTTGGCCAATAGAATGCAGCAGGGAGGATTTGTAGGAGCTGTCAGCCTAGGCACAGGCTTCTGGTCTCACCCTCTAGTAATCAGTTGCCCTGTGAGGAGGCCCACACTCGCTTGCTGGAGCTGTGTGACCCAGTCCACAGTCACACCGACCACAGGACACTTGGAGGTACGAGGGATACCCTAAGTGAGATCAGCACAAGAGCCATCCTCTGAGTCCAGCTCAAACTGTTGACCCTCAGCTTCATAAGCAAATCACATAGCTGTTATTTTAAGCCACTGAGTTTTGGAATAGTTTGTTATGCAGCAGAAGACAAGAGATCAGATAAACTAGTGTTCCACCCACAGGCCCCCGAGGCAATGGTTAAGATTTCAAAATGCGCTTTCTATTTTGGGGAAGCTTTTTTCTTTTTTTTTCCCCATTTCTTGAAAATCTCTAGGCAGCACAACTTAGAGATGATAAGAACTGTGTCTCAGAAGTCTCTGAGCTAAAAAAAAAAAAAAAAATTATCAAACTGTATTTCTCTCGGAGGGAATTGGTGTCCTTTATTCACTCAGCTTTAGTTTTATCTACTTTTACGACATCTGAATTGCACAAGGATGTGATTTAATTTTGGGCTTGGAACAGAATTTACATTGGCACTGGGGGACTTTTCCTGAGAGATAAATTTCAAGGAAACACATATTGTAATTCAAGGGAAAGTGTGAGTTTCAAACCAGTATGATTTTGAAAGCAACAGAGTTGAGGGGCTGAAGACTAACTTAGTCCCCAGGTCCAGTGGATAATATTTACCTCTTCTGGGATTAACCCAAGAGCTTCATGAAGCAGGAGATGTTCGCTACGGAGGTGATGAAAGTAAGACTGAATTAAAAAAACAAAACAAAACCTCTTTCACTTGTGCTAGTTTCGATCACAGTTGGGAGAGGTATAATGTTCTTCAAAATTACACCAAGGACCTAGATTTTAATGAAGCAAACCCTCCCTTTCTTATCAATCTTCAGTGGATCAGACAGAGAGAACCATTGTTTCCCAACCACTCTGTTCTGAGTCTCTTTGCATTTAGACAAGTTTGAGAAAGAAACTTGCGTACCAGATAAAGCTCTGTATATGTCCTGAAGCAAAGTGAGGCTGAATTCATGAATTCCTGAACTCCACCAGTGAGTCTGAATCACATGAATTTCTGAACTACACCAGTGAGTCTGAGAATCTTTGGGAATGATTTGCTAAACTGCTGTTTTTCAGGTTAAGGTACCTTTGCTACAGATTGAATCTTGCCTATGAGAGTCAGTCTAGAAAAGAATCATGAATTGAAATGTTATCACTGTGGAGAGTGCCTTTCATCTTCAGAATACTCACTGTATCTATCAGAGTTTACAATCTGGAATCTTTGACCCTTGGTAATCATTTTCAAAATATATTGTAGCCAAGAATAACTGTTTTTTCCTGCCCCCAAGAGGCTATATTAGATTTATTTTTAAGTGATGTGAATAGTTCACATCTTTTCTACTAAAAAAAAACTCATGAATGGGAAGAAAGATATTTACCAGGAGAGAAGGCCGAGCACTGTATGAGGGGTTGAATGGATAAAATAGGCGATTTATTCAAGCCTGGAAGGCTACTGACAAAGAAAGTGCTTGAAAGAGCAGAAGAATCCAACAAGAGGAGTTTGATGAGCTGCTTCTCTGTGCAGGGCCTTGAACCTGGGGCTGTTATGACTCCAAAAATAACGAGACACAGCTTGTCTATCCTCAGGAACTTACAGCCTATGAAGGCATGAAAGACATAATGCATCTGAAAAGTTAAGAGCAACGTAACAGGGAAATACTAACAGAGCAGACTGACACATCACAGCAATGCCAGGTAAACATTAAATGACTATACAGTGTGTGTTATAAGAACTCAGATGCAGCAGAGATTGTTGAAGCCTGGGCCTGGGGGAAAGTCATATATTTTATGCTGCTGGGGTGAATTAGGATCCTGAAGAATGGACAGGATTTGAAAAAGTTGAAAGGGATAGGGGAGGTAATTCAGTCTGCAAAAGAATAGAGAAATTGGTATATGGGATGACAAAGGAAAGAGGCAAGACAATATATGACATGAAGCGTATTTGGTGGACAGTGAGTAGAAGAGTTAAGCGAAAACAGACTGAAGGTGTATGTTGATGGATTTTGGGGGTGATGAACTGTATTTGAACCTGATTGTGGCTCACTTCTTTAGTGGTCAAGGAGTTTGATCTACGTTTTCTCGGTAATTGTGATCTTATCTAAATCTTTCGATCGTTTCAAACATTTGTTAAGGCACACAAAAGACTAAAGATTTTGTGGGGCCTTGATGAATGAACAGATACTTTCTGAAGGGTTATAAGCTGAAATAAGATACATTACTCTTTCCATATTTGGATTAAAAAAGTGATCAGAAACCCAGCCAATCTATTAATTAAGATCAGGTTGAGAACCTCTCTACACCAAAATATGAACTTGGTTCTATCATCTAAATTAGGTTTCTCACATAAAACTGGGAAAAAAGATATTGAACAGTAAGCTTCACCACTTTCCTCCACCCAAAACCACACATGTGCACTCAAAGATGATATTCAAAATATCCAACATTCAGAAAGTAATAGAAAACATATGTTACAAATGATACATGTAGGGATACATGTGCAATTGTACTGCTTATTGAGTGATATAAAATGAGGTGTAAATTGCTCATAAAATCATTTTAATGATTTCCAAATTATCTGTTGATGAACAGAGATGGTGATTGCAATATTTGACATGACTGTCATCCAAAAAATAATGACCTGGTCTCAACTTTGGTTTGATGAAGGAAATTACATCAAACTGCATCAAACTGTTCCAAAGCGATTTTATTGAATTGTGAGCCTTTAGGTCCTTGGGGACTAGACACTTTGTAGTCGACAGAGGAGACACAATGCACAGTCTGCTTTGTGGCCTGGCATCTGCTTGGGCACAAGGGCTTTTCATGAAGCTGGGACTGGCCTGAAGATCCTGTGTTGCCTGCCTCCTCCCCCACTGCCCTCCAAAGGTGGCCCTCAGAGCTGGAAGCAGAGATGTGGACACCCCTTGCTTCCTCTTGTGTGCCAGGCAGCATCAGCTTCATTACCATGAGGGTTGTGGTTAATGACGTTATACAAGAAGTGACCAAAGCAGGACTTAGATTTTCTGAGCAATAAAGGCTCCCACTTCTGCCCTGATTTCAGTAGGAAGGATGTGTGTCTGTAACAGTGTGTTTAAAATACAAACAAACAAAAAAAAAAACAGAAAAACTCCTCAAGTTGTAGTAAGAGAGAACTCAGGCATAGGCAGACCTCTATTTCAAGTCAGATGTTGGCAAAAACATGCCCAAATGTCAATGCAGATAATTCTAACAGCAGAATAGAGAGCGTGTGTGTGTGTGTGTGTGTGTGTGTGAGAGAGAGAGAGTAGCTCAGTCGTGTTTGTCTCTCTGCAACCCCATGGATTATAGCCCGCCAAGCTCTTCTGTCCATGGAATTCTCCAGACAAGAATATTGGAGTGGGTTGCCATTCCCTTCTCTGGGTTATCTTCCTGACCCAGGGATCAAACCCAGATCTCCCACATTGCAGGCAGAGTCTTAACCCACTAAGCCACCAGGGAAGCACCCTAGAGAGCATCTGTGTCACAGAAGAGAATGCAGACCAGATAAGCTTCAGCCTCTTTCAGAGGCACTCATCATTTTTTCAATTAGGAGACTATGTTCAAAACTCAGTTACCTATAAGCATGTATAGAAAATGGAATTTGGTTTTCTGTATAGAATAGCTTGAACCGATCTATCATCTTTATAAAATCTTGAGGAAATAACCCTCTTTGGATATTGTTTAATATAAATACCTGGACTAGGTAGACCATTCCTGCTATAAATGTCAAGATCAAGTTAAACAGGTAAGTAGCTCCCATTTCAACATTCTATAATCATGAAGTCTACTACAGTCTGGACATACTAAATATGTTAATGTCTGGATAGGATCACAAAGGATTATCTTGGTTCAAGATTGAGAGGTTCAATCCTTAAAGTTCACTGGGTTCCACTCTAGAGATGCTGATTCAGCGGGGAAGGGCTCTGGAATCTTCTCTTTTCACAAATGCCTAAGGTGCTTGGCTGCCCATGTGACCCTGTGTTATTGAACCTTAAGAAACACTGAACTAAAGCTTTTGGTTTCAGGAGATTGTAATTGCAGACTTTTTGAAGGAAGGAGAGAATGATTAAAGATGTAGGATAGAGGGAATATAAAGATGGTATTCTTGTTATCTACATCAAGAAGTGAAACCATCGGTGAGCAGCTTCTATCTTCCCAAGAACTGCCCTAACAGCCACAGTTTTCTAGAAGCTGTAAAAAACAGGAAGGTTTTGCTGTTAATTTCTCACGAAGTTATAATCAGATTATGACAGAGACAGAAGGCAGGGAGAGGGGGAGAGGCGGGTGTCATCCTGCTAGTCTCTTACTTCCAAATCTATTATCATCTTTGAATGAAATGAACACACTGCCAGTTCTGATTCTAGATCATTAACCATGAATTTAAATTTAATAAAATCCCTGACTAATCCAGACAATTGGTGGCCAACTAGAAATTTTCTCATCAAATTCTTACATAGTATTTACTTTTATAAGATGCTGACGGTGTCCAAGCCAATTATCATGCTAGAGAATACTACACATGAGTCAGAAGAAATGAGCTTGATTTACATGTAGCAACATGGGTAGGTCTCAAGAACAAAAGACTGAATTGAAAAAGTAACACACAGAGGTTGATAGTAAAATACCACTTATGTATATAATATGCACACACAAAAACAATGCTATCTATTTTTCTAGTCTGAGTACACATCTAAAAAAAAGTTGGAATGGGAATATATGTGTTAAATAGACTAAAATGAGGGCCTGTGTTGGGAAAATTAAAATTGGAGATAGACAATAAAAAGGCAAAACAAGTCACACTATACCAAGCCAAATAAAACCGGGACATTGCCACAGATAAACAATAATTGTGGATCTTGAGTTGAACAGTATGATATGGACTCAATTTGGGACCTCTGAGGGACAAAAGGAAAAATGTTGATGACTTGGTCTCTGTACTTATGGAATTGCACTATAGCTGGAGTTACATACATGGAATAAATATGATATTGCAATAGAACCACAGTGGCTCAGTGGTAAAGAATCTGCCTGCGATGCAGGAGACACAGGAGACATGGATTCAATCCCTGGGTCGGGAAGATCCTCTGGAGAAGGAAATGGCCACCCACTCCAGTATTCTTGCCTGGAGAATTCCATGGGCAGAGGAACCTGGTGAGCTACAGTCCATGGGGGTGACAAAAGAGTCAGACACGACTTAATGACTAAACAACAACTATAGAGCCTGTCCTGGCACAGCCATTAGCAGGCAGCCATTGCTTCACAGTCAAAAAGCAACAGTTAGAACCAGACATGGAACAACAGATTGGTTCCAAACTGGGAAAAGAGTACGTCAAAGTTGTATATTGTCACCATGATTATTTAACTTATGTGCAGAGTAAATCATGTGAAATGCTGGGCTGGATGAAGCACAAGCTGGAATCAAGATTGTTGGGAGAAATAGCAATAACCTCAGATATATAGATGACACCACCCTTATGGCAGAAAGTGAAGAAGAACTAAAGAGCCTCTTGATGAAAGTGAAAGAGGAGAGTGACAAAATTGGCTTACAACTCAACATTCAGAAAACGAAGATCATGGCATCTGGTCCCATCACTCCGTGGCAAATACATGGGGAAACAATGGAAACAGTGAGAGACTTTATATTTTTGGGCTCCAAAATCACTGCAGATGGTGACTGCAGCCATGAAATTAAAAGACGCTTGTTCCTTGGAAGAAAAGCTATGATCAGCCTAGCAGAGACATTACTTTGCCAGCAAAGGTCCGTCTAGTCAAAACTATGGTATTTCCAGTTGTCATGTATGGATATGAGAATTGGACTATAAAGAAAGCTGAGCACTGAAGAATTGATGCTTTTGAACTGTGGTGTTGGAGAAGACTCTTGAGAGTCCCTTGGACTGCAGGGAGATCCAATCAGTCCATCCTAAAGGAAATCAGTCCTGAATGTTCATTAGAATGACTGACGCTGAAGGTGAAACTCCAATACTTTGGCCACCTGATGCGAAGAACTGACTCACTGGAAAAGACCCTGATTCTGGGAAAGACTGAAGGCAAGAGGAGAAGCGGACGACAGAGGATGAAATGGTTGGATGGCATCACTGACTCAATGGACATGAGTTTGAGCAAGCTCCGGGAGTTGGTGATGGACAGGCAAGCCTGGCGTGCTGCAGTCCATGGGGTCGCTAAGAGTTGAACAGGACAGAACGACTGATTTGACTGACTGCTTCACGGTAACCCCCCTCCCCCCGCAACCACACTGTTACTAGGCAGCAGTTGCCATGGGACTATTTGTGATTCTGCCCAGCCATTGGTTGGCACTGTAGGGGCTCCTCCCCCAAGCTAGCAACTGTCACTGAACGACCGTTAACGGACTTGCTCAGCCATTGGTCAGTGATGCAGATGGTCCCTCCCTCAAGTGAGCAACGGTCTGTGAGCTACAATTAGTGGGACTTTTCACCCAAGGTTGGTAGAGTGGTGGTCGTCAAGAGGAGAGTGAGGTAAGAGGTGGATCCCCGGCTTCTCCCTTCCGGCTCACTCGGCCTCGGACCAGCAGAAACAGGCTGAGGGCTGTGTCCTGCGGCTCCAGAGCCCTCGCTAAGGCCACCCGCTGGCTTTTTTGGCCCAGGCCTCGAGGTGGTGGTGAACCTCTCCCCGATCCCTGCCTCTGCAACATAATGGCGGCGGCCGTCTGCATGGGACCGTGGTCTGAGAGACCTGGTTCCTACCATTTGGGCGGCCTGAGGAGACTGAGGGCCGGCTGGTCCTGGGCACCTGGCTGTCTCAGCGATGAAGCTGGGCAGGGTCTGGCGACCGGACCCTAAGGGAGCCGCCACCTGAGACCTGCTTCCTCTCAGCCAGGGCTGGACCTCAGGGTGAAAGTTGTCCCTGGGGACCTTGCCCTTTCTTGTCAGAACAGAGAATAACATTCCTTTGGTAGAGATTTATGGGAACTTTTGTTACCTGACAGTGACCTGACTTCAAGAACCAAGGCTCTAACACCAAGACGTTTGCAACAACTCTCCGTACCCCTCCCTCATCTTTCTTAGAAAAGGGCTTTTCTGAGAACTTTTGGAGAGTTTGGGGTTTTTAAAGCATGAGCCACCCATCTCCATGCGTTGTTGTTGCTCAATCGCTAAGTCGTGTCCGATTCTTTGCAACCCCATGGACTGCAGCACGCCAGGTTTCTGTCCCCCACTATCTCCCAGAGTTCGCTCAAATTCATGTCCACTGAGTCAGTGATGCTATCTAACTGTCTCATCCTCTGTCACGCCCTTCTCCTCTTACCCTCAATCTTTCCCAGGATCAGGGTCTTTTCCAGTGAGTTGACTCTTCACATCAGGTGGCTAAAGTATTGGAGCATCAGCTTCAGCATTAGTTCTTCCAATGAATATTTAGGATTGATTTCCTTAAGGATTGACTGGCTTGCAGTCCAAGGGACCCTCAAGAATCTTCTCCAGCACCACAGTTTGAAAGCATCAATTCTTGGGTGCTCAGCCTTCTTTATGGTCCAACTCTCACATCCATATGTGACTACTGGAAAAACCATAGCTTTAACTATATAGACCTGTGTCTGCAAAGTGATGTCTGTGGTTTTTAACACGCTGTCTTGGTTTGTCATAGTTTTACTTTCAAGGAACATGTGTCTTTTAATTTTATGGCTGCAGTCACTGTCTGCAGTGATTTTGGAGCCCAAGAAAACAAAATCTGTCACTGCTTCCACTTTTCCCCTTTCCATTTGCTAAAACCTTTCTCTGTTCCAAACTCCAACATTTTGATATTTGATCCCACTGTGCGTTGGGCACACAGACTTGCATTTCAGTAGCAAAATAGTCAAGTGTTAGGCAATACCAGTGACTATTATAATAGTTTAGAGAATAGGAAACAAAAGAAAGAGAAAATTACAGAAAATTTTAAGGTGAAAGGAAAGGAAAAAGCAAACATTCATCTGTGTCTGCTAGTGGTCTTTAGATGCATTTTCCTGTGTGAAAGTCTTTGAAAGTCTCTTATTTTCACCATTTCCTCAAGGGTCTGCAGGAATTAATACCAGTATAGATCCTCTAGGCTTATCCCAATTTCAAAGAACTATTTTGTCCACTTTGTTCTTTTCCAGATGACTGAACTTTGTATACATGAGGAAAATGTTATTTTAACCTAATTTCATGTATGTATTCTTATTTTTTTATATGTATATATATATATTTAGATTTTTCTGTAAGGCGAGGTAATATATGCAAACGTTTTCCAGTGTTAAAGTGTGCTCTTCTGCCTCACATTAATTAAGGTGATGCTAAGCACTACAGTAGACACACCCCCAACGTCAGAGGCTGAAAACTCACATTGTAGTACAGTGATGGTTCTCCTGGTCTACTGGCTCTTCTCCACACAGTGATTCCGGAATTCAGTTACCTGCAATCTTGAGTCTTTGCCATGTTATGCATATGATTCTCAAATTTCTCTGGGGGCCTTTTCCTTTCCAGCCCGCTGGAAGGGGAAAAGAGGATGGAAAACCATGTTTGGAGAATTTGATGGACCAAGACTGGAAGAAGTATTATATCACTTCTTAACTCCATCCTCTTTGCTAGAGCTCAGATGGAGGACTAACAAGATGGTTGTGAAAGGTAATTTTTCCATATGCTCAGGGGTGTGGGGAGATGGTCTGCCATGTAACTCCTACTTATTTATTTATTTTCATTGCGCTTCCCTTGTGGCTCAGCTGGTAAAGAATCTGCCTGCAATGTGGGAGACCTGGGTTTGATCCCTGGGTTGGGAAGATCCCCTGGAGAATTCCATGGCCTATATAGACCATGGGGTCACAAAGAGTCAGACATGACAAAGTGACTTTCACTTTCACTTCACTTTTTTCATAAGATGTGTAGAAATAGAAAATGTTAAAAGTCATAGGAGATATCCCTTTGACTTAACTTGATATGTTTGATATATTGAATCTGAAGTTGGATAAAAGGACTTGGTTGTGCCCTTTTAAAGTCTTCTTCATTAACTGATCATAAAATAAAGAAGGCTATATGAATAGCACAATTGTATGAATTGAAAAAGTTTGCAAGCCTTCACCTGAAAAATATTCTGGTATCTGGCCAACAGGGGCACTAATCAGCCTTTCACCTCTCCTTCAGCTGCCTTTTCTGACTTCTTTGAGCCAATAAATATCCAGATGTCTGAATCTTCCAGTCTTGATTAAGTTTTATAGATTTTACCCCTGACCTGCCCACAGGGAATAGCCTGGCCCTTTATGCCTTAGCTGTTTTCCTTGGATTCCATTTCCTGACAGCCTGAATTTCTCTGCCTAATTGCTTTAGCCATGGCTGTGCTGGTATAGAATTTCCTTCCAACTTTTTCAAGGCAAGGATCAGCTCCCTCCTAAGTAGCTAGATTCTGGGTAGTGCTATATCCTGCTTAGTATCACTTTGTTGCTATCTTCATCTCATTGTAACTATGGCATACTAATAGTTGGGATTTATATGTGAAATCCCCACAAAAGAGCTTACTATTTTATCCTGTATATGTTTGTCCTTGATGAGCAGAGTGCTGAGTCATCCAGATATTTCAAGTAGAAATTTAAATCTGAATCCTGTAAGAAAGTTCTCCTGGGGATATCTGCTCCAGTGTCTCTGCCACATGTTTGGGAATTTGCTCATCATCTTTGGTAACTGTTCAAAATGTTGTGGAGGGAATGGAATCAAATTTCAACTCAGGCCAAGGAAAGTCAATGTGACTGAACAACGCCTTTGTTCCTTCAGATAACCTGGGGTCTAAAATGTGTGCAGCTGGGTTATCAATTCATGATACAAATTTTGATAATATATCTTTTAATCACATTTTTACATAAACTGATTAATAATAAATAGTGCAATCATTTCCTTGCCTTTGCCTTATTATAAAGGCCAGACATTGGCAAATTACCATCTGTTGGTCAAATCTGGCCCACTACCTGTTTTGGTAAATAGAGTTTTATTGGAACGTAGCAATACTCATCCTTTCTCATCTATTGTCTCTAGCTACTTTCATGCCACAACAGCATAGTTGAGTAGTTGTAACAGAGACCGTAGGGCTTCCCAGGTGGCTCAGTGGTAAAAGAGTCTGCCTGTGAATGCAGGAGACACCGGAGACCTAGGTTCGATTCCTGGGTCAGGAAGATCCCCTGGAGGAGGAAATGGCAACCCACTGCAGTATTCTTGCCTGAAAAATTCAATGGACAGAGGAGCCTGGTGGGCTACAGTCTAAGGGGTTGCAAAAGAGTCAGATACAACTGAGTGAGCACACACTACAGAGACTGTATGGTCATCACAGACTAAAATATTTACTATCTGGTCCTTTACACAAAAAGTGTGCCTATTCCTTATATGATTTACAAGATTATATGATTCCTAACATCCCTTATATGATTTATATCACTTATATGATTCCTAACACAGTATATGACCAGTGAATGTGAATTTTTGATCCCATCTTCCTTTGCTTAGACTGTCACTTCTACCTGGAGAGCTTTTGCTCTCCAGTCATTTACTCACTTATCCAACAGGCACTGTTCTTGGTGTTGGGTCAGTGAGGATCACACACAGACTATGCTCTGTTGGGGTTTCTGTTCTTCTGAGGTGGGAGATGAGGGCCAGGTAAACACTTGATGTGTAACATCACGTCTTCTCACGATTAGCCTCACGAAGGCAAATAAAGGAACACATAGGGTCTCTGCCTGTTTAATTCCTCCGTGTTTTCCAAAGTTTTGCTCAAACCCCACTGCCTTCACGAGGTGTTCTCTGGTCTCCCCATTTGGTCTTTCCCTCCCTGTTAGCTTACAGATCCTTCTATTTTGTGCTTTTTTGTTTCATTCCACTTTGAACTGGAGTTCTTTGTGGATGTTTTTCTTCGCAACCAGAGATTGTGAGCCATAATACCAAGAGCCATGTGACAACTTTTTTGTTTCCCAATAGTAACTAACACAGTGACTGAAAATAGGAAATTGGTAAATATCCCGGGGTAAGCCAGTTTCTAACAATGGAGGTCTTCAGTAAAGAACAATTCAATGCACCCCTTTCACATTCTGTAGTATTCCTGAATTTGTGACCATCACTGTGGTCCACCAGTTGCTTACAAGAGAGAAGGGGAAAATTTCCCCCTTTTTAGCAGCTGGGATCCTTTCAGAAATTAACTACACCCACAGATATATCTGAACCATAAGTTTTATCTTCTCTTTTGATATAGAAATCAGATAAAATCTTTATTGATTATACCCTAAATTTCCTCCAGTCAGGGGGAAAAATTCCAAGCAATCAAGCAAATGAAAGAGAGAAAGGGAAGAAGTTGCATAAGCAGTTACCAAATAGGTGATACAAACAAGAAATTCTTGGCTTTTTGTTGCTGTATTAAATCACACACACACACACACACACACACACACCCCCTCTGAGTTTGTGGGCTGGTCTGTCAAGAGGAAAACAGGTTACTTTGTTGGAAAGAAGCTAGCATTGGAGGTTGCACTAATCAGTGCTTAGGGATCAGCCAATTTCTCCCCTGCGTGGGATGAATGGGGTTATTCATGAGAGGGCATCTGGGAAGGAAGTAAGGGGAGTTGTGGCTCGTGGGGCTGGCTAGTGCCTGAGAGTGGAAGGGAAATCTGTCATCAGAACAAATGAACATCAGCGAGGTGAGGGCGAAGGCCAAAGGTGCGTGAGTGAGAAGGCAACAAAGAGCTGCAGCCTGTTAGCAATTCACACGTTTCTCCAGGCAAAAGCCAAAGACACAGAGCTGGGCTGCAGGTTATGAGCATACAGTATTTCACTCATCATGGAGGCCTCCACGGAAAAGATCCGAGTCTGTAACCCTTGGCCTAGAAGAAACTAATTTTGTTATTGCCTCATTCTCTTCAGCATCATCACCGATGTCCCCCAGTATTTCTCAGCACTGACTGGGAGGAAAGAGCCAGTATGGAGGTCTTGTAATGCCTAATAAAATCATACAACTCCTAGGTACTTGTAGCATCTATCTCAGGACATCCAACTGAGATGAACTGAACTAGAAAGTCTGGAAATTTCTGTTGATGATGAGAATGTTTATATATTGGAGACAATGCAGCAGTCCACCTGCGTGGGACCTTGGATAAGATCCTCTCCTCAGCCCACAGTGTAAACCTTCCCTTTGAACTTGACCCATGCTCATTCCCACTCTGTTACAACCACATATCCTTGAAAAAAGCAATCAAGGTCTCTGGTCTCTTGGAATTCATACTGTGTTTTTGAGAACAAACTGTTTTCTGCAGGCACCTTGGCTAGGAGTGCACCCTGGGACAGACAGTATAGTGGTTGGTTAGGCAATGGGCTTGCTTGCCCTGTAGGTTTCTCTCACTGTGTATTTAAAGTCTTTCCCATGAAGGCTGTACCTCTAGATCCTCATGTATTTGCGTATTTATAAAATGAGACCGATTCCATTCCTAAGATCCTATGTTCATGTTCTAGTACAGTCTAAATTCCCCAACTGAGTCAGTAGGAAAAAAAAAAAAAAAACTGTAATCTTTGGAAGGTAAACAGTCACTGTGAATGTGAGCGATCTATAATGACAATCACAGCATTTTTTGTTTAGTAAATGTAAGTGCATTTTTCTAATGATATAGATACTACTGTAATAATAATGGGCTTCCCAGGTGGCCCAGGTGGTAAAGAACCTGCTTGCCAGTGTGGGAGATATAAGAGACACAAGTTCAATCTCTGGGTAGGGAAGATCCCCTGGAGTAGGAAATGGCAACCCACTCCAGCATTCTTGCCTGGAGAATCCCGTGGACAGAGGAGTCTGATGGGCTACAGTCCATGGGGTCACAAAGAGTCGGACATGACTAAAGCAACTTAGCATAGCACACATTATAATAATGACTATCATTAATCAATAACTTGCCATGTGCCTGACACCCTGCTAAACACTTAAAAATTATTTGATATATACTGCAAAATGATTGCCACCATAGAGTTAGCTAACTCATCCATTGTCTTACATAATTACAATTTTTTTTTTTGTGGTGAAAACAACTCTTTTAGCAACTTTTAGGTATATAATACAATATTATTACCTATAACCAGCATTAAATTGTACGTTAGACTCCAAGAATTTATTTGTCTTGTTACTTTGACCAACACTTCACATCTACCTCATTCTCCCACCCCCAGCTCCCGGCTAGTATCATTTTACTGTGTCTCTGTGAATTCAGCTTTTTTAGATTCCATGTATAGATAATGGTATGTAATGATATTTATCTTTCTTTGTCTGACAGTTTATTTATTATTATTTACTAGTTATTAACTTAGCATAATACCCTGAAGGTCCATCCATGTTGTTGTGAATGGCAGAATTTCCTTCTTTCTCATTATATATATATGAAAATACAAATATGTATACTATGAATATGTATCATATATTCTTTGCCCATTTATCTGTTTAGGGACACAGACATTTGGGTTGTTCCTATGTATTGATTACTGTGAATTTTGAATAATGCTGCAATAAATATTGGAATATAGATAAAAACATACAAAGTAACATTTGCAATAACACTATGAGGTAAGTACTAATATTCTTCCCATTTTATAGATGGGGAACGTGAGGCTTAGGTTAAATATCTTTCCCAAAGACTCATAGTTAGCAGGCGTCAGAATCTGCAAAGCTAATTCCAGAACCCAAGCTCTTAGCTTCTATGTTGTAATTGCTCCAGTTCACACAGCCTAAAAGAGGGAGAATTTCAGAGGTTCAGGTGCAGGTAGCTGGACTCAGAGGCATAGTTCTTTTTCAGTGCACTATGTTTTTATTTGTGTCTGTGTTTGTGTATGTTTTCACCAGATTTGCTGCCCTGAGTGGTAGCTCTTTTTCTTGGGGACAAGTGGAAGTCAGGAGAACTCACAGCCTGATGCTTAGTAACTGCATTTTACAGTGTAGGTTAGCTCTGTGCACTTATGGAAGAATGAGACACTGCACTGAGATGTAGAAATAGTTCTAGGCACTTTTAAAACTGTGCACTTGTTGTAAACTGTGGCAGGGAGATTGCAGTTATATCTGTTTCAAACACCGTCAAGTTGCACTGACGGATCTTTTTAGATCCTATTTAACAGTGGACTCAACTCTAGGTGGAAAAAGAAAATTGCAGTCAGTGGAGAAAGAGTATTGTCAATTCTGTTTTACCTGAAGTAATTAACTTATTACCATTAGATATAATTTATGAATAACTGCAGGTTACCTTCTATGACTTTCCTGTTACCTGAAATGTTTCATATTTCAGGCTGCTTTGGCCAGATCTGTGCTAAAAGAATTTAACAGTAAGATAAAAAGTGAATTTCTATCTTATTTGAAATATCTTCTTCCATGTGATTAACCAGCAGACAGGTTTTCTGTTTAGCTAACAAAGAAAAAGGAGCTTATAATATAGTATCTGGAATTTGAGATCCCAGTAACCTGCTTCATAATTTTCCTTTAATATAAGCAAAATGATCCATTCTCTGATTTACTAGTTTCCACTTTCAAAGAGGCTCAGTTCAATTCAGTCCAGTCACTCAGTTGTGTCTGACTCTTTGCAACCTCATGGACTGCAGCACACCAGGCCTCCCTTTCCATCACCAACTCCTGGAGTTTACTCAAACTCATGTCCATTGAGTCGGTGATGCCATCCAACCTTCCCATCCTCTGTCATCCCCTTCTCCTCCCGCCTTCAATGAGGTGGCATATGCTATTTCCACAGCATTTGCCAGAGGTTTGTTTAACCCATGTCTTGATTTGCATCTAGAGTTGCACAGTGTAAATTACCAAGTAGACCCTGAATAACATGATGGAATGAGATTCTTTAGATTCTGAATGCAGTCTCTGCCCCCTGTTTTTTTATCTGTTCTGTCTATAAGCCTATAGGAAGGCTGCTGAGACCTTTGGGATAATGGTGCCAGGTGATGGTGATTAGTTCAACAAATGTTTTTGGTTGCCTTCCAGAGACATGGGCAATAGCACTTCCTGGCTGCCTTGGAGTTTGGTGGGGCCTCCATGACCAGTTCTGGCAAATGTGTTATGTTTGGAAGTGTGTGTGTCAGTGCTGCCAGGGCATTCCACCTGCAGAGCATCACCCTCCAGAGCTCTTTTTCCATCCACTGTGGACTAGGGACGAGCCTTCCATGTCTGTTCTGTTAGCCTTGGTCCTAGGATGGGGACTTCATGGAAAGATGATGACACAAAGGTCATATAATGTGAGCAAGAAATCAATTTTTTTTAAAAGTACTAAAGTATGGGGATTTGTTATCAGAACAGAAGCCAGCCTATCATGAGGCCAGTGTTATCTGTTAGAATATTGTATGGAATTAGCTAAACCCAAGAATCCTCATCAGGATAGTCCTGAAGAACAAGGTGCTGGGATGGGCAGGCTCTCATTTTGTATTAAAAGAAAGCATATTATTATAAAGCTGTGGTAATTAAACCAGTACAGTATTGTTAAGATGATAAATAAAATGGCCAATGAAAGAAAAATGAGAGTTCAGAGCAGTCTCAAACTTATTGGGGAATTGTATATTTGATGTAGTAATGTTGCAGATTTTTAAGGAAAAATAGAAAAGTCAAGAAATGG
The DNA here is from genome assembly GCF_019320065.1 of Cervus canadensis. Classification (NCBI taxonomy): domain Eukaryota; kingdom Metazoa; phylum Chordata; class Mammalia; order Artiodactyla; family Cervidae; genus Cervus; species Cervus canadensis. The sequence continues at coordinate 6,603,509 of NC_057408.1, forward strand.
TGCTGGGAAAGTTGGTGTTCCAAATGGGAAAAAATGAATTTAGCACTCTATCTTGTACACAAAAGTCAGTTCACGTGTAGGCTAAATAGCTAGATGTGAAAGGTAAAATTTTTAAACTTCTTACGAGGCTTTGAGTAGAGAAGGAATTTTAAAAGAGAAATAACAGATTGATAAATTAGATTATATAAAAATTAAGAAATCAAAAGACTTTATAAAAATTTATGAAAAAAGAGAAGCCACCACAGCAAATGAATGTCATTTGCAAAGGATTACATATCAGAAAGAAAAAGATAACTGTGTAACAATTCAGTTCATAGGAAAAAACTTTAAGCCATTTCACAGAAGAGGAAATACAAATGCCAAATAGATACAAGAAAAGACATTTACATCATTAATTATAAGAAGAATGAAAATTAAGTACACATAAACACTCAAAAATTTAGAAGTCTGTTATACCAAGTGTAGGTGAGGATGTGGATATATATGAATTCTCATGTAATCCTTATAGAAGTGTAGACAGTTAACAATACTTTGGAAAACAAGTTTTTATTCTCTCTAAAGCTAAACATTTCATTTCTCTACAAGTAAGCAATTTCAATCATAATTTGTCATGAAGAAATACTCTAAGTACGTATACTAAGACATATTCAATGGTATAGCCATTAGGGAAAACAGTTTGGAAGTGCCCCCTAGAATTACAAATGGAATTACCGTATGATCCACCAATTCCACTTGTGGGTATATATGCCAAAGAAATGAAATCAATATCTCAGAGAGATATCTGCATTCCCCTGTTCATTGCAGTGTTATTCACAATAGCAATATACAGAATCATTCTGTGTCCATTGACAAATGAATGGATTAAGAAATGGGTCTCTAAGTATGTACGTATGTATTGTGTGTATGTGTTTGCTCTTAGTCATATTCAACTCTTTTCAACCCCATGGACTGTAGGCTGCCAGGCTCCTCTGTCCATGGAATTTTCCAGGCAAGAATACTGGAGTATTCTATCTACATAAATATATGTATAATATTCAGCCAGCTATTTATGACAATATGAATGAAACCAGAGGACATTATGCTAAGTGAAATAAGCCAGAAACAGGAAAACAAATAATGCATGATCTCACTTATACATGGAATCTAAGAAAATTGAACTCGCAGAAGCAGAGAGTAGAATTGTGGTTTTCAGGGGCTAGAGGATAGGAGAAATGGGGAGATGCTGGTAAAAGAGTACAAGCTTTCAATTATGCAGGATAGGAAATTTTGGAGAGCTAATAGCATGGTGCTTATACTTATAAAATACTATATTTTATAGTTGAAATTTGCTGAGAGTACATCTTAAGTATTCCCATAACCTACACACATAAAGTGGTAACTATGTGAGGTGGTAGAAATGTTAATTAGCTTTATTGTGGTCATAATTTTATAATGCATATATACATCAAAACATTGTAGTATATACCATAAATATATATAATTTTATTTGTCAATTATACTTCAATAAACATTGGGGAGGTGGAAAGATACATGCAATACTATTCATGGTGACACTGTAAGAGCAAAAATACTAAAACAAATCAAGCAAATCAACATGCCTACTGACAGGAACATAATCAATTGTGGAATGGCTTTAAATAGAATATTATACATCAGTGAAAAATAAATGTATTGACCGTGTGTCATATATGTTTGATTCATGTATAATTATGAATGAATATTTGAATAAGGAAAATAAGTCATAGAATAATACATACAGAATGAAGCCATTTTTAAAATGCTTGAAAACAAGAACAACTAAACAGTATATTGAGAAAGAAGCTGGGGAATGAATGAGCAAGGGTAAGAGCACATGCAGCTACAATGATTTTGATAACACTCCAGCTGTTTAGTGAGAGATCCATACATGTTTGTTTTATTAGAATATTTTCTCCTTTATTTATGTATCACACATGTAACAGAGCTTATTAAATAATTTTTCCTAAAGATCTTATATGTGTCCAGTGAAGTATTTAAAGAAGTGTCCAGTGAAGTTTGAACAAAAGATACATCTTCATTGGAAATCTTTTTCCAGCAACATATTAAACACCTTTGAACAGTGTTCCCAATTACAGTTCCTTTTCCCAACATTTTTTCATTTCTGATTCTGACATTCATGAATGCCTCTGAAATCCTCAGATAACAGAAGAAGGGCCCTTGCCTGGCAACATGTTCTTTTCCTCCTTTTCTTTCTCTTTCTCCTCGTCCTGTTTCTCTTTCTTTTCATTTAAAAAGTTCAACTAAATCACTGATACTTTGTTGCTTTGATAGTTATTATTTTTTCTTCCTTAGATAGGCATCATTTCTAAGACATTTGCTTCTAAAGTACTTATTTTTTGGTCAACAACGAAGCATCTTTCTCAGATAATAGCTCGTCTTCTCAATATTTTCATTGAAGTTTTCAGATAATTCTCCCTGCCTCTGTGTCAGTGTCTGCAGTTTCCCTGGAACCCCACTGACTGCGATAGCCCACATTCATATGGCACATACCATGCTCTAGCTTATACTGTTCAGTCTTATATGTCATTCAGTCCTCACAGACCTTGCTAGTATTGTCCCCACATTGCAGATGAGAAAGCTAAGGCATGAAGATGTTAAAAATCACCAGGGGCAAAGCTGGAATTCAAACCAAGTGGTTGAATTACAGTTTCCATGTTTCTAACTAACTACTACATCATCACAACGCCCTTCTGCTTTTATAGCAACCAGTTTTCTGTCGGAAGCAATAAAATTATCTATTGCTTTCAAAAAATTTTTTTCCACTGGGCATCTTCCAACACACCTGTATTGAATTTATCTCTGGATGAGATGCAAGCCTTTACCAAGAGTGTTGCCTAGTTTTCAAGTATTGGATTGTTCTATCTGATCCTGAAATATGCAAGCCTAGCTAGTAGAGCCTGCCAGACTAGTTTGGATACAAATGAAGTTCTTTTTCAAAAAATCATTAAACTCAATTATCATTGTATCTGTGATACACTTACCTGATTCAAAATTCTGAAATTACAAAAGAGACTATGCAGTCTGAAATAGTTCCCTCCTGCATCTTTTACCCAGGCTCCCAGATTCTCCCTACCATGCAATAAACTTTTCCAGTTTCTTGAACACTGCAGAGAGAACTTTGTACAAAATTTATTTATTTTTAATTGGACGATAAGGGCTTTACATTACTGTGTTGATTTCTGCCATACATCAACATGAATCAGCCATAGGTATACATATGTCTCCTTCGTCTTGAACCTCCCTCCTGCTCCCCACCCCTCTAGGTTGTCACAGAGAACCTGTTTGAGCTTCCTGCATCATACAGCAAATTCCCACGGCTATCTGTTTTCCATATGGTAATGTGTATGTTTCAATGCTACTCTCTCAGTTCATCCCACCCTCTTCTTCTCCCACTGTGTTCACAAGTCTGTTCTCTATGTCTGTGCCTCTATTGCTGCCTTGCAAATAAGCTCATCAGTACCATTTTTCTAGATTGCATATTTATTTCTTAATATACGATATTCGTTTTTCTCTAACTTACTTCACTCTGTATAATAGGCTGTATGTTCACCTACCTCATTAGAACTGAGCCAAATGTGTTTCTTTTTAGGCTGAGTAACATTCCATTTTATACATGTACCATAGCTTCTTTATCCATTCATCTCTTGATGAGCATCTAGGTTGCTTTCGTGTCCTAGCTAATGTAGTGCTGCAATGAACATTGGAGTACCTGTGTCTTTTTAAATGATGGTTTCCTTAGGGTATATGTGCAGTAATGGAATTGTGTCATATGGTAGTTTTATTCCTAATTTTTTAAGGGCTCTTCATTCTGTTCTCCAAAGTGGTTGTATCAATCTACATTCCCACCAACAATGCAAGGGGTTCTGTTTTCCCCCCACCCTCCCCAGAATTTATTGTGTGTAAATTTTTTGGTGATGGCCATTCTGACCCATGTGAAGTGACATCGTATTGTCGTTTTGATTTGCATTTCTCTAATAATGACCAATGTTGAGCATCTTTTCCTGTGCTTATTAGCCATCTGTATGTCAACTTTGGGGAAATGTCTGTTTAGGTCTTCTGCTCACTTTTTGATTGGGTTGTTGTTTTTCTGGTATTGAGTTGCATGAGCTGCTTGTATATTTTGGAGAATTGTCCTTTGTTAGTTGTTTCATTTGCTATCATTTTCTCCCATTCTGAGGGTTGTCTTTTCACCTCATTTATAGTTTCCTTTGCTGTGCAAAAACTTTTAAATTCAACTAGGACCCGCTTATTTTATACACAAATAAATATGCATATTTAAAAAATCATTTTGAATATGAAACATTCATTTTGCATTTAATTTCACATCACTACGTTTAACCCTTTTGCTTAATTTTTCCAATAGCTCAATCAGGTAGGCTTTACTGCATCCCATTTTGCAGATGAGAAAACTAAGGCACAGAATCACACATATTGTACAAAACATAGCTGAGATTTGAACCCAGAGAGTCTGACTCCAGAGCCCATACTGTTAACTGCTATGATATCTTGCCTCTCCCTGCTGAAGTGTTTTATGAGAAAAATGAGATAAGCAGATTCTTTTAAGTTTATATAGTCCACTTAGGGACAATGTCTCCATTTCTTTAGGGAGAGTAAAATATTGTACTTGTACATTTGTTTTTTACAACATCTTTAGTGAGATATAATTTGTATACCATAAAATTTACCCATCCATAAAATTTACCCATTTCAAATGTATAATTTAATGATTGATAGTATATTCTCAGAGCTGTGTAATCATCACCACAATATAAGTTTAGGACATTTTCATTATCTATAAAAGAAACTCTATATCCATTAACATCACTCTCCATCCCTACTGTCCCTATAGCACTTGGCAACCACTAACACACTTTCTGTCTCTACAGATTTATCCATTCTGGACTTTTCACATAAATGGAGTCATACAGTATATAACCTTTTGAACTGAGTTCTTTCACTTCGTGTAATCTTCTCAATTAGTTGTTCAATCCCTGACATGTCCCTTTAGCAGGAAGTTAATATTTTTATCCTGTGGACTTTTCCCTGTCTCCAGTTTCTTAATCAGTTCAAAATTCTGGCACAATAACTGGATAAACAGGTCAGCCTTGCTGATACTTTTGTGGCTTTGCTGATATCTCGTTCAAAGACTAGTCTCACCTGTTTCAGTGGACTCTTCTAGACCACGGAAGGATGCATTTACTCACCCAAATTCTGCTTGGAGTGCCACATGCGTGATCTCTGAGATCTTTTTGTTGTTGATGATCACATTTACATGCTCACCCACTGCTTTTTCCAAGTAGGAATCATGGTGTCAGTTGGGCAGGTTTAAAAGTGGGCCTCTAGCTCCAGCCTGGACCAGAACATCTAGATTCTTCTGTTAAAACTGGGACATTAGTGCAGTCCCATTGGTGAATTTACTTTTATGGTCCTTGGGGTGTCGTTTGTCCAGTGGAACTTGGATCAGGCAATCCTTGTCTACGCTAATAGTCTTCCTTAACTTTGAATTTTAGGGAATAGGTGTTGGGGTCTTTGTTCCTTTTTTTTGCAAAAAGCCTTGAGGAAAATCATTTACCTTCATATACCCTCTGCTGGCACTAGTTTTACCTTCACAAGCGTGCCTTGTTGGAACATAGAGGGATTCGCTATGTCTACTCCTAGACTAATGACTGGCTATCAGATAAGGGGGCTGCCCTTAAAATTCTTCGAGCAAGGAAGACCATTTCCAAGGCTACTTGCTATATCCAGCTAAGCAAAGAAGTAGAACAGAGCTTCAGCAACGTATTACACAATGCAAATATTTCACATCTGGTAAATAATTCCTTTTCATTGTTTAAAAGACCATCTATTGCATCAGCTCAGTGCTCTTCATAGTCTCCATTGACATTTCCTTGAAATTTCAGAGTTCTGTTTGTGCATTTAAAATTTTTCTTTAATTTTTGTTTAAAAATTTTTTTTGAGATATGGTTGATATATAATGTTGTGTTAGTTTCTGCTGTACAGGAAAGTGTAGCAATTATACATATATCCACTCTTTTTAAGATTCTTTTCCCATGTAGGTCATCACAGAGTGCTGAGTAGAGTTCCCTATACTATACAGTAGGTGCCTGTTAGTTATCTATTTTATACATAATAATATGTATAGTAGTATGTATATGTCAAACCCAATCTCCCAATTTGTGTTTGTGCATTGAGCATGGCAGTGTGGACTTGGAAATTTGCTCATTCACATTCATTTTTCCTACCATTAAGTTAAACTCTTCTGTGTCCCTTTCAGAGAGATGGATTGTCTTGCCTTTTGGGGAGATAGATTTGATATTCTGTGTATCCCATCAAATTTTCTCTTTTTTTTGACACAGTGAAGAGCAAGAAATTTGCAAAGATAAAGAGGAGAGCAGCTTGCAGGAGATCCACTTACTGTAAATACGCCTGCAGACGGTGTCAGCCGAGTTACTGCCAGCTGCGTTGAGCATGGCTGCTGATGGGAATGCAGAGCATTGCTTGCAGAGCTTAGAACTCATCAGTATGGGGTTGGGTCCTGGCTGAGCTGTGAGTGGGGAGCATCCCTAGTTCAGCAGGTTTAAATCGAGGGTCGCTTGTGTTAGAATTCTGTTACATATGTTTGTAATCGGAGAAGATTTCTAGTACTAATATAATGAGTTGTTTTCCCTTCTTGTTGCCCTCAAGGCGTTACTTTTATTATAATAGATTGCTAGGTTATGAGAGCAAAATGAAACAGTGACTGGAAAGGCAAGAAGTTACTTATTTTTTTTCTTAAGGAGGAAAGTAGATATTTCATATGTATGATTTACGATTGTTTATCATGAAAGATGACTGACTGTGTTGGCCCCAAAAGGCTCCGTTTTCTGGTTCAGATTTGGAAAGGGCCATACAGCAAATATGGTAGAGTGTCACTATGGAAGATTTAGATGGTCGGACTTTTTGTCTGTCAGCCTTCTCAGGGTGAGGAAGCATAGGGATCAGACAGGAAGCTGAGAGATTCCTCCGTGGCTTGTGCCTGGGCCTCTTCTTCAGGCCAGCTGCTATGCTAGGTACTTTGCTTGTGGAAAAAGAAAATTAATAGCCCTATCTATCAATCTATCTATCTATCTATCTACCTATCTATTTAATTTTGACTCTCCAAGTGGCTCAGTGGGTAAAGAATCCACCTGTAGGGCAGGAGACCTAGAAGATATGGGTTTGAGCCCCAGGCTGGGAAAAAGCCCCTGGAAGAGGGCGTGGCAACCTACTCCAGTACTCTTGCCTGGAGGATCCCTTGGACAGAGGAGCCTGGTGGGCTACAGTCCATAGCGTCACAAAGAATCAGACATGACTGAAGTGACTACGCATGCATGCAGGCACACTATTTTAATTGAAGTATAATTGGTTTACAGTGTTGTATTAATTTCAGATGTACAGCAAAGTTATTCAGATGTATATATGTATGTGTGTATATATATGTATGTATTGTTTTCCCTTATAGGTTATTACAATACTGAGTAACGCTTCCTGTGTTCCCTATGCTAAACAGTAGATCTTTGTTGTTATCTATTTTATGTGTAATAGTGTGTTTGTGTTAATCCTAGACTTGCAATTTATCCTTTATCCCTGCCCCTTCCCCTTTGGTAGACATAAGTTTGTTTTCTATATCTGTGGGTCTTTTTTGTTTTGTCTGTAGGTTGATTTGTATCTTTTTCTTTCCTTTTTATTTTAGACTCCTCATATAAGTGATATCATATGTACCTGTCTTTCTCTGGTTTACTTCATTTAGTTTGATAATCTCTAGGCGCATCCATGTTGCTGCACATGGCATTGTTTCATTCTTATGCCTGCCTGAGTGATTTCCCATTGAATAAATATGCCATGTCTTAAAAGGCATATTTTTTTATTCATAATTTTTCTAGGTCACAAATGTGGCTGAACTATTGCTATAAATTTCAACAGACTTAGAGCAAATAGGAGTTGAAAAGAAGACTTAACTCAAGTGACTACAGGACTAGAAAGCCTTGGGCTAGTTCATTATCCTTTGTCTTGAAGATAAGAGATTAAAGGCTATTGACAAGTCAATTACTGTAAAATGACAAGCAAGAAAGAATCTAGCCAGGTGAGACAAATGTCCTTTTGAAATAGTATCTGTAGGAATTCTGAATTATTATATTTCTCACTATATTATTTGCTGAAAAAAATAAACTCTCCTTTGCTGATGAGCCATTTAAAGTACAAATATTTATTTCTATCTTCTGTGGAATGTAACCTTTAATTATATGGCTAGGATTATTGCAAAATTCACTTTTTTGGTAAGAAATTCTATTTATACATTATAAGTTCAATAAGAAAGTGTTTTGTTAGAAAATGTTATAGAAATTGAGTTAATTTGCCTCAGTTTTGATGTACACACTGATTATGAACTCCTTGTTTATGACATTTTAAATTCGTTCTGTCACCTCCATATATTGTTGTTCAGTCGCTCAGTCGTGTCCAACTCTTTGTGACCCCATGGGCTGCAGCACGCCAGGCCTCCCTGTCCATCACCAACTCCCGGAGCTTGCTCAAACTCACGTCCATTGAGTCAGTGATGCCATCCAACCATCTCACCCTCTGTTGTCCCTTCTCCTCCTGCCTTCAATATTTCCCAGCATCAGTGTCTTTTCCAATGAGTCGGCTCTTCACATCAGGTGGCCAAAATATTGGAGTTTCAGCTTCTTCAGCATTAGTTCTTCCAATGAACATTCAGGTTTGAATATTCAGGTGACCTCAGTATATAAATGACAAGAATTTGCTTGTTAGTATAAAGCATGACTATCTCATACTTTGGCTTTTGTTACTTTGTCCCCTTTAGCAAAACAAATGAGTGATTCAAACAGATTCATTTCTAATCACATTTGAAGTTTTTTTTGTTGTGTCATTGTTATTGTTTTCAGTCCTCACAAAACCCCTCTGAGAGAAATTGCATTATTGCCAGGGAAATAACTTCTGGGAAAACTGAGGCTTAGAGGCTTAGAGACCTTCTGCTCCAAGGAAACATGGGAGGTGACAGAACCAGGAATCAAATCCAGACCTGTCTGTACTCACAGCCCAGCTCTTTTCGTGTGTCAATGACGCAAATGTTAGATGTTTTATAGTAGGACCACAGGTCCCTGGGTCTCCCTCTGAGTTTTTTTCAATCTATTTTTTTTTTCCTGTTGTTCATATTGTGTCATTTCCATCATTCTGTTTTCAAGATCACTCATTCTTTCCTTTGTCATCTCCATTCTGCTGTGAAGCTTGTATGTTGGGTTTTCATTTGGATTATTATATTCTTCATTTCTAAAATTTGCATTTGGTTCCTTTTTATATCTTCTGTTTTTTGTTGCTGTTGTTGCTGCTGACCTTTTCTATTTCTTCTCCTGTTTCAAGCATACTTGCTGTTGCTTATTGAAACATTCATATGGTGGCTAAATTTACATTTCTTGTGAGATAATTCTGTCATTTCCATGTTGATATCTGTATGTTAGTTTCTTAGGGTTACTGCAACAAATTACCACAGATTTGGTGGCTTCAGACAATAGAAATTTATTCTCTTACCATTTGGAGGTCAGAAATCTGAAACCATGGGCTTCCCTGGTGGCTCAGTGGTAAAGAATCCACTTGCCATGCAAGAGACATGGGTTAATCTCTGGGCTGGGAAGATCCTCTGGGGAAGGAAATGGCAACCCACTCCAGTATTCTTACCTGGGAAATCCCATGAACAGGGGAGCCTGGCAGGCTACAATTCAAGTGGTCACAAAGAGTCTGACACGACTTATTGACCAAACAACAACAATGATCTGAAATCAAGTTTCTGGTGGGGCTGTGCTCCTTTGCAGGCTGTGGGGGTGAATGTATCCTTGCTTCTTCCAGTATCTGGTTGGTTAAAAGACTTACAGGAAAAGTTTCTGTACTCATAATTCCATTTCCAAGACTCTGGGTGCTTTATAGATGGCAAAATCAACAGCTTCAATTTAAGGCTGTAGTTGGTGGGGATGCAGTTACTATTGCTTCTGCTACTTCTGGGAGACCAAAAGGATTTGGGTTGTTTCCATTGACATTTTTGGTTCATTGCTGTGTTTGTGGTCTCATTGGGGCAGCCATGAAGGTTGTTGAGCATCAGCAAACTGCTTGGACAATCTAATCCTGAATAAAGATTCAGACTTTCTTTTATGAATCCTGCCTCCTTAGCATCAATCCCCTTCATCTTTTCATCACCGATCCCATTGCCATTGCTCTTCTGTCTTGCCTGTACAATTGTCAGTTTCTACTCCTAGTTTTTCTTGTATACCTACCCTAGAAAAGTGAAAGTGTTAGTTGCTTAGTCGTGTCTGGCTCTTTGTGACCTCATGGACTGTAGCCCACCAGGCTCCTCTGTCTGTGGTATTCTCCAGGCTAGAATACTGAAGTGACTAGCTGTTTCCTTCTCCAGGGGGTCTTCCCAACTCAGGGATCGAGCCTGGGTCTCCTGCATTGGAGGCAGATTTTTTTTTTTTTTACCATCTGAGCCACCAAGGAAGCCCCATAATATAGTTAAGGGTATCAAAAATATTTAAGATAGTTTAAATTAACTGCATGAATGTGGTCCCAGAATCACTCTGCCCAGGTTTCCTGACACAGAGAGGAGGCTGAAGAATAGAGATGATGTTTAGAATGAAACAGAAATGAGAGGTTGAGAGAAAGGAAGGCCTGGGGTATTGGATCTCTGAGGTTTATCTTTTATTAGCCAGTAACCTGGTAAAGTTAGTTAACTTCTGTAAACTCTGTATTTTTTAACCTATGAAATAGGGAAATTAAAAGTAATACTACTTATCCAATAGAGTTCTTAGGAAGATTATGTGAAATAGTGCATAAAAAGAGCTTAACAGTGTCTAGCTAGAGTAAATGCTCAGTAAACTTCAGTAGTAACTCATCATTGCTAAAGGTAGAAGACAGCTTCCCCTTCTTCTTTCTCATCCATAGCGACTGGGGCTTCTCTGTCAGTGTTTAGGCTTATGCTCCCAGGTGGTACAGTGGTAAAGAATCTGCCTGCCAATGCAAGAAATGCAGGAGACTCAGGTTCGATCCCTGGAGGAGGAAATGGCAACCCACTCCAGTATTCTTGCCTGAAAAATTCCATGGACAGAGGAGCCTGGTGGGTTATCATCAATGGGGTTGCAAAGAGTTGGACATGACTGAGTGCGTGTGTGCATGCGCACAGACACACACACACATATCACTGACTGTGGGCTAACTGTGGGACCAATTTCCGGTCCCCAGTATCCTCTTAGCCCATCTGTCAGGCTCATTACCCTCCTTTGATGTCTCACTTACTCATCCTTATTTCTTTAGGACATTTAAGTAAACTCAATCTTAACAAACATACTTTGAGACTATTTTCATTTAATTGCAATAAGAGTGAAATATTTAAGGTACTAAAATGCATTAAGGAGATGGGACCAGTGAGGATTTTTTTTTCCATTACTGGAAATCTAATACATTGTAACACAAAATAATTTTGATTGTTTCAAGCATCACATTACCAAGTGGGTACCTTATAGGAAGAATGTATTTGACAAGGGCATTCTGTAGGCAATTCAGCCTGCTCAGCACAATTGCTCCAAGAAGTTGTAATATTTTTTCTCTTATTAACAGACTGACTTCATATTTTTTTGGGAGAACTGATAAACTTTGCCTTGTAGTGTCCTCTTAAAATGCATATGAACTGTATCTTAAAGTGGGCAGCCGGTAACCTCATTGCATTTCTTCTTCTGTGCCTCTGACCCAGTTTTTTTTTTAAAGAAATGCAGCCTCAGCACCTCTCTTATCTTTTCCTTTGGCTGCTTGAGATCTAAGCAAAATTCCCCCAGAATACATCAGTGAGGTTGGTCTGGGGAGACACTAATGATCTCTGCTATTTCTCTTTAATATAGAGAAATATTAAAGACGTTTTGACTGCCCCAGTGGACATAATCATTGGAAAGAGCAGAGTCAACGATGGCAGGAAAGAACCCTGGACAACATGAAGGGCCCTTGGTCCTAGTCTTCGTTCCATCAATTGCTATGCACCTAGCTATCTTTTTTTTTTTTTTTCCTTTCTAGATATCTTTTTCCTTATCTGTAAAATGAGAAGCTTTTACTAGAGAATCCATAACACAAGTGTACTTGTGTTTTTTTTTTTTTAGGATCCATAACACAAGTGTACTTTATAGCCTACAGATAACTTCAATATTTCAGGATCAACATGAATATGAATTCGATACTCTTTATTCCCTGTTTAACTTTAAAAATACTGGGTATAGTTTAATTCAGGCCTTGTTAACTGCAAGAACAGAAACCTATCAGACTAGTCCAGAGATAAAGGGAGGTTATTGAAGGACTGCAAAGAACTCTACTGAAGGCATCACAGGATAGGAGATGAAGTTCTGCCAGGCCACAGGGGAGCTAGGGAGAGTCAGGAACAGAGCTGCCCCATTCCAGAGTTTCTCAGCGCTGCCTCAGTTGGGCATTTGGTCTGCTCCTCTGCTTTCTACTACAGACAGGTCAGTTTCTTCTAATTAATCTTGAATTTTTCACTCCCTTGTAATTCTGAGTTGTCTTGGCACAATGCTGATGCTGATTAAACCTTATGACCTTTTTGCTTTTTAAAAAACTTTATCTTATATTGGAGTATGATTGATTTACAATCTTGTGTTAGTTTCCTGGGTTCAGCAGAGTGATTCAGTTATACACATACACATATCTATTCTTTTTCAAATTCTTTTCCCATTTAGGTATTATAGAATATTGAGCAGAGTTCCCTGTACTATACACTAGATCCTTGTTGGTTTTCTATTTTATTTATAGTTAGTGTATATATGTTAATCCCAACCTCCTAATTTATATCTCTTCTCCCACCTTTCCCCTTGGGTAATCATATGTTTGTTTTCTAAGTCTGTATAAGCTCTATGATGTTTAACTAAAAGACCTGATACCTCTCATAATCCAACTTCTTCAGCCCCTTAGAGATCTCCTCCTTCTACAGCCTAAAGAAGAGAGGGCCCAGTCTGAGTCAGGCATCCATCCCGGGTCTCACCAGTGGTCACCAGGGGCCATGCAGTACTCAGAGACACTCCTGTCAGGGGCTGTGTGTAGGGTATAGAGGCGTTGAGACAGTGATGGGCATGTCTACTAAAGGCCTAAGGAAATTCAATCTAGGGGCCCTGGGGCTTGAGTGACCTTCATCTCATTTATGAAAATCCACTGGAGAGATTGGGGGTGGGCAGACACTAAAGAGCCTCCTGGTCAAATCAGTTGCTCAGCAATACTCAGTAAAGACCCTCACAGAGAGATGATATCTGTATATTCAGTAATCTGTGCAGAGTGCCTGGTGGGGAGCTTATCACTGAGCGCTGCTCTGTGATTGATGATTCCCCTCTCTTAGTCGTGCTGTAAAAATAAAGTGTCCTTTTATCCAGCGATGTATAGGGGAAATGAGATGGGCCTTTGGGTTCCAAACAAGGGAGAGATCTTTAGGGGTTGAAGTTGGAGGTCAGAAAAGTCTCAGGTGACTGTCTAGCCTTGAGGGGTGGATAGAATTCACACAGGATACAGAGAGAGAGGAGTGAAGAATGCATTCAGATTTCAGGAACATAGAGAGAGAGACCAGCTGCTGAGATTTATGGAGCAGACAGCAGACCATTTCTGGTTGGGGTAGGGAGTTTGCCAAGTAGATAGCAAAAGCCCTAACACTTCAGGATGGAAGGACCACCCAGGGACTGTTGGTGAGTTGGGTGAAAGGTAGAGCAGCTCCTTGATAGGCAGACTCCTAGGTGTTCACTGAGCATGTCTTGACTCAGAAATACTGTCAATGGCCCAGTTTGCTGTGAGGTCCAGCACACTAAGGCACTTGATGACCCGGCACTTAGATGATTTAGAGGCTTATTAGGTAAGCAGTGAAAAGGTATTTAAAGTACTACTTCCAGAAGGGAGACTCCTTGAAGGCAGGTAGATATCCTGGTAGCAGATGAGAGCTGGCTAGTGGGCATACTTATGACTTAGAAAGTGAACATAAAGTGTTCCACACTGAGACTGTTCTGTTGAGATCAAATAGATCATATTGCCGAAAAGATTTTAAGACTGGAAAAGTTCATTATAAAGGCTTGCCAGATACAAAACTTATTTTTTTTTCTCTAAATTACTCCATCACTTAAAAGTCTAGTGTGTCCTGAGTTTCACAGGTGCTTATGTTTCTTACTGAATATAGGATTCCCAACCTTGGGGATGATAGAGGTGGATACACTATCTCTGTTGAGTTATGCTGTTGTGAAACACACATAGCCCTGTGTATCACTTATCTGTTGCTGTGTAACAAATTACTCCAAACCTAGCAACTTAAAACAATGAACATTTATTCAGTTACTGAGAGTGAGGTATCCAGGAATGGCTTAGCTGAGTGGTTTTGGTAGGTTGCAGTTAAGCCATTGTCTGGGACTACAGTTATCTGAAGGCTTAACTTGGGCCAAAGGATCCGCTTCCAAGCTCATTCACATGGTTTTTCATGGTTCTTTGCTGACTTTTGGCTGGAGACATCATTTCCTCAGCACATGGACTTCCCCTAGGCCACCACTAGGTGGCCCGAGGCCTCCTAGTATGTCTTGAGAAGTGAGAGAGGAAGAGTGAGAGGGAGAGACAGAGAAAGAGAGAGAGGACCCCCCAAGACTGAAGCCAGTTTTTCTATCATCTAATCTTATAAACACTATGCTATTATTTCTGCTTACTGCTATAGGTCACACAGCCCAATCCTGGCACAATATGCCTTGGTCCAGGGACCAACTGGTCATCTTGGAGGCTGGCTATCATATCATGAAGCTTTGGGTAAGACGGCTAACTTCTCTGAATCTCCTCTTCCCCTCCATTAAACAGAAATAAAGACATGAGCTAGAAGTGCTGACTTCATGGGGTTTTACTGAGGATCAAGTCAGGTGATGGATGAGAAAGCCCTTTGTCAACTGTAAAATCTATTGGATGGAAAAGTTGATACATGATCTGGAGGTGAGAACTAAAAGGCAAAAAACAGTGGAAAATTCCAGTCCAGCAGAGGGGAATCCTGAGTTCTCTTAGGCCATAAAACCCTTTCCCTTCTCACAGACATTGTAAGTGCCCCTAGGGCTTGGCAGATGGAGACTATGTAGAGTTTGGGGTTGGAGTGCTTTTTTTTTTTTTCTTGGAGTAATAAACTTCATGTTTCTAAGGAAAATAAATGAAGAAACAAGGCTTCCTGCAAGGTTTAAAAGGTTTGAGGCCATCAGCTTGTTCTCACCATACAGTTTGTTAATGCATCAATTGTCAATGAATTTAAAACGTGGATTCAATTTTACTGAAATGGTTCATCACTTGCAAAAATATATTTGGGGTTCCATTGAATGCAAGGACATTGAGTGTGTGATCTAATAAAAGTGACCACGTCCTGAGCTCACATACCCTTTTTCAGGCCAGCATCAGAGGCAAACGTTCTTGTCCACAAACTGGCTGGGCTTAGTCCTCATTTGCATGTGTAGGGGTTATCTCTTGACCTGATTAGAGCTGAGTTTAAGTAGATAATTTTGACAAAAATGTGCAAGATTGATTAGAAAGTAGGTACACACTGGTCTGAAGGACCATCACCAAAAAAATCTACAAATAATAAATGCTGGGGAGGATGTAGAGAAAAGAGAACTCTCTTACACTGTTGGTGGGAATGTAAATTGGTGCAGCCACTATGGAGAACAGTACAGAGGTTCCTTAAAAAACTAAAAATAGAACTACCATATGATCCAGCAATCCCACTCCTGGGCATATATCTAGAGAAAACCGTAATCCAAAAGGATACTTGCACCCCAGTGTTCACTGTAGCCCTATTTGCTACAGCTAGGACATGGAAGAAACATAAATGTTCATTGATGGAGGAATGGATAAAGAAGACATGGTACATATACACAATGGAATGTTACTTAGACATAGAAAAGAATGAAATAATGCCATTTACAGTGATATGGATCGATCTAGAGATTGTCATATCATATGATATTGCTTATATATGAAATCTAAAAAATGGGACAAAGGAACTTATTTACAAAATAGAGATAGAGAGCCACAGATGTAGAAAGCAAAGTTATGGTCACCAAGGGGGAAGGGGCAGATAAATTGGGACATTGGGATTGACATATACATACTATATGAAATAGATCACTAATAAGAACCTACCATATAGTGCAGGCTCAGATGGTAAAGAATCCACCTGCGATGTGGGTGACCTGGGTTCAATCCCTGGGTTGGGAAGATCCCCTGGGGGAGGGCATGGCAACCCACTCCAGTATTCTTGCCTGGAGAATCCCCATGGACAGAGGAGCCTGGCAGGCTACAGTTCATGGGGTCACAAAGAGTCGGACATGACTGAGTGACTAAGCACAGCATACAGTGCAGGGACCTCTGCTTGACCTCTGTAATGACCTAATCGGGAAAATAATCCAAAGAAAAGTGTATATATGTATGTATGTGTATAACTGATTCACTTTGCTTTACATCCAAATCTAATGCAACATTGTAAATCAACTATACTCTAATAAAAATTAATTTAGAAAAAGGAAGTGGAGTGAGTGGGTAATGGTAAACTAGATAATTACACCCAAATAGCCATTTTGTTCAAGCCGCTAAAATAGCCAAGACAGATCTAAAAATTATTTTCTTTAAAGTGTGAAGGAACTAAAAAGATAACTAGGAACTACAAACTACAATCTTGGCAGACACGGGAAACTAGAAAGATGAGATCATCTTTTAAGACCACTTTATATACACTATCATGTGAAAATAGTTACTGAAAGTAGAAGAAAGAAATGAGAATCTAAAAATTAACACAGACTGAGAAAGTAAAATCTGTCCCACCATTTTGCCATTTAGGTGGACATAGCCACAGATAAAGCCAGCTGCAAATTTAATGGGAGACAGTGTTTCTCCAAGGACATGCTGTCCTTGTAAAATGTCATAATGACTTCTTCAAGTGATTCCTGCTTTCTTACCTGTGAGCAGTATTTTTTTTTCTCTGAAATCTTTTGTTACTTGAAATTATATCAACAAGAATGAAACATCTCACTTTTGCCCAAAGGATCTGAGCCACTTTGATAAAGAGAAGGAACCTCAAGCTTCAATCTATCTACAGAGTTTCAGGTAATTGGTTGCTAGACACAGTATTCCATATCCATCTTAACTTTTTAGTTTCTAAGGAAACAGTACCCTGAATCCACTTTTCAGTCCAGACTTGTTTTGCTTTGAGCCTATCCAAGCACTGCTTCTTTTAGGTTTTAACTAAACTCCACCTTTCCCCCAAATTCTGTAACTTTGTCATTTCTGTTGTTTGGTGAGATGTTTATGGTTCCTCTGTCATTTCCCTGATGGTGTGGTGGTGGTTTAGTTGCTAAGTGGTATCTGACTCTAGCAAGCCCATGGACTATAGCCTGCCAGGTTCCTCTGTCCATGGGACTGTCCAGGTAAGAATACTGAAGTGGGTTGCCATTTCCTTCTCCAGGGGATCTTCCTGATCAAGGAACTGAACCCAGGTCTCCTGCATTGCAGGAGGATTCTTTATTGACTGAACCACCAGGGAAGCCCTATTAATCTGACTTCACAGAGCTATGGGGTTTGCTGCTGGTTGTCTTACACTGATGGGTTAGTAGAGGAAGAAGTCATTCTTTCACTTCTGACAGTGACTATAAGCCCTTACAGCTTTGATGTTGGTTTCTGCAGCATCAATGGGGTTAACTCCAGAGCTTCTGATTAGAAGCGGTGGGTGAATTTCAATGGCAATGGCAAGAGCAGTGGCAATCACGTGGGTTAGTGGGCTCTAAACTGGAACATGAAGCAGCTTCCTGGTCTCTGGGTGACTTACTCTTTTCCTTTTGTTCCTCTAATTCTAACATTTTACAACCAATTCTCTCTTCTGCTTTTTTCATCCTTTTGTCTATTTTTAATCTTGAAAGATTCTTTTAACCTAATTTTCAGTTCAATAATTCTTCAGCTGTGTCTAACTCGGGGTTAAAGCCAACTATTGAATGACTTTTTGTTACTTCTTTAATTTTCACTTCTAGAATTTCCAGGGTTTTTTTTTTTCTTTTCCAAATCTGTTGTTACTTTTTTAGTCTCCATTTTCTTGCTGAATTTTTGGCTTTCTCTGTATTTTTAATTTGTATGCTCTTAATAACATTCTCTCTCTTTCTCTCTATGTATGTGTGTATGTATATATTTGATAGAATTACTAAGAGAAATAAATAAATCTGCTGTCATAATGGAAAATGACAAAATCTCTCTCTCAGTAATTGATAGAAGAAACAGACAAAACTTAAAAATAATATAGATGTGAATAACACAGCTTACAAAACTATTTAATTCCCATATATAGAACACTGTATCCAACTGAAAAATGTTTATTATTTTTTAATTACATGGAGAATAGTCGCAGAAATTGACTACAGACCTATAGATCTATACATTCATTAGGGAAGATATGTATCAAAGATGCCAGTTCTTCCAAATGGATCTATAGATTCAATGCAATCCCATTGAGAATACCAGCATTTTCCAGAACCCAACAAGCTTATTTTAAAATTTGTACTAAAACTAAAAGAATGAGAAGAGACATTCTTGAAAAAAACTTGGCCTACTCATTGTTAAAATTTATAAATTTATACTAATTAAGACTAGTCTAGTATTGGCAAAGGGGACTTCCTAAAGTGGTCCAGCAGTAAGAATTCACCTGCCAAGATAGGAGATGAAAGAGAGATGGATTTGAACCCTATAATAGGGATTCCCTGTAGTAGGAAATGGCAACCTGCTCCAGTACACTTGCCTGGAATATCCATGGACAGAAGAGCCTGGTGGGCTACAGTCCATGGAGTCGCAGAGTCAGATATAACTGAGCATGCGTGCAAACCTGACACACAAAGTATTGACAAAAAGCTTTAAAAAATCAAACAATGGAACAGAAGAGATGACCCAGATATTCACTGACGTATGCATGGACTTGCGGTGTAACAAAGGAAACCATAGACTAGAAAGACTGTTTTTTCCAATAAATAGAGTTAGAGTAATTGGATAGTCGTACAGACAAAAATGAAATAGGACCCTTTTCTCATATTACATATAAAAAACAGTTCTAGGCATATACAGACCTAAGTGTGAATGGCAAAACATAAAAGCTTTTAGACTGTAACATAGGTGAGCATCTTTAAGACCTCAGAATGTGGAAAAAACAAGACAGAAAAGTCTCTAACTGTAAAATAAAGAATTGATATATATGATGACATTTAAATTAAGATATTTTGCTCACCAGAAGACAAATAATGAGAGATAAAAAGCAAACTACGGAGTGGGAGAATAATTCCATAACATATCTAACAAAAAAAAGGTTTGTATGTAGAATCTATTTCAAAATTCCTTCAGATGAATGATACAAATGCACGTTATCTATTAATAATAGAAAAACTGGGAAAACACTTCAACCATAGTTTATTATCTAGCTTCTACCATTAGATTGTCATCTTAGCAAGGACAGGACTGTTTTGTCTGTTTTGTGTTATGTACCTGAATGCCTGGGCTTCCCTGTGGCTCAGCTAGTGCAGAATCTGCCTGCAGTGCAGGAGACCCTGGTTCTATTCCTGGGTCAGGAGGATCCTCTGGAGAAGGGTTAGGGTACCCACTCCAGTATTCATGGGCTTCCCTCATGGCTTAGCTGGTAAATAATCAGCCTGCAATGTGAGAGACCTGGGTTCGAGCCCTGGGTTGGGAAGATCCCCTGGAGGAGGGTATGGCTACCCACCCCAGCATTTTGCCTGGAGAATCCCATGGACAGAGGAGCCTGGCAGGCTACAGTCCATGGGCTTGCAAAGAGTCGGGCACGACTGAGCGACTAAGCACAGCACAGTGCCTGAATGCCCAGGAGTGCACGTAATTGGCACGTAATTGTTGCTCAATAAATATTTATTGAATATGCTCACTTAACTCTCATAACAGACCCACAATTGATGGACTGCTACTCTTCCTAAATTACAATGAGGAAGCAGAGGCTCAGAGAGCTCAAAAATGGCCCACCCAGGCTCTCTAGATAGCAGTTAATAACAGCAAGACCCAAATTCATACGTTCAGATGTCAGAAGCTCATTTTATGTCCACTATATTACCTGAGCCTCTTTGCAATGCTGCTCATGGCCAGTCATGGGCAGCCAGGTGAGAGTACTTCAACACGCAGGCCCCAGGTAACTTATACTTTACACGAAAGTTTACATCAGGTCAACATCAGTGGCTCAGAATTGTCAGGATGGACATAGTTTTCTTCATGGAAATTGTCAAATCCTGGTCATCTAATTCAACAGTTTTCCGATGAGATGTTTCCCTCAAGGGGCAGGGCTGCTTAGCCTCCATTCCACAGAGTAAAGGAGAGGCTTTATTCTCTGGCTTGACCAGTTACTCTTTCCTTATGAGAAAATCTGAATGAAAGCTACAGTTTTCTTCATCTGCTAACATTCAAAAGGCTCAGCTAAGAACTCTCCTTCCTTGCCTTCTGCCAGTATTATTTATTAGAGGCTCTGACTTTGATGTACAATTAATGCAAGGTTGATTATTAAGATTATAAGAATTTACAGTGGTTCACTCATTCTTAGATTTAAACAATGTGATGTAGGATAAAGCCTCATGAAAATGCCAGCCATTTATCTCGAGTTCCATGTAGGCCAGTCAGATCTAAGAGTAGAGTGCTGCATGTTGATCCCCAGGGCTAGGACCTGGCACAGAGGTCAGACACGTTCCAGTCTCCTGACTGGCCACAGGATGGAGAAAGACTCCTAGGAGTCTTGCATGAATTGATCTTTGAAAGAAGGCAGTAGAAGTTTTTTTTTTTTTTTTCCCCACAAGGAGATTTTTTGCAGTGTTTAAGAGAAATTAGTACCCAGGAAGTTCGAGAGTCATCCAGGAAAGATGCTCCCCTCACTGTCACAGTAATCCAAAGATATTACTGCCATTCTGAGCTTCAAATCAGATTTGTTGCTTGATTAAAGAATAAGGCTCCTTTGTGTCTATATGTTTGCTCTTTCCCATAGGTTACCACTTTTTCTCTCACTTTTCAAAGCCATTTCCATTCTTCATGATCTGCCTTTTTAATGACTCATGCTGTCTAAGGCTGGCTGGTCAGGAGGATAAGAAATTGTGGCTGTGTATTACCAGAAATGGGGCTTCCCTGGTGGTTTAGTGGTAAAGAATCCACCTGCCAGCGCAGGAGATGTGAGTCTGATCCCCGGGTCGGGTAGATCCCCTGGAAAGGAGATGGCAGCCCACTCCAGGACTCTTGCCCAGGACATCCCCTGGACAGAGGAGCCTGGCAGGCTGCGGTCCACGGGCGGCCAGAGGGCAGGACATGACTTAGTGACCAAACAACAGCTTTGCTAGAGCAGAGGCACAGACCACCTAGAGAGTGAGCTGCCAAACAACACAACCAGCATCTAAAACAGTTCAGTTCAGTTGCTCAGTTGTGTCTGATTCTTTGCGACCTCATGGACTGCAGCACGTTAGGCTTCCCCGTCCATCACCAACTCCCAGAGCTTACTCAAACTCATGTCCATTAAGTCGGTGATGGTATCCAACCATCTCATCCTCTGTTGCCCCCTTCTCCTCCCACCTTCAATCTTTCCCAGCATCAGGGTCTTTTCAGATGAGTCAGTTCTTTGCATCAGGTGGCCAAAGTATTGGAGTTTCAGCTTCAGCATCAGTCCTTCAATGACTATTCAGGACTTATTTCCTTTAGGATGGACTGGTTGGATCTCCTTGCAGTCCAAGGGACTCCCAAGAGTCTTCTCCAACACTACGGTTCAAAAGCATCAATTCTTTGGCACTCAGCTGTCTTTCTAGTCCAACTCTAACATCCAAAACTTGATCTTCTGGGTATTGCCATCCCCAGGTATGGATCTGTCTGGTGGGGTTATGCCCAGTCATCTCTGAACTGTGGTGCTTCTCCTAGAGAGCTGGCTGCCAGTGCCTTGGTTTCGAGGGCCCATCCAAGTTGAATGTACAGCCATAAGCTCTGCATGGGAGCTTTCAAAAGCTAGTGGGTTTGTCAAGGTACCAAATATGGTGGGTTGAATGGTGGCTCTAAAGATATGTCTATATTCTAATCCATGGACTCTATAACAGTGAAAAAATTAGGCTTATTTGGAGAAAAGTTCTTTATAGATATAATTAAGTTAAGGATCTTGAGATAAGATTATCCTGGATTAACCATATGGACCCTAAATCCAATGACAAGTGTCCTTACAAGAGACACACAGATGAAAAGACACAGAGAGAAGGAGGCCATGTGAAAAGAGGCAGACATTGGACTGATGAAGCCATAGGTCCAGGGATGCCTGCAACTACAAAGCTATGACAAACCTAGACAGCATATTAAAAAGCAGAGACATCACTTTGCTGACAAAGGTCTGTATAGTCAAAGCTATGATTTTTCCAGTAGTCTGTATGGATGTGAGAGTTGGACCATAAAGAAGGGCTTGAGGGCCAAAGAATCAATGCTTTCAAATTGTGGTGCTGGAGAAGCCACTTGAGAGTCCCTTGGAGAGCAAGGAGATCAATCAATTCTAAAGGAAATCAGTCCTGAATATTCACTGGAAGGACTGATGCTGAAGCTGAAGCTCCTGTACTTTGGCCACCTGGTGTGAAGAGCTGATTCATTGGAAAAGACCCCGATGCTGGAAAAGATTGAAGGCAGGAGGAGAAGGGGACAACAGAGGATGAGATGGTTGGATGGCATCACCGACTCAGTGGACATGAGTTTGAGCAAGTTCCAGGAGTTGGTGATGGACAGGGAGGCCTGGCGTGCTGCAGTGTATGGGGTCACAAAGAGTCGGACACGACTGAGCAATGAACAGCCTGAGGCTGGAAGAGACAAAGGACAGAATCTCTTATAGAGCCTCCGCACAGTATGGGTTTAATTTCAGAGTTCTGGCTTCCAGAGCTGTGAGAGGATGAATTTACATTGCTTTCTGTCACCTAGTTTGGGTAGTTTGTTACTGAAACCCTAGGAAACTGATCCACCAGACCATGGACCTCACGCTCAGGCCAGTTAGAGGCCCACTGGGGATTAGGTAAAACCAGTAACTGGGACTGAAAGAGGCTCAGTTACAGGGATGAGACCTCTAAAAGGGGGCCAGGTATAGATGAGAATCTGCAGGTCAGTGAATGCCCAGTCAGCCAGGGGCTCATCTAGGACATAAGACTAATTCCAGACATCCCACTGATGGGAATATGGTTTATGTTAGAACAGTAAGTTCAGTTATTTTTGATGAAGACAAGTTTTATTCCCCAAACTATGGGTCACTACTCCTTAGTTGATTGTGAAATCAATTAAGTGAGAGGCAATATTTTTTACATGTTTGTTTGCTTTTAAGAATGGAATAAAAAACATCAGATTGCATCACACAGGGCTGAAGTAAGGATTTGTATCAATGAGATACTTTCAGGAAGCAGATGACACTCAAATTGAATAACATGAGTTAGTTTAAACTTGAAAAGTACTATTTGCAAGAGCAAAAGCAGCAAGAGATGGTGCAGCATTGGGGCATAATATTGGAGGGGAGACCTTGCCATTCCTGTGGGCTTCACTGGTGGCTCAGGCGGTAAAGAACCCACCTGCCAATGCAGGAGATGTAAGAGATGCTGGTTGGATCCTTGGGTTGGGAAGATCCCCTAGAGGAGGGCGTGGCAACCCATTTCAATATTCTTGCCTGGAGAATCCCATGGACTGAGGAGCCTGGCAGGCTATAGTCCATGGGGTCGCAAAGAGTCGGACACGGCTGAGAGACTAACACAACTCCGAGGCCTGAAGATGTAAATGGAAAGAGCTTCCAGAATACTGTAAGGAGTGTGAGGAGTTGCCTGATGGGGCTGTGGTCTTCAGAGGAAGCAAGCAAATGCCTCACACTAAGCTGGCAAGTGAGAGCCAGTATAAAAAAATGCCCTGTCCCACTCTGCTCCTGTGTCCTCATCTCCTGCCTGTTCCTCTCATTGGCCAAGACCACCTTCGGGCAGAGAGCAAATGAGTCAATGGATCCGGTGCATATACATCAGCTGGAAGAACGAATCTAGAATAGTACTGCTTCTTGATGCTTTTGTGAGTGACGAGTGGCAATAGAAAGTAGTAGTATTTTGCTTACTGTGTGTTATGCTTAAAAACTTGAGGAAACCTAGGAGGAATTCCAAACCTTCCAAACCTAATGATTGGGATTATTCTGGAGCTGCAAGTTCAAGGTTTCAGAAACTGTAGCCAGGCCAAGCCAGTATGGACATCACGGACTCCATGGAGAATCTTCCCTTAACCCCACACCATATCCATCCCTCCATATGAGAACCACCTGTGGCTTTTACTGCACATGATGGACTTTGATTATACTTTATTTAGCACTGCATGTTATACTAGCATTTAAAATCCTTTGCTTCAGATATGTAAGTCGGGTCTCCGTGATATTCTAAAGTCCTTCAGGGAAGAAGCAGGGTCATGGGCTTCTCATGTAACCTCTGCAGTGCTCAGAGGAAAGTGAAACTGGCCACCCCCTAAAAATTTAATTACATATGTAGAAGAGGCCAAAGAGCCTCCTGGTCTTTCATTAGACCTGGTGCTTCAGACCTTGGTTCACACTGAGGAAACTATAATGAGTTGAACTTAAAACCTAATTTGTCCTAAGAAAAGTTTCCTTTAATGGTTAGTAAGGATATAGCTGAAAGCCAGAAATCATTTAGAGTTACTAGACTCATTGCAACCCTCGCAGGATCCATCTTTGAATTCTTTTTCCCCTTAGACTTTGACCTTCTTACTTCAGCTGCAAACCCAGAGACGCTCTAGACTTGCCTTTCCAATTATATTTCTAAGAATCTTAGTTTTGTACAGAGCTGAAGCATGTCAAAGAAAGTTCTGAATCTGAAAAAAATGGAAATTCTACACCCCACTGAGTCCTAGGTTTTGCCAGTTACAATTTGGGCAATCTTGAGTGGGTGAGGTGGCCTTGGTGTCTCCGCCATCTCATCCTCAAAGCCACAAGGAGTTACTGTGAGGGTGAAGAGAGTGGCAATCAGGGCAGTTGAGATTCAGAAAGAAAAGTTTCAAGGGTAGAGATGGAAGGCTTTTCCTATCTTCTAAATCCCATAAAAGAAGCTATGTTTAGTTCCAACCTTCTTCCTCTTCAATCCTTTGTAACAGACACAGACACACACGCCCAAGAGGATCTCACTGTGTCTACTGCCTCTAAAGGTGGCCGACCACTGGGGGGTTGGGCGTTGGTTGTCTTCACTGAAACCTTGGGTGAAGGTGAAATCAAACTTTGCCTGAGGAAAGCTGCTCCCTGGTCATTTCTAGCATTACTTACATACAGATTGATTTTCTGAAAAAGCAACGCGAATTTTAGTTGTTCTGCATAGGGAGGGAGAGACACGGGGCTCAGGATATTGTGTTTGCCATCCCTTACTTTCAAGGAAAATAGATGTTTTGAGAAACAGTTTGCTTACAAAGCTTAAACATGTGTGTACCAACTCCATGCTTTCAATGTCCATCACCATCTATTATCCTCAAGAGTAAGAAGGTGGGAAAGAGGGTTCTGCCTGTTATAAGCTGAGTTGTGTTCCCCAGAGGACTGTGGAAGTCCTAACCCTGGTACCTATAAATGTGAACTTGTTTGGAAATAGGGTCTTTGCAGGTGTGATCGAGTTGACATGAGGTCGTATAGGATGAGCATGCGTGCTAAGTTGCTTCAGTCATGTCTGACTCTGTGTGACCCCATGGACTGTAGCCCACCAGGTTCCTCTGTCCATGGGATTCTCCAGGCAGGAATACTGGAGTGGGTTGCCATGCCCTTCTCCAGGGGGGAGTCTTCCCGACCCAGGGATTGAACCAGTGTCTCCTGAATCTCCTGCACTGCAGGTGGATTCTTTACTGTGGAGCCACCAGAGAAGCCCCATATGATGAAAGAGGACCCTAAATCAGTATGACTGGGGTCCTTAGAGGTAGAGAAGAGGAGACGTCCACAGAGGGAGATGATGTGAGGAGATGGAGGGGAAACCAGGTGACGATGGAGGCAGAGAAGAGAGCAGAGCTTCTATAGCTCAAGGAGCGCTGGGGATTGCTGCTGTCAGTGGATGCTAGGAGACAGGCAGGGACCAAATTATCCCTCAGAAGGAGCTAACCCTGCTGACACCTCGATTTCCAGCTTCTAGCCTCTAGACCCGAGAGAGATTCAATTTCTCTCAGTTTAAGCCACTCCTTTCTGTAGTATTGATATCAATACTTTGTTGTGGGGGGCCCTAGGAAACTCACGTATCACCTTCTTTTCTAGCCAAGGGTTGTAAGGTGGATAGTCTTAGCCACTACCAGCTTCTACAGAACTTTCATGATTTCTACTCTTAATGTTTCAAAAGTTATAGCCTTTACGTTTCCCATGTTGTATCACACATCTGGCAGATGTTGCACATTTAGCTCTTCGTTGCAACATATTTTAACACCCTGAGTTTTCTCTTCCGAGAAATGGTAAGGCTGGACTCAGTGCTCTCGATGATGCCTTTGAACCAATCCTCTGATTGGAACAAAATGCTTAACAAATCTCTGGGGATAAAGCTTTTTAAAACTGAATTCTTCCAGGTGGAGAGAGACCTGGGTAAAACGGAGCCTCCTAGAAACTGAAGAGCATCACACAGAAAGGCTCTCAGTGATGCTGAGAAGGGCAGTTGTGGCTAAGGGAGATGATCTGGCAAAGGGGAGTGTCCGATCCCCTCCAGGGAGGGAGATGCAGGAATAGATGGAGGCAAAGTAAAGTCCTCCTTCAGATGTGTTACCTGCTCCTTCCCGTAGGGCTGACATGCTTGGATGTCACACCTCTTTTTTTTTTTTTTATTGTCTCACCTCTTTAAAGAGCAGAGGACAGGCTGCCTTAGGGACCCTCTGGGCCAAGCTTGGTCCAGCTCCACGTCATTGTTCCTCTGAAGAGCCGCCCAGTCCCACGGGGCTGTCTCCCATCACTTGGATCTGGCTTGTCAGCTTTGGTTTTCTTTGGCTCCTTGTTTCTTCTTTGGAAGCTCCTCATGGAGCAGTTGGGCAGGCAGCTGGGGGCCCACAGTGGTGGTGGTTGTGCTGATTGATTAAACACCACAGGCGACACCAGCCAGAATATTCCTCACTCTGATTGTCCTGAGGGTTGGGCTCGCTAATGAATGGGCTCTGATTATAGCCCAGCCTCTGAGAGCCTCCTGTCGTCCCAGTTGGGCCGACACTTATGCTCTAAGTACATCTTGAAAAGCATGACAGAGTTCTCAGTGGGATCTGCTGCTGTGGGGCTGAGATTTGTTCAGCCTGCTTGTTGCTCTCAACACTGTTGTGAGGTGGAAGGTGATTCCACCCAAGCCAGGTGCTGCCAAACAAAGCCACCTGCCAGTGAGCAATGGGGAAGAGAGTTGGCTTCCTGGATTCTGACGTTAGGCCTGGGTGTTCCCAACTGGGACCAAGCTGGGAATCTCTCAGAGTGTGCTAGGGAGACTAGAGGGTTTGACGGCTCCTTCTAGCAAGGTCAGCTCTTCCCATTCACAGCTTGCTGCTTAAAGCTTTGGAAGGCAACGAGGCTGATCTGTAATTTTGCCTGCGCTCAGGTCCTGGTCAGTAACCTGGCAGGAAAGTGACCATAGGCATTTTGCTTTTTCATTCTCTATTTCTGTCTCCAACTCCTTGGGTTATTATAGGTAAACCGAGATTGATCCCTTTTTTTTTTTTTTTGTAAAATAAAATGAATTCAAGATGATTTCTAAAGTATCTCTTTGTTTTTAAAGTCTTGTGTTTCTGTTTTAACTGTTTCTACCCACACGTCATCTTCCGTGGGCTCAGAGCTGGCCATCCCTCAGAATGTGTTTGTGCCCTGAGAAGAAGCACATAAGAAGCTGAGCAGGAAACTTGCCTCCTTTCAGATTTAGCCCAGACATGATTAGACAGATGCCCAGAGTGATGCTCTGCTCTGCAAGGTTCCCAGCTGCCTTCTTGACCTGGACAGACACCGCATTCTCCCTTACTTGCAAGGAGCATCCTGGGTTTCTGCCTACTAAGCTGCTTTGGCCCATGGTAATTGCATATCCCGACTGGGGCCAGGCTCTGAGGAAGGTAACAGTATCCGGAGAGCTGCCTAGCCCGCACATACTGAACTCGGCACAGATTCCATTAGTGCTGGCTGGGGTGGATGAATGGGAAGTTGGTCTCAAGGCTGAAGGTTTCAGCCTATCATAACAGGCTGAAGGGTAGAAGAGTCTAATTTAGAACGCCCAGGGGAAGGAGGAAGGGACATTTGTGGGGCTTGTAGAAGCTAGGACTTTGGTGCCAGGAAGAACACAGGAGAGAAAGACAGAGCTGAAATCTATGCATAAAAGGGTAAGGTAAGAGCTGAACCTTCTTCCAAAAACCTTTGTTCAACAAGGCTTAGTTTTAGGAGAAGAGATTACAGGAGGCCAGTTAGAAGAACCTGGCTATGAGTTGGCAACTACCTTAGTAGCTGCTTTGGATTGAATTGCAGCCCCCGCAATATTAGATGTTGAAGATTAACCCCCAAATCTGTGATTGTGACCTTAGTTGGAAATATAACTTTTCTAATAGAATCAAAGTAATATCCCCCAGTGGGTTAAATCTGATGTGACTGATGCCCTTGGAAGAAGAGGAAAATGTGGAAGCAGATACTCAGGGAAGAAGGCTGTGTGAAGATGTGGGCAGGGGTAGGAGTCATGTGCTTCCTAGCTAAGGACCGCCATGGCATGCCAGCAACCCCCAGAAGCTAGGAGAGAGGCATGGAAAAAATTCTTCTTTATAGTTCTCAGAGGGAACCAACTCACTTTGATTTCAGACTTCTAGCCTCCAGAACTGTAAGAGAGAATAAATTCATTTTGCTTTAAGCCACACAGTTGGTGGTAATTTGTTATGACATTGCTAAGAAACTCAGTAACCAAGTTAATCTGATGTGGAACTGCTAAAGCAATGGTCTGGCCCTGCTTATGTATCCTCTGTGTGAGAGTCAGACGGGTTTCAAAGATGGATAAAGGACTGAACCAAAAAGGGTGCTGCGAGGGCAGTGGCTCTCGAGTGATGTGGCTGGGTTGTTATGAAGGTGGGTGTGTGTTGGTACATAACTTAACCAGCAAGGCTTTATTACTAAATGTATCTGTGTGTCATGATTACCAAGGTGGGATCATTTGTGAATGGGCTGGGGCAATGTGATACATCATTTCTGTAGCCCACATCCCTGTCCTTGAAGGCACAAACTTGCAACTCCCCATCCTCCTACCTTAATTCCCTGACTTCTTCCCAACACGCAGGTTCAAAAACACATGTTAGAGGAATGTAGGGCAAAAAGATAAGGAGATTCCCTACCTAGTTCATCTGACAACTCTGTCTTCGGGAAATGCTAGACGATGTAGCAAGCAAACCCTAAAATGTTTCACATTTTAAACGCTAAAACTCTGAAGTGTTTCACATAGTAAAAGTTATTTTCCTCACTAATGTATTAATAATAGTTCAGTAGTCCTGGATGGAAAGGCAAGCTGATCTGCTCCGCATGGTGATTCAGGGACACAGGCTCCTTCCACCTTGAGGTTTACATCCTTAACGGACTTGGAATTCCCTGTTCTGGGGAAGGGGGTTTGCAAAAGTTCCACGTACGTCGCAAAAGCCATGGCCTGTAAGTGAAAATTTTCAGTTCCTTCATATTCTGTTGGAAAGGCAGATGCATGGCCCTGCCTGGGAGGGAGTTGGGCTGTGCTGGGAAATGTGTCCGGCTCCGTGTCTCCCAGTCATGCTCCCACGACACATGGGTCCACTTTCTTGGTGCACAGCTGTCTGTCTTTGTCATGGTCTCTTATATAATTCTCAGAAATTTCACAACATAGTTTTCAGAAACTTCTTTCTACTCTTTATTGGAATTTTTATATAGCAGATAATAGAATTGGCAACTAACTACAATAAAAAAAAATGGCATTTTTTTTCCCGAATAAGACCTCTGTTTGAATCCTGGCTCCAAAATTTAATAATTGGGTAAATCTTGGGCAATTTACCTAAATTCTCTGAGTCTCAATATCCAGATTTGTAAAATAGGAGTAGTAAAATATTTCTTTGGAGTGTAATGATTAGAAATTATAAGTATATGGCTTGCATTTAATAAGTGCTTATTAAATGAGAGCTTTTCTTTTAATTTCAATGCAATTATCATCAATGGATTTTTATAAGTTAACATGTTACTGTTAAACTAAAAATTTCCTTGTCTGAGATTTTTTTTTTCTGTAATACAGATGTTTCCATTTAATCATGGAAGTTAGAGTTACAGATCTCTTGGACATCACTGTGTTTGATTTCTGGGGACTTGGAATAACTTATTCAAGGTCACGGAGGGATTTAGTCATAGAGACAGGACTAAACCTTAAGACTTTTCAGCTTGTAGTCCAGTGTGCCGTCCAAGTCCTCCTGTTAAATTTATTGAAAATTGAGTACAGCAGAATAGTAGCTTCCAAATGGGGACTTTTGAATAAACTTTTGTCTGGTTTGGTTGGGTATGATTTCTGGGCTAGCTGTCATTTTCCTGAATCCCATCTCATTTTTAGCATTGTTACACCAGAAGGCTTCCCTGATGGCTCAGACAGTGAACAATCTGCCTGCAGTGCAGGAGACCTGGGTTCAATCTCTGGGTCGAGAAGATCCCCTGGAGGAGGGAATGGCAACCCACTCCAGTATTTATGCCTGGAGAATCCCAGGGACAGAGGAGCCTGGAGGGCTACAGTCCACAGAGTTGCAGAGTCGGACACGACTGAGCAACTAACACACAATGAATTTTGTTGTTTCTAGAGAGGTTATTACTACCTAGTCGTTAAAATATGACTTTTGGTACATTTTTTCCTAAGAAAAATAGCAATGCTTTAAAAGGACATGAAAACTGATTTGTCTATGTGCCATATTTTACACCAATATTTTTCTTTTTGCTCCTCCCTTTCCAAACCTTTGGACCTCCTTTCTTTCAATGATTTTCTGATGGTTAAGAACAGATCATCTCTGTATGTTTGTGTGTATATGGGTAAGTGTGTGTATTATCTTTTTGTAAATACATTATAATACTGTACAGTGAAAATGCAAAACAATTAAGGACATTATTTTGAGAGAGTTGAATTTCTGATAAATAATATCAAGAAGTATATAGACCTCCAGGTCTGACTCTATGGTCATATCAGTAGGAAGAATGAGTAGTCATAGCTGGGCATAGTAGCATATTAACTGGATCCAGCTTGGGACCTTTATTCTAAAAGGATGGTCTTTGCCAACCTCAGTAGAGAGGGCTTAATAACCAGGAACCAGAACTGTACTGCCTGACAAGTCTGGAGGAGGTCTCCTGCGGTGCTTCTGTAACCCTGGAAGATTAGGTGATGGTCACCCACCTTACCAGGCTTCACCAGGTCAAATACTCTAGGCTGCAGGAAGATCACAAAGGAGTTCTAGCATTAGAGGCCTACAGTGAGAAAATGTCAGAGACTGGAGCCTGTCTCCAGCAGGATTAATTCCTCTAGACATGCCTCTAAAGGGTAGTTCATGGCTCAGGCCCTGAATGGAGGCTGTTCCATGAGTGTTCCTTCCCTGTCTCTCTGTCTTCCCTGTTCTCATGCATCCATTTGGATCTGTTCATCCTCAGCTTCATGAAGGGCCTTCTCCCACCCACCTTCAGAAGCAAAGGTGGGATCCTTGGTCCCTGCATGTCTTGGAAATGAGAAAGGTCCATTCTTTGTCCAGATATTAATAGAAGTATTCCTTAGCTGCAGTAGATTGAACAGAGTATGTTCTGGCCCCAATAGCTACAGCCCATTTCCTTATTATTCACCTAGGAAGCAATCTCATTTGGCCAAATTGAGGGTCCTAGAAGGCAATCCTATTTAATATCTCATGACAAACAGAGTTCTATAGGTAACACAGATTTCACTTTATCTGTTTTGAAATATTGGATTGGCCAAAAATTTCATTTGGGTTTTCCCGTATGATCTTAGGGAAGAGCCTGAATGAACTTTTTGGCCAGCCCAATATTAAGCCCTTGTATCATTGGGTTAAAGATATTTTGACTTCTTCCTACTTCTAAGTTGCCCAACAAGGGTTTCCCCATCCTACTTTCTATGCATATCTGGCATGCTCATATTGCTATACAGAAAGTGAGGCAATAGTTTTGATTATTTCCCTCTGTTCAAATATACCAATGTGCTCAAATATGGGGATTGGCATCCAGGCTATTTTCACTTCATTCTTCCGGTAAAGAGTACAAAAAAGTAAAAGACACTCTCTAATAATTTGATTTAGATTAGAAAGATGTATTAGTAAAAATTCTTAACTATACAAGTGACAGAAATTCAATTGAAACTGAGAAGAAAAAAAAGATTAATTAACATAAATGTGAAGTTCAAGCGAAGTACATTTAGCTCCAGACCTGGCTGGTCTTAGCGTATTCAAAAGCAGAGACATTATTTTGTTGACAAAAGTCTGTATAGCCAAAGCTATGGTTTTTCCAGTAGTCATGTACAGATGTGGTAGTTGGACCATAAAGAAAGCTGAATGCTGAAGAATTGATGCTTTTGAACTGTGGTGTTGGAAAAGACTCTTGAGAGTCCTTTGGACTGCAAGGAGATCCAACCAGTCCATCCTAAAGGAAATAAGTCCTGAATATTCATTGGAAGGACTGATGCTGAAGCTGAAACTCCAATACTTTGGCCACCTGATGCGAAGAAGTGACTCATCTGAAAAGACCCTGATGCTGGGAAAGATTGAAGGCAAGAGGAGAAGGGGGACAGTAGAGGATGAGATAGTTGGATGGCATCACCGACTCAATGGACATGAGTTTGAGTTCTGGGAGTGGGTGATGGACAGGGAAGCCTGGTGTGCTGCAGTCCATGGGGTTGCAAAGAGTTAGACTGAGCAACTGAACTGACTGACTGACTGGCTGGTCCAGAGGTACTGAGTGCTATTCTCTTTTCCTTATCTCGACGAGACCCTTACTTTGGATTTCATCGTGTATTGGCATGACTGCCAGCAGTCTCAGAGCCAACTGTTGTTACAGGTCCTGAATCCTCTTGGACAATGGCTCCAGAAGTGATCCTGGCTTAGTGTATTCTTCATCCGAGAACCACTCCCTGGGGGAGAGGGTCATTTCACTATTTTGATAAATCTGAGTCTTATGTCCAATTTGGGTGTCAGGACTAACCCACCTCAACCAAAAGGATGAAGCAGAATTATCTTAGAAAGGGGGAGAGGAAGTTTCTTATAGGTTGGAAAGCTGTGCAGATAACAAATCCCCATGTGTCCACTCTAGGAATGGTCTATGGTATCCTAACGGGAAACACATAATATACAATAACAAATGGTGTGTAATTAAATACTGAAATGCAGATCCCAGAAGGGCAGTGTGGAAGGAGCTTCTGAAAAGATGGAAAGCACAGAGAAATGAGAATAATCAGAGAATATATCATACAGAGGACTCTTCAACCTGGATTTTAGAGAAATATTTCAGACAGGATAGTGGTTAATAAAAGAAACAAAGACACTGGCAGGAAAACAGAGTGGGGAAGCCTGAGATAGTGAGAGTTCACATCAAGGCAATGGCACGGTCCATCCCAGATAAAGATGGTCCAAGGTGCAGCTCCCTACCATGGCAGTTTCTCTGACAGCAAGCTGACTTATGGTGGTTCACTCCTCTGTGTTCACTTGGCTTCCTTCAACAGAACCAAAGCACTGTTTGCATTTGGGGAATCTGAGACCTACTAAATGGTAGAGGCTTTGGGGACTGGAGAAGGGAGTGGAGAGACTTTAGGCTTTATCCTCATTCCCCTTCCTTCCCTGCTGTCAGGTGCTTGAAATTGCATCCAAAAGACAATGCTCATTGACAAGACTATTTTTTTTGGGCTCCAAAATCACTGCAGATGGTGACTGCAGCCATGAAATTAAAAGACGCTTACTCTTTGGAAGAAAAGTTATGACCAACCTAGACAGCGTATTAAAAAGCAGAGACATTACTTTGTCAACAAAGGTCCATCTAGTCAAAGGTATGGTTTTTCCAGTAGTTGTGTATGGATGTGGGAGTTGGACTGCAAAGAAAACTGAGCACCAAAGAATTGATGCTTTTGAACTGTGGTGTTGAAGAAGACTCTTGAGAGTCCCTTTGACTGCAAGGAGATCCAACCAGTCCATCCTAAAAGAAATCAGTCTTGAATATTCATTGGAAGGACTGATGCTGAAGCTGAAACTCCAATACTTTGGCCACCTGATGCGAAGAAGTGACTCATCTGAAAAGACCCTGATGCTGGGAAAGATTGAAGGCGGGAGGAGAAGGGGATGACAGAGGATGAGATAGTTGGATGGCATCACCGATTCCATAGACATGAGTTTGAGTAAACTCCAGGAGTTGATGATGGACAGGGAGGCCTGGCCTGCTGCAGCCCATGGGGCTGCAAAGAGTCAGACGCGACTGAGCGACTGAACTGAACTGAACTGACAATGCTCATGAAATAGTTAATGTGCCCATTCCTGGAGAGAGGGGCTCTGTTACAGATTCTTTCTGTGATGAGGCTTATGAATGAAATCAGATCCTTGGAAAGTCAGATTGATAAAGTAGGTGAAGGACTGAAGTGTGAAAGTGAAAGTGTTCGTCTCTCAGTCATGTCTGACTCTGTGCAACCCCTTGGACTGTAGCCCACCAGGCTCCTCTGTCCATGAAATTCTCCAGGCAAGAATACTGGAGTGGGTTTCTATGCCCTCTTCCAGGGGATCTTTCCAATCCAGGGATCAAACCCGGGTCTCCCATATTGCAGGCAGATTCCTTACCATCTGAGCCACTGGGGAAGCCCAGGTAAAGGACTGGATAAAGATAAATCCCAAAGATGAAAGGTGGGTGTCTGGAGAACAGAGGAATGAGATAAGAAAGGGGACACCTCAGTCAGGGACAAACCACCTACTGCACAGGCCAGGGAGCTGGCGCTGTGGCCTGGGGCGGCGGGGTGGGTGCCTGACAAGTCCCTGTCCTTCCATGTCATTATATTGTAGGAGCTTCTCTTATAACAATGTTGTTCTCTAGTCACTAAGCTGTGTCTGACTTTTTTGTGACTCCGTGGGCTGTAACCCCACCAGGCTCCTCTCTTTATAGGAATCTCCAGGCAAGAATACTGGACTGGGCTGCCATGCCCTTCTTCAGGGGATCTTCCTGACCCAGAGATGGAAACTGCATCTCTTACATTGGCAGGTGGATTGCTTACTACTGAGTTACCTGGCAAACCCCTCTAACAATGTAAAGCAGTGTAAATATTTCTGTGTAGGTACCTCACGTTTTATATGCTGAGAGAGTGTGTGTGTCTGTGTGTGAGTGTAAATGTGTGTTGTGTTGTGTTGTCTCAAGAACCGTGTAACCTTTTGGCTTTAGGGTCATATTATGCTGGGGAGGAGTGTCCTCACTCTAGTCCACAGCACAGGGCTCAGCAAGTGAGCTGAACAAGCAGGCAGCTCCTTGGTCTGCCTCCGGCGTGATCACGACGTAGCCCTGCTCCTGGGGGCTCTTTGTGACTTGCTCTGGGCTGCACTCCCATGTTTATTTTGGGAGTAATGGCGACTCAGAACCCAGCATGACACTTGCATGACAATTTATTTTTAAAGGGGTTATAAATATGTAACTCCTTGAACAAGAAATCAAACCTCTTCAAGTATGTTTTATAATCAGTTATAATCTTGGAAATAAACTGGCTTACATCTTAATGCAATTTGCATTAATAATTTCATTTTCTTTAAATTATCAGCATTTGCTTTGCTGGCATGAGAGACACACTGCTAATGGTTGCTGCAGAGCTGTGCTAAGAGGCCTGTTGCAGGTGCCCCTGACAGAGTGCCTCCCACTGCTGCTCATGCAGGGTTCATATCCCCTTTCTTACTTTCTGAGACATTCACTCCCAGTTCTCCTTTTTGTCATGAGCCTTCTTTTCTGATATCATGAACAGAAACACTGGTAGAGCAGGTAAATAAAAGGCAGAAGGATGGAAATAGGTATATTTTGCATGACTTTCTGGGGTGGAGAGTATGGACTTGAGAGTTAGACACGGGTTCAGTTCAGTTCAGTTGCTGAGTTGTGTCCGACTCTTTGCGACCCCATGAATCGCAGCATGCCAGGCCTCCCTGTCCAGCACTAACTCCCAGAGTTAACTCAAACTCATGTCCATTGAGTCGGTGATGCCATCCAACCATCTCATCCTCTGTCATCCCCTTCTCCTCCTGCCCCCAATCCCTCCCAGCATCAGGGTCTTTTCCAATGAGTCAGCTCTTTTGCATGAGGTGGCCAAAGTACCTGGAGTTTCAGCTTCAGGATCAGTCCTTCCAATGAACACCCAGGACTGGTCTCCTTTAGGATGGACTGGTTGGATCTCCTTGCAGTCCAAGGGACTCTCAAGAGTCTTCTCCAACACCATAGTTCAAAAGCATCAGTTCTTCGGTGCTCAGCTTTCTTCACAGTCCAACTCTCACATCCATACATGACCACTGGATAAACCATAGCCTTGACTGGATGGACCTTTGTTGACAAAGTAATGTCTCTGCTTTTTAACATGCTATCTAGGTTGGTCATAACTTCCCTTCCAAGGAGTAAGCATCTTTTAATTTCATGGCTGCAGTCACCATCTGCAGTGAGTTTGGAGCCCAAAAATATAGACACAGGTGGTTAGGTTCAAATTCAAGATCAGTCATTTGTTACCAACCTTGGGATATTACTTAACTTCTCTGAGTCA
The DNA here is from genome assembly GCF_019320065.1 of Cervus canadensis. Lineage (NCBI taxonomy): Eukaryota > Metazoa > Chordata > Mammalia > Artiodactyla > Cervidae > Cervus > Cervus canadensis. The sequence continues at coordinate 6,640,369 of NC_057408.1, forward strand.
GAGCTGCCTTATTTGTAATAAGCATAATGCTTTCTTCCTCACAGGGCCATTAGGATAAAACACTGAAAAGACACCACATATAAAGTACCAAGCAGGGAGTAGTCATGAAGCCTTAGTTTCTTCCAATAAGGGTTAGTTTCCTCCTTTACTTAAAACACAGTCAGGAGCCTTCTACCTTGTGAAGGAGATACAGCACTGACTTCATTTGGGGACATAGTCAGGATAGGCTAGATGGTGTTGCAGTAACAAACAATCCCCAGATCTCAGTGACTTACAAAACAAAGGTTTATTTTCTATTCTTGCTGCCCATTCATTGTGGGCCAGTTGCATCTCTTCTTCACTGTGGGATCCAAGAGGACAGAATGGACACTACTGGAATATACTAGTCACGGTGAGAGAGAGAAAGAAGCTTATGAACCATGCTGCTGCTTCTGCGGATGAACCATGAGCTGGCTCTTTTACCCAAAGTGACATATCTCACTTTGCCCACGTTTCATTGGCTAAATCAAGTCACATGGCTAAGCATATTGATTAGGTAGAGAATTAGAATGCTTTATCCCTTTGTGACTGGGGGGGCTCCCTGTTGAGAGCATAGGATAAAACTGAGGTCTGAACCAGGAGATTGCATACATGACAAAGATAAATGTCATTTATCTTTGTACATACATGACAAAGTCCTAGTGAATCAAAATCTTGTGACAGGCCCATGAACACACATTTTTGCTACCTTCTGCAGATAATTCTGGTGTGCGTTGTCTGGTTAACAGCCACTGTGTTAGAAGGTTAAAGTTGATCTAAAAGTCAGGAAAAATAGTAAGCTAATTAGCTTTGGAGGGAAGTGTTATAATAGAGAAAACTCTACTTTTTTTTTCTGTCTTACAAATCTCTTTTTTTCCTGTTATATTTTTATTGAATTGTTCCATGGTCTCCTTATTTATAATTTAGAAAGCAGGTGAATTGAATACTTACTATTTCTCCAGGGAAAATAAAGAACTAGGTTGCTTTTCGTTTGTTTGTAGACCTCCATTGATTTTCCGATGGGTCAGTGGCTCGCAAGGCAAAACAGCATTAACATCTTTGGATGTCTGAGGATGGATGCTGAGAGTAGGGCTTTGATTAGCCCTTTGCTTTGGGTACATTCTACCATCTGCTGTACGGATAGTCTTCTGTTAGCTTTTCATTGCTTTGTTAGTCAGTCAGGCATATTGAGTTTATCTTCCTAGCACACTCATTTTTCCTGTGGTACAAAGTAAGGCTATGAAAGAAAATCACTGGGAATGTGAGTATGAGAGAGGAAGACAAGGAAAGTGAAGGGGCAAAGGAGCTTGTCTTAATTGAGTGCCCTGACTTCAGATTGCCTTTTTAACAATGCTGTTTCTTTAATCTTCATTAATCGCATCCTTAGGTTCCAGACATTCCTTTGACCAAAGAGAAGCCTGAGCCAGCACCTCCCCCACATCCCACCAAGGAAAGACCCAATCCATACTCCAATACTTGCAGACGTTTAGTAAAGATATCTTACTGATGGGAGGGAGGTGGCAACAAGTTTTCTCCTGGAGCCAAAGAACACATCATAGTTCAAGACTACAAAGAACTCTCCGTGGGATTTTTTGGAGTCAGTGTGACTTCTCCCAGGTCAGTGCTTACCCTGGGGTTTGACTTATTCTTCTCATGTAAGAAAATGGGAAACTGAATTATAGAAAATTTAAGCAAATATTCAAATACCTTAGAAGCTGGAGGCACACCAGTTGCAGGACTTTGATCCAGTGTGACTTTGTTCTTGCACTCTTCACCTTGACTCTCTTTGTGGTCAAATGCCGGGGGAGAGCCTGACAGGCCGACGCTGTGTCTCGGCAGGAGCTCCTTGCACCGAGGTCTCGGAGCAGCCGAGCGGCCCCTCAGCTCCCCTTGCCTGCTGTCAGGTGAGTGGCTGACAGCTGGGATTGCACTGACTGGAATATTTTTTGGTTTAAGTTTTCAGTTTTTGTTAAAATGGAACTGTCTCTGGGAGGAGTCAAACCTCATTTTATGTGGGTCATGTGCATGCGAGTGCTTTTTGAGGAAAGAAGATGTCTGCTGGGAAAATTATAACACTGCTCTACAAATGTTTGCTGATTGTTTTTTTCTGAGAGAGTGACACAGATGGCTAGCTCTTCTCCCGTAATGTAGATTCTTCACTGGGAAGTAGCTGCCCAAGGTCTACCGTCTACCATCCCTTTTTATATCTAAGTGTGGCCACATAAATGAGTTCTAGCCTATGAAATGTGATTGGAAATTGTCAAGTAGAGTACCTTGCACTGGTTCTCAATGCCTGGGGAGGGCTCCCACTACATGGAGGATAGCAAAGATCATCACAGTGCCAGCCACTAGGAGTGGAAGTTCAAACATTCTGCCTGCTGTGTCCAGGCATTAGAGTCCCAGGAAAGAACTGGATAGAACAATGCTGACCTTACACAGGAAAAGGCAGATCAAGATCAGTTCCTGTAGTGGATACCAGTCCCCCGAGGCCAGGGAGTCTCTCCTGGAAGTCCATGCTGAGCAGTTGGCCTACACACACCCCTGCTGTGAAAGGAATCCATGTGAGGTCACATTAGATGGGGCTGGAGGACTTTTTAAAGATGCATGAAAAGGTCAGAGGTTGATTGAACCCCCCTTTTTTCCCATAGGTTCTCAGCAGGTTTGAATAAGGTATGGCTCTAAAACAAATATTCACTGATGCCCTAGGGGCAGAGGCAAAGAGGTGTAATGGGAACTGGACACATAAACTGGAAATTTCTGCATGGTGAATACCAGAACTGTGGGAGTTCAAGGGAGAGATTTCAACTGTAGACTTGAAAAGTGGCCCCAAACTATGTTACATGAAAAGTGAATACGAGGTAGGCAGATAAAAGAAGGGATGGCTAGGTGGGTGAGTGCACTGAGCTCTGCAGAGGGAAGTGTCTCTCAAGCCACCTGCATCTTCTCTGCTGGGCCTGGGGAGGAAGGTATGATGAGGGAGCAGCACCCTGGACTGACACTGGTCAACATCAGAGACGAGACCCATCCTTCCTCACAGTCTAACTAGAGGCTGACGCTGTGGTCAAGTCCTTGCAACAGTGATCCTCACAGACATCCACTCCTATACCTGAATGTCCTCAAAGGCTGAGCTGATGGACCAGAGGTGGACAGTGTGATTTAGCTCCCATGAGGTGTGGAACTTAGTGGAAAGCTCTCATTTAGCCCATGTGGGACCCTACCTCCTTTTAGGAGGGCCTAATTCATTAAGCTCAGTGACCACACCATAGACTCAGGTGCAGGGTGAAGGTCGGCTGGCACTAGGGACCTGAGCCTGAGCATTGGGCACAATTTTTTTCCATTTTCTCTGAGTCTTTCCCCAACTCACAGTCAGCCAGACCTCCACCTCCACTGAGAGACCTGCATATCTGGGTCACAGTTACAGCTTCAGTTCTGCCAGCTGGAGTGTCTAGTTCTGACAGCTGCCTCTTGTGGCTCAGCTGGTAAAGAATCTGCCTGCCATGCGGGAGACCTGGGTCTGATCCCTGGGTTGGGAGGATCCCCTGGAGAAGGGAAAGACTACTCACTTCAGTATTCTGGCCTGGAGAATTCCCTGGACTGTTTAGTCCATGAGATTGCAAAGAGTCAGACGCGACTGCGTGACTTTCACTTGCACTTTGCCTGTCTGTACATCTCAAGTCCAAGTTAGACCCGAGGCTGGCTTTCTTTCTTTCTTTCTTTTTTTTTTTTTTTTTTTTTAACTATCTTCTGGCCTGGATTTTACCAAAGACAGAAACAAGCCTATTCTTTTCTCCTGGTTCTCCTTTCTTGCCTCTCAACCTGCCCCCAGGTGAGCCCATGCAAATCACCACTGTGTTCCCTAGCCTGATTGATCATAAAGCAGACTTAGGAAGTATATGCCCCAAAGACCCCAGTGTCAGCAGAGGTGAAATGTTTTGGTTTATTGTGGTATCTCTCAGGAGAAGGCAATGGCACCCCACTCTAGTACTCTTGCCTGGAGAATCCCATGGGCGGAGGAGCCTGGGAGGCTACAGTCCATGGGGTCTTGAAGAGTCGGACACGACTGAGTGACTTCACTTTCACTTTTCACTTTCATGCACTGGAGAAGGAAATGGCAGCCCACTCCAGTGTTCTTGCCTGGAGAATCCCAGGGACAGGGGAACCTGGTGGGTTGCCGTCTATGGGGTCACGCAGAGTCGGACACGACTGAAGCGACTTAGCAGCAGCAGTACCTCTTCTCACCCACATGAGCATTATCATTGGATATTTCATTTACTCAAAGGCCTAAAAATGACAGAAAAATTTGAAAAAGGATTTGATAGTGTGTTTTTAGCAGGAACAAAAGCTTTCATGCAAAGGTATCAGAGTGGGATTTCTGGCTTTTGCAAGTTGATGGGGATATAGCGTTAAGAATTCCCCATTCCTAAAATGATACCTCATGGTCTGAATGCCAGAAGAAGGTCCAGTATATAGCATGTGGTTGTGCTGTGGAGTTCAGGAGAGAAATGGAATGGATATTTGGAGTGGGTATGACCTGGAGAGAAGTGCTCATTTGATTTTTTTTAAAGTGGACTAAACTAGAGTTTGAGTATTCTCTGGAGATCAGAAGATGGAGAAAAGATGTTAACTAACTCCAGAGAATGTAAAAGGGAAATTACTAGGGACATTTAGTAGGATTGCTTGGCAATGTCTAGTATTTATTTGGGATTTATGTCATTAGATTAAGATGACTTGGCATAATGAAACATGTGTTTTTTTTTTTTTTCCTCCCTAGAAATATTCAGGTGTTATAGAGAGGATTCAGGATAGATAGATATTTTAGTTTGACAAGGATTGGGATTTTCTAGGTGTGTGTCAAGTGGAGAGGGGACAGTGGAGCTAAAGATGTTTTCAGTGGAAGTCTAAGAGAGGTTACGTGATTCATCTCAGGTCACATTAGCAAGTTAATGGCAATAGCCCCAAATATAAACCCACGTCTGTTACTCCATCATTAGAAACCCCTATCAGGGCTCTGACACTTTAGGCTGGATAAAGTGGGAAGGGAGACAATGAGGGGTGGTATTCATCCAGATCATTCATCTGGTCTAATATTGTTATTTTGTTATTGTGTGTGTGCGTGCTAAGTCGCTTCAGTCATGTCTGACTCTGTGCAACCCTATGAACTGCAGCCTGCCAGGCTCCTCTGTCCATGGGATTTTCCAGGCAAGAATCCTGCAATGGGTTGCCATGCCCTCCTCCAGGGGATCTTCTCAACCCAGGGATCAAACTGTCATCTCATGTCTCCTGCAGTGGCAAGCGGGTTCCTTACCGCTAGCACCACCTGGGAATAAGTTCCGTATTGCAAATACTGTGCCAAATAAATTTGACATGTTGCTTTAACGTTAACAGGTATATGTTTGTATTTAAGAAAATCATCCCCATGTATGCTTGTGGTCAAAGAGAACAGCTGTACCTTATCTGGGAGGGTTGATTGGAGGACTCGCTGAGAGATCTGAGCAGCCTTAGCCACAGTCTTCACAGGTAGACAGGGAGGCACGAAGTCATAACACGTTTTATGGGAAAACCCATGAAAACTTCAAGCCTTCTGTAACACCGATTACGAATAATTTAAATCATTCATATTGTATTAGAAAATGTCAGTGGCTGTGAGCTAATTCGTTTCAAATGGATTTTATTTGTATGAAATTGGCATTTTAGAAAGTGAATTTATTGCTCACAATCATCTCTTCTAATGTGAGATTATTGCCATATTAGTAGTAAATGTGCTCTGACTTAATCTATATCATTTAATCAAATATTCCTAAATTGAAATACTAATCATGTCTTACAAGATTAAATAAAAAGACCCAGAGGATGTTTTTGCAAGGCCTCAACCAAGGAGGGTGAACTGGTGACTTAATAGGAACATTTACTGTTTTGACTGCCTGAAGTGTGAAACGACCTATATTTGAGGAATCCCCCATTTCACAAATCATGGCAGGAGGCAGAATCCTGCTTGAGAAGGTGACCGGGTAGCAAACTGAAAAGGCCAAATCCTTTCCCAGTCTCTTTTTCAGCTGGTGTGGGATTGTGATCTAGGCCCAGCCAATCAGACACAACTTCCCCAGCCCCCGCAGAGACTTTGAATCACTGCTAAGGAAGCACAGAGCGGGCAGTGGAGAAGCCATTCTGGCAGCACAGGTGATGGTAGAAGCATCTAAGGCCAGTGGCAGAGAGAGGGCAAGCGGGCATCCAGTGTTCTTCGGTTGTAGAAGAGGTGTCACTGTAAGTCAGTCATAAGTGGGATGATGATACATCCTCGTTTGCTTGGACAGTCCCAGTTCATGCCTGTTGTCTTGTGACAACGGAATTCCCCTTCGTTTTCAAAATAGTTCCAGTTTGTCAAGTTAACAATCTGGCTGCCTTAGTCATTATCAAGATCCTTTAGATCTGCAAACGTCTCTTAGAGTGTTCCCTTTACCTCCTTGTTTGATCAGGTTCTTTCCTGAGAACACTTCTTTATTTTCGTCCCTCCTCGATGATGGCTGTCTGCCTTCCTACACTTCTTATTCTTCTGTGCCCAGAAGGAGACTATATGCCTTCCTTGTCATCCTTGCTTCCTGTTCCAACTTTCAAATTGTTCTCCAAATCATTCCTTTCAAATGTTATAACCCTAGTACTTTCTCACCATCTATCACCCTTTTAGTGTCTCATTTATTGTGTTTATTCCTTGATAGCTCAGTTGGTAAAGAATCCGCCTGCAATGCAGGAGACCCTGGTTTGATTCCTGGGTCAGGAAGATCCGCTGGAGAAGTGATAGGCTACCCACTCTTAGGCTTCCCTTGTGGCTCAGCTGGTAAAGAATCTTCATGCCATGTGGGAGACCTGAGTTCAATCCCTGAGTTGGGAAGCTCTCCTGGAGAAGGGAAAGGCTACCCACTCCAATATTCTAGCCTGGAGAATTCTATACAGTCCATTGGGTGGCAAAGAGTTGGACCCAACTGAGCAACTTTCATTGTCTTTATGGACTTGAATCCCATGATTCATTATTATTATTATGCCTTTGTGTATACCATCAGCTAGCTTGATCTTTCTCCCTCTTATGTACTTGCCTGGTAAAACCTTCACCCAGATTCTATCCAATAACAAGCTTGAGATCATCTGAGGTGAAACCACTCACTCATGCTGTGACAGAAGCTTTTAATTTTCTATCCTAGTAGCCCTTTCTCCCTTTCTTTTCCTTAGTAGAATCACACTTCAATTTTAGCTAGATTTATGATTGCATGGAAAAATTGGCTTCTCAAATGCCCACTGAGATGAAAGCAGAGCTGTTTTATAAAGTGTAAGAGAAATGTTCCCAAAGAAAGGGTGTGTGTGTGTGAGAGAACACCTATAGCTTTTCTTCTTTCTTGGAAAGAACACAGATGTGAGAGCTGGAACCTGCGCATCTGTCTTAGGCAGTGTGGTCATGTGTTGAGAATGTAGAGTTTGGCTTTTAATGATCACAATGATCATCATGCATTAGAGACCTAGACCTCCTATTTCTGGACCCCATGTAAGAGTAAAATGAACTTCTATCATGTTGTGCTAGTCAGAATAATGATTCCTAAAGATGTCTATTCCTTTATCTCAAAAACCTGTAAATATATTTCCTTACTTTGGCCAAAGGGGCTTTGCAGATGTGGTTAAATTCAGGGCTGTGGTTAAATTCAGGTCCTCTCCTAAATGAGAGGACTCTGGATTATTCAGGTGGATCCAATCTTATCATATGAATCCTTAAAATTGATAATTTTCCCAGCTGTAATCAGTCAGAGAGAAAGGCGTGAGGATGGAAGTTGGGTCAGAGAAACGTAGTATTTCAGGCTTTGATGATGGAGGGAGAGGATGAGAGAAGCTGGAAAGGGCAGGAAAGCGGATTCTCCTTTAGATTCTCTGGAATTGAATGCAACCCATCAACACTTGATTTTAATCCTTAAGACCCATTTTGGACTTTGGACCTATGAAATCATAAGATAACATATTGATGTTGATTTGAGTTGGTAATTTGTAATGTCAGTAATAGAAAACTTTCACACTTGGTTTATACACTGTTATGTTGTGTTTATATATTACTCACAAATATACTCAATCTCAAATAATATACTACTGAATGATTTCAACTAAGTAAGATACACATTAAAGAATCCAAGACTGCTAGTCTTAGGGAGGTTTTTGAAACTACCCAGACTTTGTATTGAGTTGACCAAAAAATTCATTTGGGCTTTTCCATACCATCTTACAGAAAACCTGAACAAACTTTTTGGTCAACCCAGTACTGTATTTCCCCAATTGACTCATACTTCCCCTCTTTCAAATCTTTCAAAAATCTTCTCTATTCTTCAAACCTCAAACATTTCCTCCCCATAACATATACCCAGTACCTTTGCTTCTTATTTTATTTAGAAAATAGAAGCAACGAAAGGGGAACCTCCTCGTGCTCTCTCCACCATATATATTAACTTGTTATTTCTTGTTGTTATTAGTCGCTCAGTCATGTCGGCCTCTTTGCAGACTGTAGCCTGCAAGGTTCCTCTGCCCATGGAGTTCTCTAGGCAAGAATACTGGAGTAGGCTGCCATTTCCTTCTCCAGGGGATCTTCCTGATCCAGGGATCAAACACTGATTTCCCACATTACAGGCAGATTCTTTACCAACTGAGCCACTAGGGAAGCCCATATACTAACCTACTCACATTTTCTCCATTTGCTGATCCATCTTTCCCCATTTCACGGATAGTGTATTAACGCTTAGTTTAGACTCTTCACATATGCACTGTATTCCATGCCCTAATCTCTACGCAGAGATGTTGTTCCTTTAATTATACCCCTTTGCTCCAGCATCATCAGTGTTTTCTATTTGATTCCTTCTGCTATGCTTTCTGCTTTTACATGGAAAGGGAGAATTGAGGGAATGTGAATGTGGGGGGTGTGTGTGTGCAGAGGAGAGCTATCTATAAATCTTAGTGTTTATTCTCTGAAGCCTTAACTAGAAAATCAATATGTATCAACACATGTTTATTTATAATATGTAAAATGCCTATTTATTTAATAAAGAGTTATGAGGTTATTGGACTTCCCTGGCTCAGATGGTAAAGCGTCTGTCTACAATGTGGGAGACCTGGGTTCGATCCCTGGGTCAGGAAGATTCCCTGGAGAAGGAAATGGCAACCCACTCCAATACTCTTGCCTAGAAAATCCCATGGATGGAGGAGCTTGGTGCAGGCTACTGTCCATGGGGTCGCAAAGAGAGGGACACGACTGAGTGACTTCACTAATCACTAATTCACTATGAGTTATAAAGTGATGTGTTTATCACAAGTTCTAGCTTATTTAGAAACATTCTAAAAATACTTTTTACTACTTATCTCCATAGCTACATCTGTCACTGTCAGCCTAAGTAACTAATTTTGGGTTCTAAAAATAGGTAAATCTATCCATTAGATAAGAACGAATTCAAGATCATCTTTGAGTTCATTAGGGGTCAGCACGATGAAACACTGAAGGATAAAAGATGCAGCTTGAGGTGGCACCATGAATGGGTCAGACTGGAGGGTAGGGGAGTCTGGCTCTGCAGGAGTAGCGGAGTTTGTCCTGTCCAGGCCTGAGTGGAACCAGTGCTGAGCCTCGAGTGGTTTTGGGTGCAGTGCTGCGGTTTGGCTAAAACTGTCCTGCAGTGGAGGCAGGCGTCCGGTTTGTTAGAAACGGCCGTTGGTCAGAATGGCTGCAACATTCCCACTCCCACAATCACAATGTCAATTATCTGATAAAACAGAAAGTCCAGAGCCAGGGATTCCATGGCTTACTAGGCAGATCTGCAGTCCTTGGCAGTTTGGCTTTTCAAGTCTGTGCTTGTGACCTCATGGCTACAAGGTGGCTGCCATTGCTTCAAGTGCTAGGTCTGCATTCAAAGGCCAGAAGCAGTGAGGCAACCAAGGAGGCAACATAAAAGTGTCCTTGTATGATTTTTCCTTCTTTCAAGGGAGACAAACATTTCTCAGTAGTACTCCCAAACTTCCCTTGGTTTCTGATGGGCCACACACACCGGCAACAGAAAGGCTGGGAAGTGAGCATTAGGCAATGGTCTGTATATTAGTCAGGGTGGCTAAGATGGTAAAGAGTATGTCTGCAACCAGGGTTCAAGCCCTGGGTTGGGAAGATCCCCTGGAGAAGGGAATGGCTACCCACTCCAGCATTCTTGCATGGCGAATTCCATGAATGAAGAAGCCTATCAGGCTATAGTGCATGGGGTTGCAAAGGGTTGGACATGGCTGAGCGACTTACACTTTCAGTGGTATATGTGGTCATGACGGCATTAGGCAATCGTGATTCATGCCCTGGGGCTGGGCACACTGCACAAGCACAGGTGCTATTATTTAGTTTTTATTTTTATTTATTCATTTTATTTTTGGCCACACTGGGCCTTTGTTGCTGCTCGTGGGCTTTCTTCAGTTGCAGTGAGTGGGGACTACACTTGGTTTTGGTGCAGTGGCTGCTCACTATGCTTTCTCTTGTTGCAGAGCGCAAACTCCAGGCAAGCGGGCTTCAGTAGTTGTAGCACATGGGCTCAGTAGTTGTTCCAGGGGCTTAGCTGCCCTGCATCATGTGGAATCTTCTTGGACCAGGGATCAAACCCATGTCCCCTGCATTGCCACAGGGACTCTCAACCTCTGGACCACCAGGAAAGCACAGGTGCTATTATTTAGAAGAGAGGAATGACGCTGCATAGGCACTTAACACGGCAACATTAAAACCCCCAAACCAATTTGTTACTCCCTGATGCAGTGAGGGATTCTCTGGAAAGTGTTGAAAAGTTTTGGTAAACTTGTGGACATCATGGAAGTCTCATAAAAAAAGTTAGAAAACCAAATTGCTTGACTTAAAGGCACAAAAAAACAACAGCACAAACTTTCCTTGAATGTCTGATCTCAGAGAAGCCCTAATGGCTTAAAGAGCTGAGTCAAGCTATTAGTTCTGATCACACTTCATTGCTGCAATAGGAAGTCAGGTTTCATATCTACATTGTCCAGGGGAACAAGGTCAGATGGGGTCCCACAGGAGTGCTGAAGGCAAGTGGGGGTTAAAGGGTCTATGCCTGTGTCTGGGTCTCCTTTGAAAGTGGAGCCTGAGATAGGAATGTTTGTGTTTGAGAAATGATTCTAGGAAGTGGGAGCAAAGGCCTGGGGAAAGGCAAAGAAGAAGCACGTGAAGGGTTGGTCATTCCTATTGGTGACTGACCTATGACTGTTCTGGGAGCCTCTGGGGAGCGGATAGACTACAGGACAGACTGGTTCTCTAAGTGTGGCGCTTGAATGAGCTGCACCGGCCTCACCTTGACTGGGTTTACATGCAAATTCATGGCTCCTTCTTGATCTCCTGAATCAAAACATCTGGTGGGGAGGGGACCAGGGTGTTGTATTTTAACAAAGTCTTCAGGTGACACTTACACATGTTCACATTTGAGAAGCAGTGGTTTGCCCCCTAGAGAGAGTATTCATTTAATTAGCTCACATGCCCCAGTGATCAAACCGTATGGGGTTAACTTCCTTCTACTTTAAGCTTGCTTATGCTCTAGGGCGTCACTCACCACCTGTCAGAGGAGCCCAGGATGGAAAGCAAGAGTTTTCAGTGCAGCTGAGGCAAGGCCTATCCACGAACACTCCCAGGATGCTAGTTTCTAGCAACAGTTGGGGTAGAAGGAGGGACAAAAGAATGTGACCACTGCACACCATGCCATCTGTGCATGCTCAGTCGTGTCTGTCTCTTCAGGACCTCATGGATGGTAGCCTGCCAGGCTCCTCTGTTCATGGAATTTCCCAGGCAAGAATCCTGGAATGGGTTGCCATTTTCTACTCTAGGAGGTCTTCCCAACCCAGGGATCAAACCCACATCTACGCCTCTTGCATTGGCAGGTCACCACTGCATCACCTGGGAAGCCCAAAGAATGTGACAAGAGCTGTCTGATCCACGAGCGGAGAACAAGAATAGGCCAGTTTAGATCTGACAGCTGCCGTAATACTCGAACTTCAGAGTGGAAGCCAGGAAATCACTTTGTAAAGCATTAAGCGCTTCATCAAGGGCCTTGAGCTCCCAGAAGGAAACACACTGTATAATTGCATGGGACTTAAGTGTACAGAATGCGTTAACAAGACACATGAGAAACAGTAATATTTAGGCTGTAGTGTATCCTTGAGGCAGGTGGAGTGTTTCCATCTGTTGAAAGTGGCCTCAGTGATGTCTCCCTGCTGGGATCAAGTTAAAGAGAATGGATTTGTCACTGTGTTGGGAAAGAGCTTCTCAAAAGAAGACATTCACCAGCTCTCCCTTGGTTTCTTTGGAAAGTTAAACCTGTGCAGTTTCCCATCTCTATTCTCTTTCACACAGCCTCAGGAAGACTTCCACTTCTTTGCCACAAATTGCTTCCCATCCAGTTTTCTCCTTTGACCCTAAAATTGTCACTGGTCTGATTTGAATTATTCTAAGAAAGGAGAAAAAAATAGCTTGTTGAGACTAGTTAATGTGGGTTGGTGGGGTGGGGATGATTAACTCAGGTGTGGAGTAGAGGGATTCATCTCACAGGTCCTTGGTGAGTGATGTTTGATTCAACAGAAGAGATTTCCAAATTTTATTCAGAAGTCTCATTAAGCTGGGAGGCAATAACCTGAGCTGTGAAGATGGAGAGAGAGAACAAATTTGTGGGCTTTTTCTACTGTGGGTGGGAGGTGCTTGAAAATTCAATTTGAAAAGTTATAGCCACTGCAATTTCATACTTATGTGTCTATGTGTATAGAGGTTTCCCTGGGGAGAACTGATCAACCTCTCCACCACCACCCTGCCCCACCCCCTGTTAGGGCTTCCCTTCTAGGGCACATCTCTTAAGCACCAGTTGTATCTGGTGATGACATTTAATGTATCTCCATTGTTGGAAACTGAAAGTGTCCAAGACACAGGTCATGGCATAGGCTTAGTATCTCAGAAAGCATAGTAGTGCTCTTCTAGCTTCCTTTGAAAGAAAAGATGGTCAGATTCCAGGAAGAAACAATTCTCCCTTGGAATAAAGTTGTTTGATTCATCTTCATAAAATGTACCTTTTCTCATGTTCCCATTCAGTTCTAGACTGCAGTGATCTTTAATATAACAGCCCAGAAGCCAGCCTAGGTCTCTGCCCTCCAGATTTAGGCAAAATGAATCCCAAACTTTGTACATTATAAGCCCCCCAATGATGCCTATGGCCTGTGAGCTGATGCATAGGATGGAATTGTCAAATCAGACTCATATCAGTTGGAGATCTTACCTTTGGAGTACTCTTCCAACCATTAATATTTCCGTCTTCTCCCTGGCCTCTGGGATGTGGGCAGTGATATCAGAACAGCACTGAATCTTATTCCTTCTGTTCCTTTTATCACAACTGAGGCAAGTCAGTTTTAAAAATGGACTATTCACTTACAAATGAAACAAACAGGGACATACAGAGAAAATGTTTCTGAAATTACCTTTTCTAGCTCACTTTCAGGCTCACGTGTTTTTTCATCTCCCCAATCCTGTCCTAGGAAACAGAGTTCATTATGGGCTAACCTCCAAGGCTGTTTTCCTCCACATTTATGGCTCCATCAAATGGTTCATGGACCCAATAGTGCAGCCCTGATTCCTAGACTCACAGTCAAGGAAGCAGAGAGTAAGCCTACCACTTTTATTTGTCTAGGGCTACGGGGCCTACCTTTTTAGGAAAGGCAGAGGAACCAGAGATCAAATTGCCAATATCTGTTGGGTCATACAAAAAGCAAGGGAATTTTAGAAAACATCTACTTCTGCTTCATTGACTACACTAAAGCCTTTGACTGTATGAAAGAAAGTAAAAGTGAAAGTAGTAGTTACTCAGTTGTGTCTGACTCTTTGTGACTCCATAGATTGGAGCCCGCCAGGCTCCTCTGCCCATAGAATTCTCCAGGTGAGACTACTGGAGTGCATTGCCATGCCCTTCTCTGGGGGATCTTCCCAACCCAGGGATCAAACCCAGGTGTCCCCCATTTCAGGCAGATTCTTTACCATATGAGCTATCTGGGAAACCCAAACTTGTGACTGTGTGGATTGCAACAAACTGTGGAAAATTCTCCAAGAGGTGGGAATACCAGATCACCTTACCTGCCTCCTGAGAAACCAGTATGCAGGTCAAGAAGCAACAGTTAGAACTGGACATGAAATAACAGACTGGTTAAAAAATTGGGAAAGAGAGTACAATAAAGCTGTATATTGTCACCTTGCTTATTTGACTTATATGCAGAGAACATTATGTGAAATGCTGAACTGGATGAAGCTCAAGCTGGAATCAAGATTGCCAGGAGAAATATCAATAACCTCAGATATGCAGATGATACCACCCTTATGGCAGAAAGTGAAGAGGAACTAAAGAGCCTCTTGATGAAGGTGAGAGAGAAGAGTAAAAAAACTGGCATAAAGTTCAACATTCAAGAATTCAATATTCATTCATCACTTCATGGCAAATAGATGGGGAAACAGTGGAAACAGTGACAGACTTTATTTTCTTGGGCTCCAAAATCACTGTGGATGGTGACTGCAGCCATGAAATTAAAAGATGCTTGCTCCTTGGAAGGAAAGCTATGACAGACCTAGACAGTGTATTAAAAAGCAGAGACATCACTTTGCAAGCAAAGGTCCATATAGTCAAAGCTATGGTTTTTCCAGTAGTCATGTATGGATGTGAGGGTTGGACCATAAAGAAGGCTGAGCACCCAAGAATTGATGCTTTTGCACTGTGGTGTTGGAGAAGACTCTTGAGAGTCTCTTGGACTGCAAAGAGGTCAAACTATTCAGCCCTAAAGGAAATCAACACTGCATGTTCATTGGAAGGACTGATACTGAAGCTGAAGCTCCAATATTTTAAGTGAAGAGCCAACTCATTGGGAAAGACCCTGATGCTGGGAAAGATTGAGGGCAAGAGGAAAAGGGGGCGACAGAGGACGAGATGGTTGGATGGCATCATTGACTCAATGGGCAAGAGTTTGAGCAAACTCCGGGAGATAGTGAAGGACAGGGATGCCTGACATGTCACAGTCCATGGGGTCACAAAGAGTCAGACAAGATTTAGCGATTGAACAGCCATGGGGCCCGCTAGGAAGTTGTCTTTCTGAAGAGCAGTCCTCTCTCCCTATTTGCAGATCTATTGAGATTAAAGAAGTGAATGGCCTCCACATTTTGATGTTATTCTTCTTATACACAGGGAATCCTTTGCAACCTAAAACAGGCCCACTAGTTTAGTGCTAAAATTCTTTATCTTAGTTATGAATTTTTTAAAAATTTTATATATTTGTTTATTTTTGGCTGTGCTGGGTCTTTGTTGCTGCGAGGGCTTTTCTCCAGTTGCGGAGAGAAGGAACTACTCTCTAGTTGCAGTGTGTGGGCTTCCCATTGCTGCGGCTTCTCTTGTTGCAGAACACAGGCTCTAGGGCACTCGGACTTCAGTAGCTGCAGCGCATGGGCCCAGTAGCTGTGGCTCCTGGGCTCTGAAGCAGGGCTCAATATTGTAACGAAGGGTTAGTTGCTCCACTGCATGTGGGGTCTTCCTGGATCAGGGATTGAACCTGCTTCTCCTGCATTAGGAGTCAGATTCTTTACCACTGAGCTGCCAGGAATGCTCCTAGTGCTAAAATTGTAAAAAGTACCCAAACATCCAGAGCTATGGTGGAAGAAACTTTATTGGAGAGTCCAAACATTACCATCTCTGAGCAATAAAATTATTGTAAAGGAGCTCACAAATAATTTTTTCTATTTTTCATCATACCCTTGTCATAATTCAAGATTTATTTTATAGTCTATTTCCCCCCAGGCTGCGATTGATCAGTCTATGATTCCACAGTTGTTCACTCTGGTACATGTTTTGGCAGGCAAATACTCTTTTGAATAATAATTGTAGAAATATAAATGATCCTTTTTATTCCTTAAACCTATATAGAAAGTAAATTACCAAACTTGACTGGATCTCAGCTCTGTTGAGCTGCAAGTTTGGTTTAAAGTTTAGTTAAATCAAAAAGAGTGCTACCAAAAGAAACCACTGCTTCTGGCAGTAGTAATTAACAAATATCCCAGATACCTTTGGGAGGGTTAGTAAATCATAATGATCACATGCTTGCCATATGAATTAATATAGGTTATCCTTTCTTTATAGCGAGTTTGTGTAAGAGAGCGAGGACATGATTCATATAGAACTAAGGGTATTTCAGTCTGATGTCTGCCTTCGTGATGGTGTCTTCACAAATGATTAGGATATCTTCAATCTACAATCGTATCATGAATGTACAATTGCATAGACCCCACAAATATTACTGACATAGTTCTGACAGTTCTCTCTTTCCCTTAATGAGTTCAGAAATCAACTTTTCCCCTTGCTAATTCATGACAGTGGGTGATGAAGAAGTGAATTTCTCTCAAGCATTTTAGCCTGGGAATAAGATTTCTAGCAACACATTGCTTTTCCTTAGATTTCAGTAGCTCGCACTGTTTTTTGGGTCTAGTGGATTTTGACAGAACATGATTTTTATGCTGAGCATTTCCTGTGAATATTTGAGTCTGGCTCTGCTCTAGGAGACCCACAGCCTAGCCTGACAGGGGGATATGCGGGAGAGATGCCATTGGTGGAAGGCTCAGACAGAATACAGTCTCTAAGGTGTCCAGCCCATGAAGTATCAGGAGTCCTAAATACTATGGACAAAACTCCATCACTCCCTGTTTCAGCTCCCGATGGGAAAGCCTTAACCTTTGGGTAACAGGAGGGAAATTTGAAGGAAATTCTGTCTAGGAGTTCACGTATATATAGAGTAACATGTTTCCCCTGAGACCCTAAATGGTATCGGTAGCACTGGGTTTATTCAGAATTTGCAGTCATGTTTCCTGTCCCATTCATTTCCTGATCATAACCAGGACTTATTCTATCAGCAAGTCAGTTTCCATAGATTATCGACTATGGATTGGGGCATGTGGAATGAACAGGGCTAAGCTTCCTGTTGGCTCATGGCTATGATGAGTGCCTGGGGCTTAAGAGTGAATTGGAGAGATGAAAGTGATGATGGGAAGGGATGTTGGTACTTTTCTGGTCCTGGACCAGGAAGCTTCTTTCTTGTGCTGCCGGAAAGAAAACCACCACAGCCTCAGTTAATACTTGATTTCTACAAGAAATTTTATTCAAGAAGAAAAATTACTTGTACGCCATTTTCTGTTTAGCTTCTTGGCAAGCATCACATTGTATTTTTTAAACATCATTTGTACCAATTTTATCAGTCTCCAAAGTGTCTTGTTTTCAAACTCAGAGATTCTCTTAAAAATATTCACTAGCAGAAATAGTCTGAACCTATTTTTTCAGTATCATGGCTTAAGCTGGTTTTATTTTCCCCCGACAAAATTTAACTGCCAGAAACTTAGTTTCAAGGGAAATGTCAACACACTAGAAATCAAAACAAATAGGATGAAAAAAAGGGACAGCAATGTGATAAATACAAGATCACTAATGTGGATCCTGATGCTAGGGCATATCTTAACTCTAAATGACCCGCAGGAGGTGATACTTCTAGAGGAAAAAACCTGTTAGTTGAGTCATCTTAGTAACCAGTTGTGTGACCATTTTACCTGTCTTAATCACTTTGTGAAATTATGGGACTGGACTATGAGATCTAAGAACCCCTTCTCTTCTTATGTACTAGAAATCTGGACAATATCTTTTATTTTGCGTTTAAGATAACATAAATTTTGAAAAGATGTCACATTTAATTTAATTTAAATTTGAGAAAATAGTTGTATTTAATCCATTAATTTAATTTTAGTTGGACAAAACTTCTTAGCTAGGATATGTCCTTTAGATTTCCCATGACCTTTGACCAGAATAGTACATGATCAAGCATGGTGCTTTGCCGTGTGAATGGACATGGAGCAAGGGAGTTAGCTGCATGGGGCTTCCTTCAAGCAATTTGGGTGATCCAGGGCACATTTTCTCGTCCAAACTACTATATACCCCAACAGGCTCTTGTGATACTGAGGATCAGTATAGCCAGACACCTACCATTCTTTTCCCATGTGCTGACTTAACCTATAATGACACTAGAATGGGACCAGAGCCATTCTTTCTAGAGGAGACATACTATATTGGAAGATGAGTCAGCAGATGAGTTTTGTGATATTTACCCCTCCCAGAGGACAAAATATTGCCCTATAATCTTCCATATTACCATTCACAATTGACAAATAGCCAGGTAGGATTCCTTAATGAGTGTGATCCTCAGGATCATTTAGAGAGAAGTTGGGTAAAAGTTAGATCAAGTGTCAGGTCCTAACTGATTGATTGGATTTACTTTTTTCTAAATTGAGGTATAATATATATGATACATAATACATAAAATATACACTAAAATATGTTTCAGATATACACAGAGTGATTCACAATTTGAAAGATTATACTCCAGTTATAGTTCTTATATTCCCTGTGTTGTACAATATAACCTTATGTGCATGGGTGCTTGCATGCTAAGTCACCTGTCATGTCCGACTCTTTGCAACCCTATGAACTGTAGCCCACTGGGCTCCTCTGTCCATGGGATTCTCCAGGCAAGAAATGCTGGAGTGAGTTGCCATGCCCCCCTCCAGGGAATCTTTCTGATCAGGGATCGAACCCGAGTCGCTTACATCTCCTGCTTTGGCAGGCTGATTCTTTACCACTAGCACACCTGGGAAGCCCGTAATATAACTTTAGAGCATATTTATTTTATACATAGTAGTTTGTACCTCTTAATCCTCTATCCCTATCTTGCCCCTCCCACTCCTTTCACTAGTAACTATTAGTTCTCTGCATATGTGAGTCTGTTTCTTCTTTTAAATTATTCACAAGTTTGTTTTATATTTTAGATTCCACATCTAAGTGATATCATACAGTATTTGTCTTTCTCTGTCTAGTTTATTTCACTTAGGATAATACTCTTCAAATCCATCCATGTTGTTTAAATGCTAAAATTTAATTCTCTTTTATGGCTGAGTAGAATTCCATTATGAATTCCCCAGGAGGTGCAGTGTAAAGAATCCACCTGACAATGCAGAAGATGCAAAAGATGCTGGTTCTATCTCTGGATGGGGAAGTTCCCTTGGAGGAAGAAATGGCAAGCCCCTCCAGTATCCTTGCCTGAAAAATTTCAGACAGAGGAGCTTGGGGGGACTGCAGCCCATGGGGTTGCCAAGAGTCAGACTGCGTGACTGAGCACACAGAATTCAATTATATATATATGTATATATACATACACACACATACACACACACACACACACACACACACCCCACATCTTCTTTATCCATTCATCTGTCAATGAACGCATAGGTTACTTCCACATCTTGGCAGTTGTATTAAATAAATAATGCCACTCTGAATACTGGCGTGCATGTATCTTTTCAAATTAGCATCTTCAGTTTTTTCAGATACATCCCCAGGAGTGGAATTGCTGAGTCATATGGTAGTTCTATTTTTAGTTTTTTGACACAGATCTGTAATGTTTTCCACAGTAGATACACAAATTTTACAGTCTCACCAGTAGTGTACAAGGTTTCCCTTTTCTTCACATCCTCAGCAATGTTTTTACTTGTGTTCTTTTTAGTGACAGCCACTCTAACATCATATTAAAAAGCAGAGATATTACTTTGCCAACAAAGGTCTGTCTAGTCAAAGCTATGGTTTTTCCAGTAGTCATGTACGGATGTGAGAGTTGGATTATAAAGAAAGCTGAGCACCAAAGAATTGATGCTTTTGAACTGTGGTGTTGGAGAAGACTTTTGAGAGTCTCTTGGACTGCAAGGAAATCCAACCAGTCCATCCTAAAGGAAATCAGTCCTGAATATTCATTAGTACGACTGATGTTGAAGCTGAAGCTCCAATACTTTGGCCACCTGATGCGAAGAACTGACTCACTGGAAAAAACCCTGATGCTGGGAAATGTTGAAGGTGGGAGGAGAAGGGGATGACAGAGGATGAGATGGTTGGATGGTATCATTGACTCAATAGGCATGAGTTTGAGTAAGTTCTGGGAGTTGGTGATAGACAGGGAAGCCTGGCGTGTTGCAGTCCATGGCGTTGCAGAGTCAGACACGACTGAGCAACTGAACTGACTGAGTCTAATAGGTGTGAGGTGACACTTCATTGTGGTTTTAATTTACATTTCTCTGATGATTAGTGATGTTGAACATCTTTTCAAGTGCCTGTTGGCCATCTGTGTGTCTTCTTTGGAAAAATGTCTATTCAAGTCTTCTTCCCATTTTTTGATTGGATTGCTTTTTTTTTTTGACTTTTGAGTTGTATGAATGACCTCTTGATATATTTTGGATGTTAACCCCTTCTTTATCACATGATTTGTAAATGTTTTCTCACACTCAGTAGGTTGTCTTTTCATTTTGTCAATTATTTTCTTTGATGTACAAATGTTTTTAAGTTTAACTATGTACCAGTTGTTTATTTTTGCTTTTATTTCCCTTGCTTCAGGATACAGATTAAAATGTATTGTTATGATTTATGTCAAAGAATATTCTATGGTTTTTTCTAGTAGCTTTATGGTTTCTGGTCTTACATTTAGGTCTTTAATAAATTTTTGACTCTATTTTTGTATATGGTGTTAAAAGAATGCTCCGGTTTCATTGTTTTACATGTAGCTGTCAAGTTTTTCCAGCACCACTTACTGGAAAAGACTACCTTTTCTCCACTGTGGTTGTTTTTCCCCAACCCGCCAAGTAAATGAGGAAGTTGGACAGTTTCAATATTTTCTTAACTAAAACTGTATTTTTCAAAGAGTGTTACACTTGAGGAGTTGCTATGTATTATAAGCAAAAACGGTTTCATGATTGAATGTTTGGGAAATGGTATGTGAAACAT
This sequence comes from Cervus canadensis, assembly GCF_019320065.1. Classification (NCBI taxonomy): domain Eukaryota; kingdom Metazoa; phylum Chordata; class Mammalia; order Artiodactyla; family Cervidae; genus Cervus; species Cervus canadensis. The sequence continues at coordinate 6,661,305 of NC_057408.1, forward strand.
TGTTAACAGGTTTCTTTACTATAGAATTTCTCCTAGTCTCTTCTATGCAGATATGCTTTTGACTCTAATATGGGAGTTAAATTAAGCTTTTATTTATTTGAAAATGATTTTTTGAGGAGCAGCCTATGATATTAGTGTTCACAAAAGTTCTTTCAGCTTTATAAATCTCACCAATGCACTAATCATTTTAGAAGATTTGAATGTCTGTTCCCTGGTGGCTCAGAGGTTAAAGTGTCTGCCTGCAATGCAGGAGACCTGGGTTCGACCCCTGGGTTGGGAGGATCCCCTGGAGAAGGAAATGACAACCCACTCCAGTATTCTTGCCTGGAGAATCCCATGGCCGGAGGAGCCTGGTGGGCTACAGTCCACGGGGTCGAAAAGAGTCAGACACGACTGAGGGACTTAACTTTCACTTTCACTTTCAAACTCAATGAAGATCCACATTCTCCCAGAAGTCATTCTGTATTTCACTGTTTTCCAACAGGATCCTTCTCCTCCTCTCAATGGAGAGAATATTTTCTCTGATGAACTGAAAAGGGAATTATCAAAGGGAGTGCTTCTGAATAATTTGATGCACATTTCCTTGACTTTTATTGACTCCCCCATCTACACATAATGATTTTTTCTTCCATTTTCTGAAATGTAGCCTTATGTAAAAAGTCAATATATGAAAATCCAAACATATAAAACATAAAAGATAAGCAGAGAGCTATTTATATAACAGGTGAATTCTTTACTTTACAAAATGATTCCTCCCAGAGTCTATTTTAGAGCAAAAGTTGGAGACACTGGAGAAAATTCAGTGGTCTCACAGTTTCTCTCACAGTTTCCTCTAACTTCACCTTTTAGTAATCGTAACCTTTAAAAGGGACTTCCAAGGTGTGCTAGTGACAAAGAACCCACCTGCCAATGCAGGAGACATAAGTGATGAGGGTTTGTAAGATCGCCTAGAAGAGGGCCTGGCAGCCCACTCCAGTATTCTTGCCTGGAGAATCCCATGGACAGAGGAGCCTGGTGGGCTACAGTCCATAGGGTGGCCAAGATTTGGACATGACTGAAGCAGTTTAGCATGCAGATGCCTCTGTTTACCCACCAGTGGGATTGATTTAGCCTTAGAAATGGCACCTTCCTCTTCCACACGGCTGGTGGGCTACTGCCAAGATCCTCTGCTGGTCAGGGAGGTCTTTCCCACCAGCTGGGGACCACTGTTTAATGGCGAGCAAGCTCTAGTCAGAATCTCATTATTTTCCCAGTGTTGCTTGTGGCTTGGAGACTTATTTATCTGCTGAGATTATCACCCACTGGAAACAAATTCTTTGTCTATCATTTTTTAATCATGCCTCTGAAACATGGATTGTGTTTTGCCAGCTGTCCCAGTTGCTGGGACGTTCCCCTTTGGTTGAGAAAACGGTTTCTCAGACAGCCACAATGAATCCCGACGTACGCAAACTTGATTTTTAAAGGTGTTTCCTGCCTTGTTAACCCAATCATTATGAAGACAAAGGAACAGTTGGATCATTGATACGTTGGCGAAAAGCATTAGCTTTCTTGTAAGGGCAATTTGCCACTTCAGGCGTAATTAGGCTAGTTAAACACATCTTTGTGAGTCAGTGGGCTGGGAAGTCTTTATCCTTATCGTGAATGGTGTAATTCAAAGAGACTCTTAGCTCTAAATGGAGATGCCCTTTCAGGGCAAGGTAGTTCCTATGATTGCTGGATATTTTAATCTCTAGGCCTAACTAACACATTGGTTTTGTGCCTTGAGAAGACCATCACCTCTAAAATATTTATTCAGTCCTTCGTTAAGTAGAATTTGATATCCTTGGTGACACTTTAGGAGAGGAGAAATCAGTTAAAACACCTAGTCCCGAGAGTGAATGTTCTTTTTCAGGTTATTTTGTGCTAGCTGTCTGAGAAAAGAGAATGGAATAAGGGGTGGGGAGGAGGCCAAGAAATCCTTGCATCCCCCACCCCACACTCTGCCTGTAGCTCAAGCCTGAGGACAGACACTGGTGATGGAAGATCGCTGTGCTTGGCTAATTTCTCCTATGGCAATGAAGCATATTGATCTGCCCTTGAGAGTGGGGGGTTCTGATCTTATCCCTGGTTCTGCTTCTCTAACCAGCTCTGTGATCACAATGATCCATCAGCCTCTCAGTTTTCTCACAGGAAAGCGGGGATTCATCTCTGCTTTGCTTGGATGCACAGAATGTTGTGCCGAGGGCTGTGCTACTAAGGTCATGGTTCTGAGAATTACAGATTATGATGATTAATATGGGCAAAGGTCATGACTTTTTTTCTTTACTTCTTTTACATCTGTTTGACATATATGGAAAGAGCACAGGTAGAATTGCACCCATCTGAGTATGGATTCTTTTGCTAATTACTCAGTTTCCTCATCTATACACCAGGGAGTGATTATCTATTTCATGGGTACCGTGAAGACTTGGCAAATTCTACTGCTTTTGGTTGCATCATCTGGGATGGGGCCTAGCAGTCTTTCCCTAATAGCTTTCCCTCTTGTGTGTTTGGTCAATGGCAAGTGCAGCTCCATTAACCCCTCATAAGTCATTCATGGCACTTAGTTATTGGGTTGTTGCTTTATAAGAAAAACACTAAATTATGACATTTCCACATCCCCTGCTATGCTGTTTCTTGGCTTGTAACATATAAAGTCACTTTATCATGTAATCTTTTTGAAGATACTTAAGGCAGCAGTCCTCAACATTTTTGGCACCAGGGACCAGTTTCATGGGAGACAGTATTTATTTTAATGGACCACAGAGGATGAGGGGATGGTTTCAGGGTGATTCAGGTGTACTGTATTTATTGTGCATTTTGTTTATATCAGCTCCACCTCCGATCATCAGGCATTAGATCCCAGAGGTTGGGGACCCTTGATTTAAATTTAATTTAAATCATTAATAATTAATGATCCAGGCTTAAGTTAAAATTGAACTGCAGGTTAAAATAATAATAAGATACCAACAAAACATTAAAAAAAAAGAAAGCAAAAATGAGTTCTACTCCCCCTCCCTTACCCCTGCCTCCACCCTCAACTCAAGCACAATGGAAACAAACCAAGCAGCCAAACAAAAGCTAAACACAGATCTGACAGCCTCGGTTTTTGGCAAGGGTATAGAACAACTGGGACTCTTAAATATTGTTGGTGAGAATGCAAACTGGCATAACCATTTTAGAAAACTATTAGATAGTACCTAGGAAAGCTGAACATCTGCCTACCTTATGACCCATAAACAAATGCGTATGCACACCAAAAGTATACAAGAATGTTCCTGACAGTTTTATTTGAAACCACCAGAAACTAATATCAGAATCAACTGTGGTGTATTCACTTGTTGGAACACTACATAGTAATGAGGGGGCAGTGGGAAGCTTCCATGGTGCTGGTAATGTTTTATATTTTGATCTCAGAGGTAGTTATATAAGATTATTTATTTTATAAAAAATTATCAAGCTGTACACTTAAGATCTCTGCATATATTTTATACTTCAGTAAAATTTTTGCTAAATAAATAAATATTGATATTATTCTTAAAGAATTCACTGCCAGATGGCTGGAAAATTTCTTTAGACTGCAATTAAAACATGTTACAGATCTTAAAATAGACATAAAATAAAAATGCAATTTATAATTCAGCACTCACACATTCATGCAATTGTGCATTATTTTTTATTCAGAAATAATTTACCAAAAATCCCCCACACAGATATTAAGTGTACAATTCAGTGAGTTTTGCTACATGTATACATTCAAGTAATTATAACTCCAGTCAAGATATAAACATTTCCTTCACCACTTGTGCTTCTTCCCAGTGAATTGTCCACCTCTTCTACCCAGAGGAAGCTAACTATTCTTTTTTTCTAATTGTTGAAATATTGTTGATTTACAGTATTTCAGCAAAGTGATTCAGGTATACACACGTATATATATATATATATATATATATATACACACATATATATTCTTTTGAAGATTCTCTTTCATTATAGGTTATTGCAAGATACTGAGTATAGTTCCCTGTGCTATACAGTAGGTTCCTGTTGTTTATCTATTTTATATACAGTAGTAGTGTGTACCAACTGTTCTTAATTGCAGCACATCAGGTTAGCTTCACTTGTCCTTGAATAGAATAGAATTAAAATAGAAATAGAATGACAAAGCCTATGTACTCTTGTGGCTGGCTTCATTCGGCATTATGCTTTTGATATTCATCCAAATTGTTGAATGCACTGGTGGTTAATTTTTTTTTTTATGAATGTAAATTTTTTTCCTTTCCCTGTTGTTGGATATTTGGGTTATTTCCAGCTTTAAGTTACTGATGAAGAAGACTGCTATCAGTATTTTTGTGCAAGCTTTTCTTGAAATGTGTGTCCTAGGAAATCTTTGCCTCTTAGGTCTTAAAGTCGTTTCTTATGTCCTTAAAGAAGCTTTTTTTTTTTTTTAATGTTTGTAACTGTGATCTGTGTCAAAATAATTTTTACGTATAACGTGAGGTGAGGATCAAGTTTCATTTTTATCTGGTTGTTCAAACCCTGTTTGTTGAAAAGAAACCTTTCTTTCTCCATTTGATTACTTTGCATTGTCTGTTGAGAATCAATGAGTCATTTATGTATAGATCTGTCCAGGAGTTTCTGTTTAGTTCCATTGATCTATGTACTTACCTTAATTCTCATAGCACACTGTTTTAATTACTGTAGCTGTAGAATAAGTATTAAAATCATAGAATGAGTATTTATGTATTGATTTTTCTCATTAGGTCATACAAGTGCATTTATAGACCTCTTGACAATGAAGATAAACTGCATCCAGTGTCCTATATGGTAAGTCAATTTTGTGTTAGATGAGAAATAATCACTCTGATTTCAAAAACCTTTCAGGCAGGATACCTTAAAACATGGAGGTGTCTATGCTACCCATTAAAAATTTTACTACTGTTTATCCTGCTTACCGAGGGTAGCAAGTAAATTTCTTATGGCTCTGTTGACATTTCTGCCCTTACTGTGAAGTTGGTTCTTAGTACATCTGACCATATTAAATAGTAGCTTTGGGTTTATAGTAATTGTAAATGTGCTTTTGTTTACATTTCAGTCTCCAGTATCCAGTATCACTTTTAGCATACTTAGTTGGTCCGAATTTTCCTTTTTTTTTGTTTTTTTTTTAAAATGTTTAACTTTCTTCATTTTTAAATTTTGCTTATTTTTGCCCCACCCCCCCCCCTTTTTTTAGAAAAGGTGTGCTATAACCTCAGCCCAGAGCAATAAAGATTGACCTTAAAATAATTAGGTGGTTTCATTTCTTATTTGCCAGTGACTGGTTGAGGTGTGGGAATGTGGTGCAATTCTAGGCAATAAGAGGGGATGGGGTATGACCTCTGGAGTTCCTGTGAAAGGTTTTCTGACTGATAAACTGAATTGGGGGCTGTGAACAAGGTAACAGTTTCTCTCCTGCTGTTATTGTTGCTGGATGTTGTGAAGTCAGGTGGTGACATCTGGAACTTTTGTAGCCATCTTGTGACCAGGAGGAGACTTACAAGCTGATTTGCTGAATTAAGCAGAGTCAAGAGAAGGAAGAAATCTGAGTCCTCAAAAAAATGAGGGAGTTAAAAAAATAATGGTTTAATCTATCCCCAGTCTTCTAGTTATGGGGCTTAAATTTTTTTGCTCTTTGTCAAAATCACTTGAATTAGGGTTTTTCTTATTTGCTCCCTAAAGCATGCTATCTGTTAAAACCATATTGTATTTTAGCAGCTCTTTGATGTGTTAAGAACTCATACTCAGAAAATTAAATGAATGAGGCATTAGACTAAGAACCAAAGCATGAGCAAAGGCATACTCTAGTGACCAATCTTAGTCATCAGAATGTATGATTCTAAAAGTGGTGGTGGGGGGAACCACTTACTTTCATAAAGTATGAAAATACCTGCATGAACTTAATACTGCTAGGTCTTGGGATATGGATATTTATGACTCAGGTAACTATAGATGAGAGTAGAATGTTGGGGGCAGGAGAAACAAAACCAGCTATAGAGTTTGAGACAAAGTTCACGATCATGTCCCCTGCCTAAAGAACCAGTGGACTATAGAGACCTGAGCTTATGAGAGATGTCAAGTAGCTCAGCTAAGAAAGCTGAACGCAAGGCAGGACTAGACATAGAGCTCCTGAATTTCTCTGTAGGAGGGGCTTAAGGGCTTCAGCAGGTTTCCATTTGGACCTGCCATTGCAAAGAACTTTTCCTATTAGCTATCCGTATCAAAGAATGGGGCAGAACAGTAGCCAAGACACTGGTTACGTCCTCTGAGTCAATGATTAACACCAAACCAATTTTCCTGCCTTGGATTGAGAAAACACAGTCATTAAAAAAGCAAGCCAACCTCCAGATCCATAGCTGTTTTATTTTGAAATGAAGTCATTATTTCAAGTCAGAAGTGCATAAAGTATTCCTGAAGGATTTTCAAGACAGAAAAATTTCAGTTCTGGTTGGTTTGCAATCAAGGTAGTCTTTCAGTTTTCAATTTCATTGAAGGGAATGCTCCATAATTTGAACTCCTGATGCTGAAAATTGAACTGGAAATGAGACTCTTATGTTGTTCAACTAATGCTTCATTATTGGCCTGATTATTATTAGTAAGTCATCTCATCCATGTCGGAGGAGAACAAGCGACTCCGTCTTTGCCCTCTAGGTGTACAGGCACAATCCCTGGAAGTCTGTTTTTTCAAAATAGCCTGTGCAAGGTAGAGAATGGGATCTTCCACTGCTTTGAGTCACGGTTCTTTCCATTTCAAGCAAAGGGTCTTCTTTTTTGGCTGAATTTCTACATTTTAAAAGTTCTTCCAATGGGAAGGAGTCAACATCCCTGTTATAGAGGACGTGGCAGCATGAAATCCATAGACTGAATTGCTTAGGTTTATTTTAACCACTGTACACAGACAGGGTTGGGAGTTCTTTGGGAGACCTGTCTTTCTTGCTAATATATTAACATGGTACTTTTCTTGGTTAATACATTTATATAGTTGGAGGGGTCTTTGGAAAAATAACGTGAAAAGCTATTTGTTCATAACTCATGTTTGCCCTACCATGGGGTGAATTGAACTAAATAATGTATGTTTAGCTCATCTAAAAACTATAGACCAAGGGGAAAAAGGACTTCACACCAAATAGTTTTCATTTCAAATTTAACACTGGAGATTACTGTCTTTGTGTTGTCAGGCTTATGCTGTGTGTGTACCAGCTTTTACAAAAAATTCAAGCCTGCATCTCACGAAGCACCGAAAATTGTACCAAAGAGTTCAGCCCTAAAGTTTACGGAGGTCATACGGAAGCAGATGCTCAGAGCCTGTTCATATCATGCTGCTGAGTTATTAAGAGAACAGTAACTTAACCTATGCTGCATACTGATACTGTGGACTGATGAGTAACTTTGGGGGCCGGATTGTAAGTTTTGGGGCACTTCTGACCTGACTCTAATATGTACAAAAGGAGATGGGAGCTGCGCTTGGATATGATCACGTGACAGAGGTAAGACTACTGAAGCAGGGTGCGATGGCCTTTTCCCTCCTGCGCCTTTGGGGAAATAAGTTTGCCTGCATTCCTTTTTACACTCAGCAGGGTAATGACAGGGTAGTGCAAGTGGAGAAATCAAGAGATGGGCCAGTGATTACAGGGAGAGTGGATGTGAGGAAAGATGGGAGGGGAGGAGTTTGGAGAGGATCAAGTTCTTAAAGAGGTTTGTAGAAAAGAGGACGAATCTGGGAAGATAGCAGCCAAATGGGACTCTGAGGAGATAAGTAGGAAAGCATAATTTTTAGTATTTTTTTTCTTTGTGTCAATTTATTTCCACTTTCTGAAACCTTCAGAAAAGATGCAGTCAAAATTGCCTTTGGCCACTGAGAGCAGCAGGAGGTGGGCCAACTTTGTATACGTACAGTCACTTATTTCACATCATACAACCTGTTTCTGTCCCTCGTCTTTCAAGTTCCCAGATTAGTTATTGAAAAGTTTCTTGAAATTATGTCTTGGTGTTGCTCTGCTATCAGGCAGAAAGTGCTGTAGTTTGGCTAGGGTCCAAGAGTGAGCATGTGGTCTGGCAAATTAGACATAAAAGATTCTGTTGGAGGGTTTTGGAAAAGGTATTTCCCTGATACAGGGAGAGCATGCTTACAAAGTGAAGGTCTCTTCCTGTCCTGGCCACCCTTTGACCTAGTTTTTTGATGATTTTTTTGATGGCTCGTGACCGTTAAGTGACTTCCCAGAGGTGAAAGGACAGCCTAGAGATGGAAGTATGGAAAAGACTGGGGTCCTTTACAATACTGTTGAGCTAGTTCTGTATTGTCTACCTTTAGAATACTTGTTCAAGTCTTCTAAACCATTATTTCTAACTATGCATTTTTCTGCATTACTAAATTTTGTTAATCAAGAGTGAATTTCCTTATGGTTAAGCCTCTAATATTTAACTCTTTTCTCACCTGTAGCCAAAGTCATTACTAACTGGCATACAACATATTTAAAACTTTCACCGTTCATAAGGTGCAACCAAACAAAACAGAAATAAATTGGAAATTAGAACCTATGAAAAATTATACTTGTCATCCATACCATCTGATTTTTCAAATGTCTATATGGGTCAGAACTGTTTGGTCTCATTGATTGACTTTATCATGAGCAAATATCATAATTGAACTCAAATATAAATGTTCATGAATAAATGTTTGCAGTGTGTCTGTTTTACATATTGGTATCCAATTAAAATTTCATTTGAATAAAAGCTAAAATAACTGAAAAACTCCAGCAAAAGTCAAAGGGAAGTAGGACAGTTAAATATTTGTGTTTGTGTATATGTGCATGTGTTAATTCACTGCATTTAATAACTGATCATTTAAGTTTATTAAACTCCTATGTGGGATCCACTGTTCTGGGGGCTAGAGGTACAAAAGTTAATTTGATATAGATTCTGACATCTACAAGACTCCAATTTGATCAATGGTGCCACAATCTGAACACATACTGAGGATGAAAACCAACGAGTCATCCTTCAAAGACTTCACATTTGTAATGCGTCAGCAAATCACTTTTGCTCCACCCCCTGGGTATAACCCCCTCTTATGCTCTTCATTTCTCCTGCCTTGAGCTCAAGCCATCCCTGTCTCCCACTTGTCCTTCTCTGTAGGTTCTTTGTCTACATGGTAGGTTCTTCTCTACATGGTAGCAAGGGTGATTTTTTTAGAAAACCTCAAGGCGATCATGATGGTCCCTTCTTTTCATCTTTTTAATGGTTTTGCATCACTATTAAAAAAAATAATCTAAAGTCCTATCCCTTGTGCATAGAGCTTTATGGTCTAACACCAGTTACCTCTCTATGTAAATTCTGCCGTCACTGAATCCAAGCGGAATATTCTGGTCTCCTTGCTGTTGGCCCACAGCAGGTTGTTCCCTTCCTGGTAACCTTGCCCTGATTTTCTCGCTTCAGTCAGGTCTCTGCTCTGAGTCACCCCAAGTATAGTGTGTATCTATTCATTTATTCTCTGTTTTCCTCACTTGAATATCAGTTCCAGGAGGGCAGGGTCTTGGCCATTCTAATGAATCCAAATGAGTGAATCAGTTAACGAATTGTGGGTGATAAGCTTTTTTTTTTTTTTTCTCTCGCCTTGATTCTTCCCTGACTGGCAACGTTTTCTGGGCTGGATTCATGCACTTTCTGTGGCTGTGTGTTTGCGTTTGTGAGATGAGGGGAAATTTCAGGCCTGTCCGAGGGTGCGAGGTTGTCAAGCGCAGACCTGCTGGCTCTCCTACCATATAGCTGGGGTGGCTCCCACCTTTGTTTACACATCAGACCAGCTTGTTGCCAGGCAGGGGAGGCAGCTGGACTGTGCAAGGGTGCTGACTAAAGCAGGTGTCTCTCTCTTTGTCCGAAGAAGAAGAAAAGCCAGCTCAGTTTGCCCCAGGCAGACACACACAGGAAGTCAGCCATGCTCGCTCTGGCTTGGTGTCTATCATGCACAGTCCTCCCTGTTTCTGCTCCTCCTGCCAGTGAACTGAGTGGGATCCTGATGCCCTGTTTCTCATTCCACAAGTGTGAATTAGAAAAGTAATCAATCCACAGAAATTAAGCATGTAGTTATTCCCTTCTATGTGTGCACTGAGTGGCAAGACGATTCCTAGAACCACACACACTGTGTCCAGCCCTGGCTTCTCTAGCTGTGTGACCTTGGGCAGGTGTCTCTACCTTTCTGAGCCTCAGTCATATTGCCAACAACATGGGAACACTAAGACCCACCTCGTGTGGTTGACAAAACAGTTACATGGTATCTAGAAGGTATCTAGCATCACAGCAGACAGGATTGTAGTGAGCAGAGGATGGGTCGTTCATTGCTGTTTTGGTCCCCTTTGTCTTTTTAGCAGCCTTTAAATTCACTCTTGAGGTCATCTCTGTTCAAATAAATGGCCAGTCTTGTTGATAAGACCTGGGAACTGTGGGAAACCAGGCTGAGACAAATGGGAGACAACAGTGAAAACCTGAACACACTCACACGCCGGGACCCACTTCAGAAGAAACTGCAGCCTGTACACCGGTCACGGACCACCGCTCTGAGGCTGGAGAGGCTGTGGGACCCACAGTGGGGCTCCCTCTCCCACCAGGACTTCCCTCCAGCTGGGTGACCCTGCAGGAGCCAGGGCTGGCCTGGACGGCAGGTCCCTCATCTGCAACCCCAGCCCGGCTCTGGGGGCGGTGGTTTCCCTCCCCCACCTCCTCACTACTGACCCCTCCCCCTGGTAGGGTGGGAAGGTGGGGTGCTGGGGAGTCCTGCTGACTTCTCAGGCCTGTGAGAAGGGGGCCCAGTGAGCATTGCACCAGCCTGCCCTCCATGCAGTTCAGCTCTCCCTTACCCGCCATGTTTCAAGCTCCTTTGTGGGAGGGCAGGGTCTGGGGTGGGAAGGGGTCTGCTCGGGAATGGATCGAGTCTTGTCAATACCTCCACTGGATCGTGGAGTTTGTCAGCAAAGGAAAGCCCATGTTGAAAGACCCGGAGTCCTCAGGACAAAGGGCTTTGGTTTGCCTGGAAGAACTAGTCTTAGGACCCTGGCAACAAAAGTTTTGGGAGCAGGGCCACTCTGAGATGTCGAGTTCAGACTGGGGGCTGGGAAGGCCCTGGATCTACCAGAGACGGAGAGGCTGGCTTCTGGGATAGGATGAGGATTTGGGATTCTAGCCAAAGGAGGAAGGGAGAGAGGTCAAAGGAGTCTTCTGTGTCCTGAAACGCTGAGGCTGTTTCCACCTCAGGGCCTTTGCACGTGCTCTCCCTGGAACGCTCTCCCTTCTAAGTCTGCACGGCTGCTTCCTTACTTCCAAGATCCAGGGCTGTCCAAAAGATGCATAATCCTTGAGGCCTTCCTGGAGTTCCTCTCTCCCAGCATCAAATCCCCTCTTCCCCTTACTATCCACAGAGCATCTCCAACTGTTTTACTTGGTATATTCAACACTCCCATGAGGTTCTAAGTCAATGTTCAACAAGTAAAAGAATGAATTTTATATCAGAGACTCCCCAGTTGATGAATGTTCCTACTTTGTTGTCAGTTTCCAGAACATAAGAGAGCTGTCTGCGTTCAGAATAAACTGTAGTAACTTTGGCCAAAAGGAATAATACTCAGACAGATCTGATGAGTGTGACTGGCTCCTCTTGTGATCAGAGGCTGTTTATCCTCAGGTGTTCTAGGGTTCCCCTTCAAGGCACATCTGTGGAGCTAAATAAACATGACCTGTTTTTGTAAAGTTATAATTAGTCTAGTGTAAAAGGGTCACAATCATGACTGTCCTCTTACTTAAAACCTCATTCTCCAAGCAAAATGATGAAGGCCGTTATTAGTGGGACAAGAGTCATTGTTAAAACACTGACACTGCAAGCTTGTGTGCTGAGTTGTTCAGTCATGTCCAACTCTTTGTGACCCCATGGACTGCAGCCCGTCAGGCTCCTTTGTCCATGGAGAATCCATGGGGATTCTCCAGGCAAGAATATTAGAGTGGGTTGCCATGCCCTCCTCCAGGGTACCTTCTCAACCCAGGGATCGAACCCAGGTCTCCAGCATTGCAGGCGGATTCTTTACTGACTGAGCCACCAGTGAAGCCCACGGTAGCATGAAAACATTTTGCTTTAGCCATCCATGTGTATTTCTAATTTTTTTAAAAAAGTGTTAGTCGCTCAGTCATGTCCGACTCCTTGCAACCCTATGGACTGTAGCCTGCTAGGCTCCTCTGTCCATGGAATTTTTCAGGCAAGAACACTGGAGTGGGTTGCCATTCCCTTCTCCAGAGGATCTTCCAGAACTTAGAAAAGAAATACCATAGAATGTTAATTTCTATGTCTGTACATATTACCAAGCTCAGGCAATTCCTAACAACCTGGACTGACGGCTGTGAAACTGGTCCACTTTGGTAGAGGGGAAAGGCAGGCAAACTGGCCACCTCTATCTCTTTGTGGATCCCAAAGATTAAGCTGTGGCTGGCTCAGCCACAGAGCCAAACACATAGTAGCTTCATTCATTCACTTACAAAATATTCATGGGATCCCCTACCACGTGCCAGGCATTTTAGGGGTTGGGGATTCAGCAGTGACAAAGAGACAAGTGTGTCTGCCTGCAAGCAGCTGCCCATTCTAGTGGGGGAGACAGAAAATATCACAATAAATGAAGTACCCAGGATGGTGGAAGGTTACCCACAATGGGAAAGAGGCAGAGGAGGGCAGAGGAGGCAGGATGCAGTGTACAAGGGGGTTGTCGGGGATGCTCTCAGGTGACATCTGGGCAAAGATCAAAGGCAGTCAGGAGCACAGTGGGGCGAGGGGTGTGCTAAGCAGAATGGCCAGGGGAGACTCTGTGCATATTTGAAGAGGAACAAGGAAACCAGCGCATGGGGACCACCGTGAGCAAGGGAGCGGAAAAGGGATGATGAGCCAGAGCGGAACATAAGTGCCCATCACTTGGCGCCTGGAGCCAGCGGAAGGAGCAGGGCTCTATTCCGAGTGAAATGCCAAGCCAATCCAGAGTTTCAAGTGGAGCCACATGATAAGTTCACAATGTAAAAGGATTCCTGAATTCAATTCTTTGACAGCCTGTGTTATTCTGATCAAAATATTCAAATCTAAAAAAGGGCTTGCAGGCAGCATCATCGCTGTGTATAGTGGGGGGCCTGATGAAAATCCCCATCCATGCAGCAGATACTTGCCATCCTCTAAAGCTTCTGCCCTTTTTCTCTCAGCAACGCTGAGGGCCAGAGCCAGGGGCAAAAGGGCTTGAGCCCTCAACACATCTTGGCCCCACAAGTTCACCCTCCCCTCTTTTTGGCATCCCTGACTGAAGGGTGGAACTGGTAGGGGGTCAGGGAAGCCCAGCCCGGGCGGTTCACGCTGATGTCCAGCTCGCAGAGTCCCGGTCACTGCTGACCTCCCCCTGCAGATTCTGAGGCTAAGATTGCCCCCATCATTCTTCTTAACTTTTGGCATTGATGCAATTCTTCATTTCATGGCTCATGTTCAGTGATGTCTTTTAAACCTGGGGCACTCTGTTTAATGGGATTTTTGGGTTATTTTAAAGTTTGAGAAGTAGCATGAGAGATGCAGTTTGGATGCAAAATGTTCAAGTTAGCCTCTCTGGGGTTTTGAGTTACTTACCTTATGAAGACAGTAAGGTAATGAGTCCTGGCCAGTCCTCCTAATGAACGAGATGGGCCAGGATGCGGCATTAAGACAGAGGCACATATCCAGAGCTTCAGGAACTGGGAAAGCAGGAGCTTCTGTATTGTACAAGATGAGCTCACCGACCTTCTGACTGTGTCCCCTCAGAGGGTCCAGAGGGCACTCCCTTCACCCAGGCTGGGGGAGATACATTTATGGGGGAGCCCCAGTGTTCTCTGCGCGGCTGTTATCCGTGGACCAGAAGGGATGGTGTGGGCAGCTGACGTCCAACAGGGCTCCTTGACTCCAGTGGGGATGACGGAACACAGCACCAAGATGGCGTATTGCATCGCTAAAGACAAGGTGGGTGTGTTTCCTGTAAGAGGTCACAGAACCCAAAGTAGTAATCAGAATAGCATGGCCTGTAATGCCATTGAATGGACCTGTTGATCACGATGTTCCTTGAGCAGAAATAGATGGGCAGGCTATGAAAGCCTTACTTGACTTGCATAAATGGGAAAGCTCTAGCTCTGGTGAATAGAATCACCACAATAGAAAGCAGTGATCCCTCAACCCATTCTCAGACTTGAGTCATTTCATAGATACAGAGCCTCTTGATAAATGGGAGGAAAAGTCTCCTTGGAAATCCTGCCACACGGCCAACAGTTTACGCTGTGAATCTTCCTTCTGACCCTCGCTAAAGGGGCCTTTGACTGTGTGTTAGGGTGACTGTGCACGGGGGTAAGGGGAGAAAACCAGACTGTCAGGGACGAGAGGACCCTGGAGACCCAAACTGCCACTGTAGTCCACCGACCAGGTGATCAGTGGGGTCTGGCCCTGGTCCATCTCACGGTGGGTCCAGGGAGGCCCCAGACCTACTTTGTTGTTATTTCTTCAGTTCCAAAAATCATAGTTGGGAAAAAAAACATGACCTAGTGCCCCCACTGGGGTCAGAATTCAGCATCTCTTTGTTTAAGCGCTTCTTTTTCCTGAATGCCAAGTTTGCCCGGTGCTCAGAGCACTTTCCGTGTACGGATGACCACACACAGACAGCTGCCTCGGGGCTGTGTCTCCAGGGCCTGGCCACCCTGGCTTCTCGGCTGGTTGCTCATGAGGCCGAGCATGATGGAGGGGCCTGTGGCAGGACAAGGGAGGACTGTAGAGGACAAGCAGGAGAAATCTGGTTCCAGTTCTGCTGTTAGCTCCCTGCATGTTGCTGGGCAGACCACTCTGTCTTTCTGTGCCTCTGTTTTCTCATTGTTAAGAGGAGAGCCTGGGCTAGAAGCCAGTGATTCTCAACCCTGGCAGCATACATATTGATACAAACACCAGAGTGACTCAGTATCTGTGGAAGATACGTTCCAAGACTCTCAGAGGACGCCTTAAGCTGGGGATAGTCCCGAATCCTATATACACTGTGTTTCTTCCTATGCACACACACCTATGATATGTTTAATTTATAAATTAGGTACAGAGATTAATAATAATTCATAATAAAATAGATCAATTATAACTATATACTGTAATAATCGTTTGGATATATGGTCATTTTATCTCTCAAAATATCCTATTGTACTACTGAACTCAATCTTCTTCTTGTGATGATGTGGGATGATAAAATATCTATGTGATGAGATGAAGTGAGGTGAATGACCTAGGTGTTAGGCTATGGACCTTTGGACCACGTGTCAAAAGCAGGTCACCTGGAGGAGGTGATCCTGGATCCAGCTCCCATGATGATGTCCCTGGTTGGGGATCCCAGGCTGTGTGGTGTAAGACTTCATCATAGCACTCCAAAAAGCATATAATGTAAAACTTGTGAGTTACTTATTTCTGGAATGTTCCGTTTAATAGTTTTTGAGCTATAGTTAACTGTGGGTAACTGAAAATGCAGAAAGTGAAATCACAGATAAGGGTGATGGGTCTACTGTACTTAGATCCCACACTAGAGAATTATATTTAATTGGTCTGGGGTAGGGCCCTAGCACTGATCTTTTTTTTTTTTTTTAGTATACATCCGTTCTACTTGGATCTCCAACTCATTCTTTTGTTTATTTATTTGGCTGCGTTGGGTCTTAGTTGCAGGATGTGGGATCTTCATTGCAGCTCACGGACTCTCTAGCTGTGGCCGATGGGCTTAGTTGCTCCACAGCACGTGGAATCTTAGTTCCCTGACCAGGATCCGAATCCTTGTCCCCTGCATTCCTGCTCTAACAGCCTGAGTCTCCACGATGTTCCTCCCCAAGAGAGGAAGAGCATCAGACACATTTGAAGTCAAAGCTCCAAAGGACCTTCAGAAAAGAAAAATCCTAAAATCCCTAATTCCCAAATTAAAATCTGTAATATTTCTCCTTGGAGGGGGAAATGTGACTGACCAAACCACAGAAAGGTTGGGTTGGAGACTAGCCCAAATATTTGTTTCAGTCATTTCAGTGACATTTTGGAGGGCTGCTCAAAGGTTTGTTTGTGGTGTGTGTCTGTGTCCTAGACACAAGTCAAAATCTGTCTGTATTATCAATATATAGATTCAGAGAGACAGACCCAGACCTTTATTTACTTACTGATGGATGCTCTTACTTCTGTGTCTTGTTCCTACCTCCATCTCTAACCAGCCTTTAAAAAGAGCTCCCAACCTGTGAACAGCAAGATTGGCTCTAGTTTTTGAGCCTGACCCAACCATAAAATAGCTGCGTGACCTTGAAGAAGCAACTTTTTTCTCCTTAGGCCTCCATCTTCTCATCTTTTAAATGTGTAGCTCCAAAGTGTCTTATAGGTGAAATGACCTACAGTAATGAAGTTTTATGAAACCTTGCTTATCCATCCAGAATATTAAGCTGAGCTGCTTTCCTGAAGCAAAATGGACTCCAAGCTGTCGCCAACGGATTGTGCTCACTGACAGAAGAGGTGGATGTGCAGAGGCCATCTGTCCAACTCGGTCAACCTCAGAAGAATGGTCAGCCTTTTCTCATGGCTCAGTCAACAAACCCAGCTTTGAAGCACTTAGAGAGAGGACTGCCAGGTGGCGCTGTTTCCCCAGATTTCCAGGGAGTCTTCGGTTAAGCAGATGGCTTTTGGAGAATTAACAATTAACATCCACAGTATGAGACAGACCTGTAAAAAATATGTTATATTCCAGAAACTACAGAGAGCCGAGATTGCTCAAAGACGTGCTTCTGCCAGCCTGTTTCTCTCCTGGCCAAGAATGTAATCACACAGCCTGTCCCATCCACAAATTGGTCCCACAAACATGGGACATTAATAACAAGGGTAAATGAGGAATATTATAATAAATGATTTGTATGCTTTTTTTTTTTTTAGCCTTACATCGCATTTTATTTTGGAAATTTTCCCTGCATATAATAGCTAGAAAAGAATTGCCACTGGGCAGGAGGGTAAACCAATTCTGATGTGAATTCAATTTCCAACAGCTTAAAAAAGGAAATCACCAAATGAGGTATCTAGGCTTTCCCCCTGAATTCATATGGATGCTTATAGGGTATCCCAAACCAGGGTGCCAGGGCTGTGATGACTGGCAGGAAATATTTCTTGTGTTTTCCTGACTTTTCCTTTTCTAGAAAAAGGCCATTTGAGTTAAGGACTCTGATGCTATCGCTTTCTTCATCAAAGGCAAAGATGTCCTTTGTCACATAAGGAGTTCAGGAAGGCAGGAAGAGGGAAGGGCGAAGAGGTCATTCGGCCCATTTTTACCTCTATTTCTTGCATTTTCTCCCTTGAATGATTGTAAGCTTCATTATTTCCACGGATGCCTTTCCACGGAAAGGCAAACTCCTCCTGGACAGCAGAATTTAAGGTTTTGCTTCCCTGTCCCTCCTCCATGACTTTTTTTCTTGTAGAAATGACCATATGGAGGGGCAGCGAGAGGCGCAGTGGCAGGTTGGGTCAGGAGAACCACAGGGCACTTCTCTCTTGATGGCCAGGACACGCTCTGAAACAGAACTGTCTGCGCCTCCAGAGCCACCCCCCCCCCCCCCCCCCCCCCCGCGCCGCACTGGCTCCAGTCTTCTCCCTTGCCCAGAAACTGCAATTTGTCAAAATTAAATCATCAGCTGCCTCACCCCTCTGCCACACCCTTTGTAGCTCAAGTTTGTAGCTTGTTGACTGGGGAAACAGAGTGAAACCCATGCATTTTCTTCATGTTCCCCTTTAGTTTAATTCTACCTTTCATGAATTCATGGTACGTGTTGTTAGGTCTATAAAAATGTTCCCAGTGCCAGCTCCTCTGGTGTGCATCTAAAAAGAAATCATTTTCAATCAGCAGCATCAAATACTCAGACTCCAGCCTGGTGGACGGGATGCTTGGGGGGAGGGGGAATGGAGGGGGTGGGGTGGGGGGGAGGGGCGCGGAGTCCGCATCACTGGGAAGCAGAGCATCTCCCCTCCTGGCAGGGAAAAGTGAGGCCCCTTGACCCCTTGCGCCAATTACTATCTTAACCACCCTCCGCCACGGCCCAGGGGCAGCTGGAAAGGAAACTGCACCCTGGGGGTCCCCACAGCGTCTTGCCGGCTCCCTAAGGCTCCCGGGCGTTTGCCCATCTGGTGCGGCCTGCCGAGCGGGGGCCTCATTAGGCGTCATCTGGCCACCTGAGAAGGCTCCGTGGGCCTCCCCCGGGGCCCCCTCCTCCAGGCAGGACTCCACGCCGCCAGCTGCGGATCTCCGGAGCTTGTTTGCTGGAGCAGCTGCCCTGGCTAATTATTGGATCTCAGTGTCCCCAGGTGGCTGCCCCAGACTGGAGGGGCTGGGCCGAGAGAGGGCCGGGGGACATAAAGGGACAGAGACGGGGACAATAGGAGGGGTGGTCAGAGAGGGTCGGGGGGTGAAGGAGCAGAGAGCATTAGATGAGCATCGCAATTTGAATCTCTTGAGCTGGAAGACAAGCTGACCTGACCTGCAGCGGAAAGCTGGTCCCATAGTGGGTGCTTATCCATGAGAGACGCCCCTGCCCCCCTCCGCCCCACCCCCACCATGCCAGGATATTATCTTTTCCTGCTCTTTACTGCCCTCTTAGCACCAGGCGCTCACCTCTTAGTGCAGGGTCTAACGGGCAGTTTTTCACTAGGAGAACATGGCCTTACAGCCCTACTTTTCGAGAGACGCTGTGGGAAGAGGCTATTGTTAAACTCAAAACTATTCTTTGCTCTTGTTGGACGTCTAGGCGTGTGGGTGTGTATGTGTTTTAAGAGGTATTTATTTCACCCTTGTGTGTCTAACCTGGGCTTCCCTGGTGGCTCAGACGGTAAAGAATCTGCCTACCATGCGGGAGGCCTGGGTTGGGAATATCCCCTGGAGAAAGGGAACAGCTACCCTCTCTAGTTGGGAGGAGTCCAGAGAGTTGGGCAGTTGCTGACATGCAGGCCAGGCCCTGCCCATCACTTCTCCGGCATTTTTCCTTTGTCTTCCGGGCAATCACACCCTCAGGGTAAGACATATGACAAATGTCGCAGTGACAAAAATGTTGGGACAAATTGAGGAGAAGCAGATGGAAAGTAGGATCACCCACAAAGGGCTGTGTTGGCAAAAGAGGCAGCGTCCAGGTCACAGACGGCCTGCTGTCAGTTTGAACCCTGGCTCTACGGAAAACTAGGCTGAGCCACCAAAACACTTAATTCGGTGGTTTTCTCTCTTGTAATATAGGATCGTTTGAAGCAATGAGATTCTATTGAGTAGGGGGAGCACCCCTGGACTAGGTCAGAATGAAGTTTAATTTCTGGTTCTATTATTATCTGGGGTTTTGACCATTGTAGCTCATTGAGTTTCCTCTCTCCTTCAATGTTCTCATTGGAAAATGTAAGAGAACATTTCTTTTAGTGTTCTAGAAGTTACCATTTTCTGACCATATTAGAGGTTATAATATTATGTTTTTATATTTGGTTTAGCAGGGTTCAAAGAGGAATGGTTTTCTCCCCCACCAACCCCCCCCCCCCAAACTGCCACAGTGCAGTTTTGCTCAAAGAAAGGAAAACTGGTACATGGAGAACAGCTGTTGTGCGACTCGTGTGCCCCGCACAGCAGAAAGGTGGGCTGTATAGATGTGTACAAGTTGTTGACATCTGCAGCAAGAATCGGAAGGGTGATACGATTTTCAAGGTGGCAGGATGATAATCTCATTAGGTTTTTGAAGACTTGTATGGTTCCCACATAACTGTCTGCCCATCCTTGTGAATCCAGGACTGACATGGGAAGCCTCAGACTCAGAGATTTGGATCTGTCCAAGGAGATTCACAAAGGTGAACAGCTCTTTTCAGAACACTCATATCCTTTGATTCCATTAGTTGTAGGCTGTGGTCAACTTTGGCTCCTCCAACGGGCCTCTGGGCATAAAATGTAGGGATGCAGGGTGAAGCCCTAGAAGCTGAGAGGGGAGCAATTGAAGGGAATCTGCCGACTAATGGATGTTGCTTTCAGCTGGGCATGCAAATGGAGGGAAGTTGAATTTTTCAGTCTCAGAGGAAAGGTCATTATTTTAAAGGGCCCTTGGGGCCAAGATAAATCTTAGAGGGATTACTGATACTCTTTTCTGCAGACCACAAAGGACCCCAGTTTTGTCCTTGAGCTCCAGTAGAAAATGATTAATCTCTGACTTATTTCACTCTGTACAACAGACTGTAGGTCCATCTGCGTCTCTACCCAAGTTTGTTCCTTTTTTTGTCTGAGTAATACTTCACTGTCTATATGTACCACAGCTTCTTTATGCAGTCCTCTGTCAATGGACATTGAGGTTGCTTCTGTGTTCTGGTTATTGTAAATAGTGCTGCAATGAAAATTGGGGTGCACGTGTCCTTTTTAAATTATAGTTTTCTCAGAGTATATGCCCAATAATGGGGTTGCTGGGTCATATGGCAGTTTTTATTTTTATTTTTCTCAAGGAACTGTTTTCCATAGTGGCTGTATCGATCTACATTCCCACTAACAGTGCATGACGGTTCCCTTTTCTCTACACCATCTCGAGCATTTACTGTTTGTAGATTTTTTTTGATGATGACCAGTGAGAACCCGCAGTATAGTATAGGAGTTCAGCTGGATGCTCTGTGATGACTTGGGTGGGTGGGTTGGGGGGTGGGGTTTGAGGAGGTCCAAGAGGGAGGTTATATATACCTACATATGGCTGATTCTCTTTGTTGTATAACATAAACTAACACAGCTTTGTCAAGCAACTGTACCCCAATTATAAAAAAAAGGAAGGAAATGACTAAATCTTTCGTTAAAGTCTAGAGATTCTGCAGGAGGATTTTTGAGGCTCAAGAGTTGATCTGGCCCAGCACGTCAGTCTGGTGGGCACCTCTCCCGAGTCTCAGATGAAAATCAACCCTCTGCTTGACTAGCCCCCTACACAAGTCACCAGTACATTCCATTGTGGACAGTTCAAAGGCTTAGAGGACTATTCCTCTTAGAAACCTGCTCCCATTGAGTGAGAAAACTTCTGCCTGCTAATCCTAGTTCTGCCCTCTGGAGCTACATAGGATAAATATAATCCCTTTTTTGATTGAAAGCTCTTCAAATAGTTGAAGCTGGTGATCACATTCCCTAAGTCTTCCTTTGAACAAGACACACATTCTAAGTGCCACATGGTATCCACCTCCTACTGTGGATGTCATCTGGGTTTTCAGCATTTGTATCAGTCAGACCCCAAAAAGAAGACAGAAATCTTCTCAACATTTCCAGTAGAGGGAAAGTAACACAGGAGCTTCTCACATAGCTATGTGAGGACAGAGAGTAAACATGAAATAGCCCAGATGTGAGTAACTAAAGGAAGCAACTACCATTGCTATAAGTGGGGGGTGAATGAGAGGAAGCTTGCACAGAAGTGAATCGCAGAGCAGAGCCACCAGGGGGCCATGGCGAAGGTCCCATGGCCATGCTGGAGTCTGAAGGGGCACCAGCTTGCTGATGCTGGCACTGCCAAGACTGTGTTAGCACTCTTACTGTGCTTACAGCCGACTAAACCCCTTATTTACATAAAGCACGTGAGGCCACACCTGTGAAAATGAGTGTTTGTCTGAAGTTCAGGTCTTTTTGCTGTTGTTGTTCAGTCACTCAGTCATGTCTGACTCTTTATGGCTGACTCTTTGTGATTCCATGGACTGCAGCATGCCAGGCTTCCCTGTCCTTCACTACCTCCTGGAGTTTGCTCAAACTCAAGTCCATTGAGTCAATGATTCCATCCAACCATGTCATCCTCTGTCATCCCCTTCTCCTCCTGCCAGCAATCTTTTCCAGCATCAGGGTCTTTTCCAATGAGTTGGCTCTTTGCATCAGGTGGCCAAAGGATTGGAACTTCAGCTTCAGCATCAGTCCTTCTAATGAATATTCAGGACTGATTTCCTTTAGGATCAGCTGGTTTGATCTTCTTGCTGTCCAAGGGACTGTCAAGAGTCTTCTCCAGCACCACAGTTTGAAAGCATTAGTTTTTCAGTGCTCAGCCTTCTTTATGGTCCAGCTCTCACATCCATACGTGACTACTGGAAAAACCATAGCTTTGACTAGACGGACCTTTGTCTGCAAAGTAATGTCTCTGCCTTTTAATATGCTATTTAGGTTTGTTGTAGCTTTTCTTCCAAGAAACAAACATCTTTTATTTTCATGGCTGTAGTCACTGTCCTCAGTGATTTTGGAGCCCAAGAAAATAAAGTCTGTCACTGTTTCCAATGTTTCCCCATCTTTTTGCCATGAAGTGATGGAATCAGATGTTGAGTTTTAAGCCAGCTTTTTTACTCTCCTCTTTCACTTTCATCAAGAGGCTCTTTAGTTCCTCTTCACTTACTGCCATTAGGGTGGTGTCATCTGCATATCTGAGGTTATTGATATTTCTCCTGGCAATCTTGATTCCAGCTTGAGCCTCACCTAGCCTGGCATTTCGCATGATGTACTCTGCATAGAAGTTAAATAAACAGGATGACAATATACAACCTATTGTACTTTTCCAGCTTTGAACCAGTTCGTTGTTCCAGCTGTTTCTTCTGGTTCTAACTGTTGCTTCTTGACCTGCATACAGGTTTCTCAGGAGGCAGGTAAGGTGGTCTGGTATTTCCATCTCCTTAGTGGGCCTATTTTTTTTTCTTATTCCACACACTACCCCTTTCTTCTAAGAACGGTGCCCTTCCATTTCACTTGGGGAGATTGCCCTCCTCTGTCCTCATGACCTCAACCGTTCTGATCAAAGGGACGGGGGCACATGAAACAGAGTTTGAAACTTGGACAGAGACACAGAAGGACCAGTGGCCAGTGGAACTGAAGCTATTGATGGCACTTCCTTACGGAAGCTGTGTCTGGGTTCTTTGTGAGCTCCCTGGAGCTACTCGGACCAGGGCCCTTCCCAAGACCTCTTGTTTGCCTCTTCTGCTATTGAAAGCGTTACCAAGTAGCCTCCTAAAAAGTCCTGTCTGGCTTAATCAGCCAGGGTCTGTTTCTACTTCTTACGAACAAAGAACCTGGAATGATACACAGTCTTTACCTGTATTCCCAAAGCAAGAAGACAACGTCTGTTTTGGTGGAGATCTACCAAATATTGACTCTAAAACCAGCCTCCATCTTTCTGTCCTCACAAGTATTAGGAGCACAATGAATTATTGCCGACCTGAAAAGTAAATGTCTCAGAGAGAGCTGAAGAGATGGATCCTTATTGTTACAGAGTTCCAAAATCTGTGACGCATGTAAATATGTGAAAAGCAGGTCTGGAAGGAGATTTTGATGTGACTACTTTGATTTGGTCATATCAAAATGGGTGCATCAAAATACAGGCACATCTATTTTAATTCCCTAGCAAAGTCAATGATGAATTTCGCAGTCTCATCTCACTCTCGAGTTTGACCTTACTTCCCCTCTAAAATTCACTCAGAAGTGGAATGAAGGTCAGGAAATGAGTATGTATATAATTATGTTAATTGGCATTTGAGAAAAATTCTTTAAAATTAAATTATTTCACAGGGCTATCAAAATACCTTCAAAATAATTGTATCAAAATATTTTGTACCTGATTTCTGTATATCCATATGACTCATAAACATTATTTATACATTATGTCTATCTTTTCCTTGTCTGTTTTTTCTGAGATTTTGTAACATTTTTTTGTCCGGTAAATTTCATTTTGGGATATCAAACATGATTCATAAAATATTAAATCAAAATTTTTTTTTACTTTGGAAACACACAGTATCATCTGTGTTATCTGTATTAATTATAGTTTTTACATTAATTATTAGTCACTCTAATTTGGAAAATAATGTGATTAGGTCTCAATGTTAAAGAACTTCAGAAGATGGTTTGTATTCTGAAATGTCTTTATTTAGAATAAATTTTTCCTGATTTTACTTCAATTACCACTACTACTTAACAAAAAATACTTGGGTCATCTATTCATTTTAAAAAGATCTTTATGCTTATGGATATGGTTGCCCTAGTAAAAGTCTTCATATCTGTAAAAAATTGCCAGGTCTCGATACTTTTCCTCTTTCTAAGATTCATTCTTTGGAGGTTTTTGTTTCTGTTTTGTATGTTATTTATTTTATTTTTTAAAAATTTACTTTTTATTGAAGTATAGTTGAATGACAGTGTTGTTTCATTATTGTTGTGGAGCAAAGTGACTCAGTTATACATATTGTTGCTGTTCAGTCGCTTAGTTGTGTCCCCCTCTTTGCGACCCCATGGACTGCCACAGCCAGGGTTCTCGGTCCTTTACCATCTCCTGGAATTTGATAAAACTCATGTCCATTGAGTCAGTGATGCCATCCAACCATCTCATCCTCTGTTGCCCCCTTCTCCTCATGTACTCACTCTTTCTCAGCATCAGGGTCTTTTCTGATGAGTCAGTTCTTCGCATCAGGTGGCCAGAGTTTTGGAGTTTCAGCTTCAACATCAGTCCTTCCAATGAATATTCAGGACTGATTTCCTTTAGCATGGACTGGTTTGATCTTCTTACTGTCCAAGGGACTCTCAAGAGTCTTCTCCAGCACTACCTTTCAAAAGCGTCAGTTCTTCAGTGCTCAGCCTTCTTTATGGTCCAACTTCCATATCCATACATGACTACTGGAAAAACCATAGCTTTGACTATACAGACCTTTGTTGGCAAAGTGATGTCTTTGCTTTTTAATACACTGTCTAGATTTGTCATAGCTTTTCTTCCAAGGAGCAGGCATCTTTTAATTTTATATATATATATATATATATATATTCTTTTCCATATTCTTTCCATTATGGTTTATCACAGGATATTGAATATGCCTGTGCTATACAGTAGGACCTTGTTTTTAAAAATTGGAGCATGTGTCTGTTCTCTAAAATCCCCTCAAATTCTCCAGCACTCACTGCGCCCGGACCTGTGGACTTGAACCCATTTGAGATGCTTGGTATTTTCTTATTGCCTCCTTGCCTATCTCAGGTTTCAGTTTCCTACAAATTATATTTGTTTAAGCCTTCCAGGTTTGAAGATCACTTTCCTTCATAGAGAAAGCAAGATAGGGACCATTTGTCCTGTTTTTCTCTGTTAACTTTCAACAGGACATTCTCTGACCCTGAGCACGGGGCTCTTCCTTTCTTCAGTCTTCTTCCTCAGCCCAAAGCCAGTCAGTGCCCTGACACTGTCATTTTAGGCCTGGGGCAATTTTAGCTTTCTTTTTCTTGTTATATTAAGACTGGCTAGTATTTCACAATTATAAATACTTCTTTTTGTATTTCAGGCATTTCTTTTATAATCTGTGTTCATTAGAGAGCTCTCTGCATAGATTTTGTTTGCTTTTTTTTTTTTTTTTTAAGGACACTTTCCTCTTCTTGATCAATATCATAAGTTTTTATGGACTGGATATTTGTGTTGTCTAAAACTCATATGCTGAGATAAAATTCTTAATGTGATGGTATTTGGAGATGGAGCCTCTAAGGGATTAGTGCCCTTATAAGAAGAAGTCAGAGAGCTAGATCACTTTCTTTGTGCCATGTGAGGATTCATTGAGAAATCGGCAGTCAGCAACTCAGATGAGGGTTCTTACTAGAAACTGAGTGTGCTGGCCCTCTCACCTCTGACTTCCAGAACTGTGAGAATGAAATTTCTGTTGCTTACAAGTTATCCAGTCTATGGTACTTTGTTTCAGCAGCTCAACCTAAGACATTAGTGATTGTTCTGATGGAATTCTTTTCTATGAATCTTTCCTATTTTAGCCATTTTAACTTTTATCATGTCTCCAAGGAGTCATACCACCCCTTTCTCCAAACTTTTATAAATTACTTTCTTCTTAAAGTCTAGGTTTTATGTCTAGTTATGGCCAATGCTTCCTTCCTTCTTTGGCTGTTAATAGTTCTACCATGGCAACAGTCAATTTATCTGAGTGTTTATTTGACTATACTAAGCTGGTTTTGCCTAGCAAGTGATAAGAAGGATGCTGTCATAGTTGAAAGGGCAGGGGCCTCTGAATTTGGCAGATCTGGGTTCAAATGTCCACAGATCTGCTAATAATCCTGAACAATCTACTTGACTTGTCTGACTCAGAGAGCTAAAATATTGTCATTTATACAGTTTTGCAAGGATGCTTTTAAAATCGTAAAGAAGGTACAATGCCATTAGCTATTGTTATTACTATTTGAATAGTATTTTTGATCTTCTGGGAATCTTTCTTGCTCTAGCATATGTGTGTGCACATGAGTTGGTATTATAGTGTGAAGAAATTAAAGCTACAGTAGGTAACATTACGTTTGAAGTATAGACACATTGGTGGCAAATAGCACACTGGTTGAGCACATAGGTTCTGAAGCCAAACTATGACTCAGAGTTCTGCTGTGCTACATATCAGCCTTGTGATCCCGAGAAAAGGGCTGAACATTTTGTGTTCTCATTTCTTTATCTGCAAAACAACTCTAATTCATGGAGTTATTAACTAAGATTTAAATTAAATGTATGTAATTATTCAGAACATTACTTTGTACATATCCAGCACTTAATAATGTTAGCTCTTATTATTAGCATGTTGAGGATGGCTTGGATGAACACCGAGCCAGAAACACCAGCATTCTTGGGTCAACCAGATTAGCCACAACAAAGCTGAGAACCTTAGAGATCAAGGCTACAGAAATGAACAAAAGAAAGTTACTGAAAAAATGTTGACAAGAAAGCTGAGGTGGATATCATTCCATTGGCAAACATATGGACACTTTTGGAGGGAATATTTTCCGAGTCATGAAACTATAAGGGATGAGCTTCTAAGAGCAGCTGAAACCTGACCATCGTTTTTGGGGTGCATATTGCTGAATCACTAGAGCCTTTATCACTGTACTAGTGTTACCTTCCCTCTTAGGAAACTGGAGGTGTGCACGATTCTCCATGATGGGTTGGCAGTGGACACCTGGGTGGACAGTTACACATCTTTATAGATCCTTCTCTTTCTTTCTCTCCTTTTTTTTTTTTTTTGCTGCCAGGCCATTCAGTTTTTAAAATATGGGTCCTCATATTGTGAGATTAAAGTTTGGGAGAATTGCAAAGAGGCAGGGCATTTAAAACAAGGTCAGTGCCCCTCAGGACTATTCCCTAGACTCAAAGGGAACAAAACATTGCTCAGAGATGGAATAAACATGTTTTCAAGTTTGAGAAACTCTCCTCGGGGAATGGGGTCATTTGCCAGACAGAAAGAGACAGATAAACAGTTATCCCTCTTCCCTCAATCTCATAGTTACTCAGGAAGTTGACTCCAAAACTGATGACCTAATGCCCTTTACTTTCAAAACATAATCACATGTGCACCCAAATGAATATCAATCTTTTGTTACATATCATCTTTCTAACATTTCTCTTTCAATGTAATGAACTCAGCAAATTCCCCTAAATTTCCACCCAGGCTAGGGTGTCAGTGTAGCTGATTGTTAGAGAGACCTGCTGGCACTGGACTATCAGGGTCTAAATCCTGTTTCTACCACTTCCTACCTGCTACATCTTGTCCAGGTTTATGTCATTTTAAAACCCGCATGGTAACAATAATACCTCACCCGAAATGTTTGGATGAGGTTTAAGTGAGTTAACACCGTGGCTGGCACTCGGTGAGCACTCAGCAAAGTTTGCCTTATCCTTGGAGAGGCCTATTGAAGAACTGGGGACTCACAAACCAGGAAGCTTTTCTTTGTTCAGGAATTCCTCTCTCTGTCACCCATAGATATTTTTCCTTATCAAAAGAAATATTTGAGGTGGATTTTTGGGAGATTCTGGTCTGTTTAAACCCAGGCTATACATAAGGTAGAATGAATTCAAAATTATATGGGTTCTTTAGAGCTGATTCAAAACACTATTTCTCTAGCTGCCCCTCCAGGGACTCTGAATTGTATGAAAAAATTACAAGTGTTAGTCACTCAGTTGTATCCGACTCTTTGCAACCCCTTCTGGACTATAGCTCAACAGACTCTTCTGTCCATGGAATTCTCCAGGCAGGATACTGGAGTGGGTTGCCACTCCCTTCTCCAGAGGATATTCCCGATCCACTGAATTGTATGGTGAGTCCCATTCCTGGTTGCCCAGTGCACATGTGGCCCAAACTTCATTTGTTGTCAGTTGATTTGCATCAGATTTTGTATTTCTCTTTAGTGGTTTATCTGAATAAATCTTTTGTTCTGAAGTGTATTGCCTAATCACTGGAGACAGTATAGTGAGTGAAAGTCACTCAGTGGTGTCTGACTCTTTGCGACCACATGGACTATACAGTCCACGAATTCTCCAGGCCAGAATACTGGAGTGGGTAGCTTTTTTCTTCTCCAGGGGAGATAATATATGCTCCGTATTTTTTAATATAATGTGAATGCATTTACTTCTCTTGTATACTCCCAGTTTGGTGTAATTTTTAAAAATGCACAAGTATTGAATCGGGCTCCTCACCTTATTTTGCTTCGTGACCCTGTGCAACTTATTTTAATTCTCTGAACCCTGACCTCTTGAATATAAGATTGATTGAGAGGAAGGAAATGGCATAAACTACATGCTCAAGTGCTTGGATTAAAGCAGATGCTGGACTCTTATTAGCCAACTCAAATATTGGCTCATAACCAGTATCAGTGGGCATCCTCTTCTATATCAGTTAGATGACCTTGATTTCCACCTATCCTCTTAGTCCTTAATCAATTGACAATCAATTAGTTATCAGTTTCTGACACTTTTTAAAAAAAATCAGCCTTGGGTTTTGATTGGACTCCCAAGACCTTTTTAGGGCCATTCTCAACTCTCAGGAGTTCTTAATCTATATACAGTATAAATACTACCTGAGTGCTTTTAAAAATGCAAATTCCAAAACCCTATAATGATGAGTCTGATTATTTAATTCTGAGAAGGGGCTCAGGAATCTGCATTTACAGCAAGGACTAGGTGATGGCACCAGCTGGTTGTGATGTAGATGCTGCAGGAGGCACACTCTGAGAAATGGCTAGTGAGGTTATTATGTCCTATAAATAAACTGCTCACCTGGTCCATTCAAGAATGCCTCCTAAGCAAGTCTTCTTGACCTTGGGTGCATACTTGGGATTCAGGGTTTCTGTGAGCTCCCTGAATTTGAAGGCAAATCATGTGCATATGCATTTCTTTGTGGAAGAAGCTTGACCTGTCGTTTTCACTTTACATAAGTTCTTTTTTTATTGTTTTAAAATTTTTCTTTATTTTGACCATACCACGTGGCATGTGGAATCTTAGTTCCCCAACCAGGGATGGACTCACTTCCCCTACGTTTGAAGTATGGAGTCTTAACCACTCAACTGCCAGTGAAGTCCCTACGTATGTTCTTAAGCCCTCTATCCCACTGCCAACTCCTACCAAAACCACAACCAAACAAAAAGCTTAAGAACTGTGTCTCCAAGCTCCAGGCTATTTCCCACCCTAGTTCTCACAGTCTTTCTCTTATAACCAACTTGATAGAGCTGTGTCATCCCCTAAGCTAGTCATCCCAACAGCTAGTCATCCTCTCACTGACTGACCTTGCCCTAGAAACTCATGTTTAAAAAAATTTGTTTATTTATTTTTGGCTGTGTTGGGTCTTTGTTACAATGCGGGCTGTTCTCTAGTTGTGGTGAGCAGGGCTCCCCTGTAGTTGCAGTGTGCTGGCTTCTCTTGTTGCAGAGCACGGGCTCTGGGGTGCATCTGGTTTCAGTACTTACAGCATGTGGGCTCAGTAGTTGGGCTGCCGGGCTCCAGAGCACAGGCTCAGTACTTGTGCTACTAGGGTTTACTTGCTCCACGGTTTCTGTGCCATGTGGGATCTTCCCAGACCAGGGATCAACCCAGGGTCTCCAGCGTGAGCAGTCCAGTTCTTCATCGCTGAGCCACTGGGGAAGCCCCTCATTGGTTTCTATTGCTGACAGGTGGTCTTCCTTGCCAGGCACAGCTATATTCCATGGACAGGAGCAGAGCATGCAGATGTGACTTATTTGGCTTCTCTTCAGATGTTTTCTGATCATTTTGTGCCCCTGTGGAGCACAGGTCTGGGAAGAACCCTGCTCTGGTTCCTGTGTGGGCCTACAAGGTGCCCAAAGATGGCAGTCCATCAGGTCCTCTCTGGGTTTAAAGCTGTTTGCCAGGGTCTACTGTCAGAAGTTCTGTTTTTCATAAGAAATGCATAGCGTATCTCCACAGGGGCCTAAATCATCTACCCTGAGGTAGGGCTGAGCCCCCCTGTTACCAGGGTGGTTCTCTCTCTGGAGAATCTGGCCACATTGTGGACTCTAGCCACAGCCTTCGGAACTAAGCTAGCATTGAGGTGTGATTTCCCTTTCTCCTCATCAGGAAACACAGTGCAAACAAGTAGGGTCCCCAGGGGATGGGGAACACTTGCTTGCTGCCTGTACTCACGGTCCCCTAAATTTTCACATTCTCTGCTGTAAGCTTGTGGGGTGGGACCCACCTAGACCCATGAGCATTTAAGTACCTTGTCTCCTAAGTGTCTCTCTTGACAGAGAAATGTCAAAATCCTCCACCTCCACCACCACTACCAACTCCTGATTCCCTAGTGATGAGAATCCTATTTCCCTTATAACGAGCTTCTACATTGTCCCAGGCCTTGGGCCAACTGTAAATGGCCATAAGATGTTTGCTGATGATGCCTGCAGGCATGTGTTCTTCCTCTGGGCAGACCCTCTTTGTCCTGGTCTTTAGAACTGCTGACATCTGGGTTTTGTGTGTACTGGAGAGGAGGGGCGTGGAGGAGGGGCAGCGGACCACTGGGCGGTCAGGCAGCTCTACGTGATGGCCCTGGGGATCTCTGGGTGGACGCAAGTCCGCCTGTTTGTCCTTCATGACAAAACCTTTCCTGGCGATGCCCAGCATTGGTTCCTATGTTGTTAGCGTCTACCTGGCTGGTAGAAGCAGTCTATAGATGGTAAGGGGCCTTTGACATTCACTCCCATCCCTCCAATCACTGTTCTCCTGCCTAGTATTCTATACAAAGAGCTTAGCAGCACTGGACTCTAGAAGATAACAGGCAAATATGGTGCTTGAAAACGCTAGCAACTGCAGATGGCAAGATGAGTTTCCTTGAAATCCACATGAGCAGTTGCTTCTCCTGGTGGGTTTTTATTATTAAATTCATTTCCATCATTTGACTAGATAGGTCCATCCTCATGTTCACTTAGCATGTGATAAAATCATCTTGCTTGTAATATTTGAAATGAGGAGCTGTTCATTATACCAATTATAAATAGAGCCAGATGGTCCCATGTGCAACTGTCAACTCAGTTGCATGGATGTGGCCTTTGTATTTGTGGGGAGTGAATGCTTACCTTCTCCTACAGAAAATGGGATGTTTCTGAGCTTATAGGCTCTTGTCAGTCATTTTCATAAGGATAAAGTGCAACTTTTGGGGGCCCAAAGTTATCAATCCTTAAATTGATTTCAAATATATTACCTTTATCTTAGACCCAGAGGACCTGAGTCTAATCCTTATTTTGCAACTACTAAAACCCAGCACCTTTATGTTAAGCCATCCCTGCTCCCACCCTTTGTGAACTTGTGATTTTTTTTTTTTCATTTCCAACTTCCAGTAAGAGGAATCAAAGTTCATCAAGTTCTTTGGAAATTCAGCTCACATGAGTCTTACACCTTCTACTCCCCACTTCAAACCAAAGTAGAAGTTTTCATGATCACTGTTAGCAGCAGCAGCACTCGCATGATCACCATCACCATCCTGATGTATGGTTATTACCTGTGATATTGATTAACTTTATATATGGCAGAAATAGCATATGATATATTTTTGGCTATTTCCAGTTCAGGAATCCAGGAATCATAACATTCCAACATACCAAGAGACATAGGGAAGTCATCTACCCCACCCTTTCCTTTTCAGAGATGTTCAAACCATTCGGAAAGACTTTATTTTCAAGCAAAATATTTGTGCATGTGTGATGAGATGGCTAGTGAAAGGAAAATAGACACCAACAGGAAGTTAAAATGAAATGCTTCCTTTTTTTCCCATAGGATTTCAGTTAGTAATAAAAGACCTTCAGTGCTGTGGGAGAAAGGCCATCATGGGTAGTTTTGTGAACCCAGTGATAATCTCTCCATTGAAGAGAGATGTGCAGTGAACCTGATTATTTCTCGAAGTACTGTCATTTTCGCAAGAG
The DNA here is from genome assembly GCF_019320065.1 of Cervus canadensis. NCBI lineage: Eukaryota > Metazoa > Chordata > Mammalia > Artiodactyla > Cervidae > Cervus > Cervus canadensis. Next base: position 6,693,575 of record NC_057408.1, read on the forward strand.
CTGGCATTTTCAGCCTCTTGAAGAATACCAACACTGTCATCACAGCTCTAACTTGAGCAATCAATCAGGGGTTTGAAACATTAAACTCAAATGTATAATTTCAAAAGGGATAATTTTAGCAAAATTCACCCCAAACAGAAACAGCTTCAGTCAGCCCTTCTTCAACAGGAGGGTCACTGCTCTTCTTGGCCCTGACAGTTGCCTCCCTGCACTCAGTCTGTTCTCCTTCTCAGCCAGAGGAAATGAGGCGCCAGGCCATGGATTTATGAGGTTCCCTGGAAAGAAAACCCAGAAACCTTCCCAAGGGGGCCAACACAGGCTACTTGGGAGAATTACCATGCAGTCTAGAATAGGGATAATATAGATGGAAAAGGTGGTGTGAACGTTATCTCTGACCCTATCAAATATCATAAATGATACAACTTTGGCTCTGGAAACCTCACAAACCAGTTTAAATTTAAATTCATTAGCTGCATTGTCTTGGCTAATCACACAGCCCTTAATTTCTCCTTAGCTAGCCAAGGGGAAATTTATGTTGTAGCAAACACTTTTTGTTGCATCTAAATTAGAAATCTATAATTAGGCTCCATTTGGATCTGAAGAGAGCACTACTTGGAATGTGGGGCAGGTTTCCGTTGCCTGTGTTTGGTAATCTAGGCCCCTGTCTTCTGGGTCTATGACATGAACTAAGTCCCATTTTTATTTCTGGTCCTGGTGATTGCCCGCGTTACCGCTGGCTGCTGATCCCGTCCAGAGTTGTAAATGCTGCTGTGCACTCATTGTCTTGTCAGATGTTAACCACTTGTCCTACCACAAGGAGAATTGCAGTGACAAACTCTAGTCCCACCACGGACTACATCCTTTTCAACCTCCCAATCAGCCAAAGCTCAGGAGTGGTGACAATAGGAATATCCTAGATGAGTGTCCCGCCGCCCAACTTTATCTGCCCTTGACCGGAAGGGGTGACTGAGGACAGAAAGCGGCTCCGACAGCTGGAAACGCGCCTGGCCGCCAGGGAGGCTGTGCTGCTGCTGGAGCTTCCTGTCCTGCAGAGCTAAACCGTGGTGCTCTCTGGTCAACAGAAATGATTTCAGAGAACACTGGCATCAGGCAAGGCCGCTCAGACAAGACACAAGCAAGGTCATTCCGTAGTCGTCTCTGAACACAGACAAAAACATGAACAATGTCCCTACAACAAACATGACCAAACATCACCCATCCTGTGTGCTTCCAGGAACGAATTATGAACTCACCCAGTCATAGAATCACCCCCACTTCTCTACAGCACCCAAAGCAGAGCGAAACCCCATTTCCTCTCATGATCCCCAAATCACCTACGTGAAGCCCAAACTCTCCAACACGCCCCTTCTAGCTCCCTCTCACTGAGGCGCTCTGCAGGTCCCCGTCGCGTGCGCCTGCTTGTCAGCCAGCACACCCAGCTGCGTTCAGTCACAGGTAGGTTTCTGTGCTGGTCCACTTCACATCTCTGTCAGCATCATCCTCATCTCCTCCATCCTGTTATATGTGCAGGAATCACGACCACACACTTGGCATTTCCCTCTCAGCTTCGTACTGTGTCAGTCACAAAACCTGATGGTCTTACCTCGTAAACAGCTCTTGAACCAGTTCCTTCTCTCCGTCTTCAAAGCAGCCTCGGTGGTCCGAGAGACAAACCTCTCTCATTTTGTCCTCTGCAACTGTCTCTCAGCTACTCTTCCTGTTGCTCCATTGACTTTCTCCAGTATTTTCCACACTGCAGCCAGAGTAATCCTTTCTAATTAGAAATCTTAAAAAGTCATGTTGAAAGCCCTTTAATGCTTTCTAATGCTCTTAGAATAAAGCCACACTTGCTTAAAATGGCTGACAAGGTTGTGAGAAATCTGACCAATCCTTGCCTCTTCCGTGTCCTCTCATGTTGCTCCCCCTGTCTTTCTGGTCCAGACACATTGGCCTTCTCTGATTTCCTTGATCCTCACATGCTTCCTGCTACCACAGGGCCTTTGTACATGCCATCTCTCTGGATATTCCCTCCTTTCCTTCACTGAGTAAACTCTCCTTTGCCTTTCAGAGCTCAGTCCAATTGTGTCTCCAGTTAGCCCTCTTGGACTCCTGAGTAAGTCAGTTCATCTTATTTACATCTCGTAGCACATACACTTGTCTGTGGTAGCACTTATTATAGTCCTGGTTTTACTTCTGTTGTGTGATTCTTTGACCTGCCTCCTCCAGAAGATGCCTTACACTTGGTAGTCATTTAATAAACAATTATTTGTGCAGTGAGTGATGCGTCCTTGCTCTCCACTGGTGAGCTGCCTCATTTTGAACATATCTATCCTTCTTAACTTAGTCTCCTCCAGCTGCCATAACGAACTACCTCTGGTTGTGAGGCTCATACAACAGACGTTTATTTTCTCACAGTTCTGGAGGACAGAAGGCAGAGATCAAGGTGTCATCAGCATTGGTTTCTGACGAGGGCTCTCTTCCCGGCTTGCAGATAGCCACCTTCCTGCTGTATCCTCAGATGGTCTTTTGTCTGTGTAGAGAGAGGGAGGGAGAGAGATCACTAGTGTCTTTCCCTCTCCTCACAAGGATACCAGTCCTTCTGGGTTGGGGCCCCATTTAATCGTCATTACCTCCCTCATGGCTCTGTCTTCAAATACAGTCATGTTGGAAGTTAATCTTCATTGTACGCATTTCCGGAAGGACATAATTCAGTCCATAAGCTTAACCCTTAGGTTCATCACCATAACAGGAATGATTATGAGGGCTTTTTCCCTGGAAGATGTTTTGAAGGCAAAATGGAATACTCTATGTGAAAGCCTCTTAATACATACAAAGTGCTAACCCACGGAAATAGGTGGGATTCTTCTCTTTGATCCAAAAGGATTTTTGTTAATACCCTCTCAGTGTAGAAATAGGTTATAGATAGGGAAGCTTAAATCTTATCTGTATAAGATAGATGGAGGTAAGGATTGTTATAGTTTAATATCAGAAACATAGCATGTAGAGTGGAGGTGTTTGATGAAAGGCTAGGCTTTTTGGAAGCTTGTGAGTTCTCACTCCTGTATTTCTGCAGGACATGGAAGGCTGGACCAGGAGTCTTCCAAATTCTCTTTGAACTTTAAATTCATGCGTTATACTGTGTCACATGTGACCTTTACTTCATAAGGGATGGAACCTGAACTCATCTTGCATATTCAGTTCAGTTAAGCTCAGTTCAGTCGCTCATTTGTGTCCAACTCTCTGCGACCCCATGAATCGCAGCACGCCAGGCCTCCCTGTCCGTCACCAACTCCCGGAGTTTACTCAAACTCATGCCCATCGAGTCGGTGATGCCATCCAGCCATCTCATCCTCTGTCGTCCCCTTCTCCTCCTGCCCCCAATCCCTCCCAGTCTCAGGGTCTTTTCCAGTGAGTCAACTCTTCGCATGAGGTGGCCAAAGTACTGGAGTTTCAGCTTCAGCATCAGTCCTTCCAATGAACACCCAGGACTGATCTCCTTTAGGATGGACTGGTTGGATCTCCTTGCAGTGCATATTAGAGGTTGGCAAACTTTAGGAAAGTGATAGCTAGTAAATAAACACTTCAGGCTTTGCAGGCTAAGTGGTATCTTTTGTAGCTATTTAGTTCTGTTATTGTAGCAGGAAAGTGACCTCTGACACGCATTCATTCATTAATGAATACTTGTGGTCCTGTTGCAATAAAACTTTACTTTTGGGTACTGAAATTCACATTTCATATGATTCTCCTTTGTCATGAAATATTATTCTTTTCTGATTTTCCTCCCATCCATTAAAAAATGTAAAGCCCATTCTTCTCCAGTGAGCCTACAGAAACAGTCAGTGGGCTAGATTTGACCTGCGGGCCATAGTGTGCCAACCTCTTGGTATTGTACATCATTGACTAAGAACTTGAAATACCATTATCTTTCTGGCTATCCTTAGACCACCAAACTGCACTGGGTTTCAGGTCTGGTTGGAAGCATCTCCTCTTCTCTAATTTAACTCACTGGCTAGGCAGAACATTTACTTTATTGTTTCCATACGTTTAATTTTATGACCGGCTGTGAAAAAATTGCTTATCCACTTGCCAGTTTGCAGCAGCTGATGCTGAGGCTCTTAAGCCGAACCTGGCCTTTTCTACACTCCCTCTGCTTCTGGGCAGCCTTCGTCCTGCCATATTCTCCAAGCCCCTCAGCTGCTGACAATGCCAAATTCCCAACCTGTAAGCCAGCCTCTTCCAATAAGTATATCCAATCTCTGGATTTTAAAAGTACCCCAATGCCATATTTAGATTCAATTACAAAGTATAGACATGCACGTAGAGAAGGGCAGAGTAAAAAAAGTGACTGATGTTCTACCAGCTACTCTTAGGCCACTTGGCAAGAACATGCCACTGATTTAAACTGTGGGTAAAACATTGTCAAATTTCCCCCAATAGCCTCAAATTAGAGTGCACAAAGGCTTCTTCAAATGCCCCCCCATGGACTGTAGCCTGCCAGGCTCCTCCATCCATGGGATTCTCCAGGCAAGAATACTGGAGTGAGTTGCCATGCCCTCCTCCAGGGGATCTTCCCAACCCAGGGATCTAACACAGATCTCCTGGTGTGAGGAGATTCTTCACCATTTAAGCTACCCAGGAAGTCCCTTCAAATGCCCAGTCAGATGTAATTCTTCCATGGGTATTTTTAGTGCTGGCATATTATTTTGTAATCAAGGGATGTGTGGAATCTTAAACTTCAAATTTCCTCTTGGCTACTAAATGGTTTAGCTGTACATTTGCTTCATGGATATGAGACTGGTTAGGGGGATGTCATATGTGCTAGCAGTGACCAATATGGCTTGTGATATATGGGAAAAAAGTGTAGAACTGCTTCTGGCTAGCCAAGAGTACATGGATTATTCTAACTACAGAGCTTAAGCTTTACAATTATAGTCCTGGGGCTCTTCTGCAGGAAACTATCCAGCTCATTTATTGGTCAATATTTGTTGGTAATTTATCAACACCCGTCACCTCCCAACACCCATCAATTCATGTGAAAAATGGCATAGCAGATGTGTGGGCCAAGTGTCTTAGGACTAGCGAGAAAGATATTAAAGTTTGGAGGCAAGCATGTTAGTCACTCAGTCATGTCTGGCTCTTTGCAACCCCATGGACTGTAGCCCACCAGGCTCCTCTGTTCATAGAATTCTCCAGGCAATAATTATATTCTCAAGGCAGGTTGTAAAAGACTTCAAAGGTGGCTTATGAATAGGTTATGAAAGATGAGTGGTCTATCAGAGAGAAAATAGGAAAGAACATTCTAACAGAGTAGACAGTGCAACCCCCTTTCCATCCCAGCTCATGCTTTATTCCTACATGCAACCTCAATCATATCTCCACTCTACCCATAGCTCATTTGCCACCTTCTGCTACTCCCCTTCCATGGTCAGCCTTTCCTAGCCAGGCTGGTATACGAAGAACTTGACTGACTGGTAGATGGCAGGTGTTATAAGGAAGGACTTGAAATCTAAGCCAATCTCTTTCTACTGGTAGTCATAGAAAGGTTTCTGAGCAGAGAAGCAAGCTGAGTATATTGTGGACCACTCTGCATGGCCATGGTATGTAACTTGAGTTGGAGGAAGAGGCTGGGTGTTGGGAGGTCATCTGGGAGACTTTGTTGGGGAGGTACCTCTGTCTCTCGTGGCATGAAACAGGCCCCACATTTAGGGGGCGATTGATGGGCTGTCTGGGTCCTGGTGAAGGAGGTGCATCCGCAGACTTCACTGGAGCCCCTCTGAGAACAAGGCAGAGCCTGGGAGGAGAGGCTTAGGCTTAGATTGCAGCTCGCTCAGCCTTCCTGGGAAGAGCCTGGAATCACTTAGCAATCAGGGAAACTTGGCCAATGTGGCAGATGGGCAGGAGCAGCACTAGCGCTTGGCCTGAGGTTGGAAACGAGGTCGGTTGCCATCGTGCTGAGCGGGGACTGGAGAGAGAGAGAGGCCCCGGGAAGGATCAGTGAGAGCTGCCAAGGTGCATGTCAAGCAGGCCTCACAGAGCTCCAGAAGCCGGAGCCAAGAGGAGGAAGTGATAAGCAGATACAAGGCTCCCCGCAGAGCCCTGGCCGGTAGAAGAGGGTTATCAGGAAATACCTTTTCCTCACCATAGAAGGGAATTTGTTACTTGCCGGGTCCAGATATTCCAAAAGCTGCTTCCCTTGGTATCATCAAAATTAAGATGTCAAGTGATGGCAGCCGTGCAACACTGCCATTGCACAGATAAATAGATTGTCAAATGGTTTTTAGTTCCCTGGGAGACAGTAGGGGCGAGTGGGATGGCGGACCTGGCTCCAGCCCAGTTCACCCCCTGAGTGACCGTGACCCTGGGCAGACCTCAGTTTCCTGATGTATGCAAGATGGAGGGAGTCTTCCATCTCTAACACTGTTTGCCTATTACAATTCAAAACATGATGGTTTTGTGTGTGTATTTGAAAGAAATTATCAAATTTAAAATGATGGTAAAATCCAAATCACTGTTAGTGGGGGAAAAAATTAGCACAACTCATTTGGAAAGCAATTAGCAATCTATGTCAAGAGCTTTGAAAGTGTTCATATCCGTTGGTTTGATGGTTTGTCTCCTAGAAAACTACAAAGTGTTCTGAAATTCAGAAAAAAAAATTCACCTTACTGTTATTTCTAATAGTGAAAAATTATCTAGGATTGGACAGAATGTATAATTGATAGTCTGTGCTCCATACAATGGTTTTTTTTAGTCATTAAAAATGATTATTGAGCATATAAAATGATAATTTTAAGTCTCTTAAATGGTAAATAGGGAAGTTATTGAAATTCTTGAAGTAAGAAGGGAAATGTTTATATTATAATAGTAAGTTAAAAAGCCTAGAATATAAAAACTATAATCTAAATTATGTCAAAATGCATAAACATATTGGCAGAAAATATTCATTTAAAATGTTTGGAGATTATTGATTTAATTTCTTTTCTCTTTGTTCTCTTCTAATAATCTATAGTAAGTTCATATTACTTTCATTACAATAAAAACTGAAATAACTCAAGTTTATGACTATTAGTTGGTAGTATATATTAAGATACTGTCACACAATTATAGAACTTTACTTGTTAACATGATGTGAAATGATGTCTTCAGAGCTCAGTGGTACATGGGTTATTGGAAAGGTCCCTAAACTCAGGCAAGCTCTAATTCAAATCGTGCTTCTTATATTTCCTGGCTGTATAGCCTCTAGTGAGAGAGTTCCATCTCTGGAATCTCAGGAGTGTCCTCTGTAAAACAAATTAAATTAATATTAAACAAAGTGTTTATCGAATATCTACCATTGAATTGATTTATTCGATAAACAAATATTTATCGAATATCTACCATGTGCTAGGTACTTGTGAAATGCAGTCGTGATACAGAGTTAAAGAAAATAATTCACACTAATAAAAGATTGATAAATTAATGGGCTGAGTCTTTAAGCTCAAGCAGTGAAATAAAAGATTCATAAATTAATGGGCTGAGTCTTTAAGCTCAGCGACTCAAACAGGACATTACAGGTAGAAAGAATAGGAAACCCACTTTTCGGGGTTTTAGGGTTTTAAGTGCTTCATGCAGTGAAGTGACCTGGCAGCGTGGCAAAGCAGCAGGGCCACCGTCCTGCTACCATAGGTCTGGGTTCAGCCTGACTTTGTCCTTGTGTGGCATTAGGCAAGTTGCTCAACGTCTCCGTGCCTCAGTTATCTTCACTTTAATATAAAGATGATAGTACTTACATCTCACGAAAAGCATGGGACAAAGCCATGATCTCCCTTGTATTGAATGTATTGAATGCCTGGTACGTGCAACACACAGGGACACATTCTGAGACTAAATAATAAGCCAGACAGACACTTTCTCTTGCTCTTTCATCTAGAATAAATGATATTATTATTGCTGTTATTAGTATTAATCACACAATTGTTGGAAAGACATTCTCAATGTTTTCTAGGTGCTGACTGGCCCCATCGGTTTTCAGCACTGCAGTGGTTTTCAACCCACGGACACAATAGATCGTGCCATCAGACATCATGATATAGATGGTTGATCTGCTGGTGGAAAATGTCCCTTTGAGTACCCTGTGATGCCCCTTCCTCTGTGCTGCCTCACTGAGACTCCTGTGGGGGGAGAACAGATGTTGCATGGATGATGGTGGGCAGGATAGGATACTGCGATGGCCCCTGGAAATGGGATGCCCCCAACCCCTGGCAGCCAGGGATGGCTGTCCCCCTACCCAGAGTGGCAAGGACGGAGGAAGGGAAGGAGCCAAGGGCACACTCCTTCCAGAGGGCTTCTTAGAGCCACAGCGGGTAATTACGGCACTGTCTCAGCAACCCCAGGGGCAGGAGGGGGTACGGAGGGGAGAGCCTGGTTAATTATGGAGCAGGTGCCCGGCAGCACCTTGGGGTGAATGCATTAAGGTTGGGAAGCTGTCATCTCACTCACCCCATCACATTTATTCACAGACCCCTAGGCACCCAGCTGGGGCTGCATTTGTGTGGATTCCGGCTCAGTTGGAGAGATCTGCAAGTTCAAAGCCTGTGCCTTCTTTCCAAATGGGATCCCCCCTCCTGCCTCCTCTCCCTCGCTTCCCACCCCGCCTGCCTCCCATCAGGACTCCCCCCCACCCACCTCATAGCTGCCTCCTGGCCTCCTCCTAGCCTACAGACAGCCTGAATTGTTTTGCCTGCACTGGTTTAGAAAGGAGGGTTTCAGGCCTTCAGGTGAGTTGGAGGAAGGGGCTTCCAGGCTCCCCTGACCCCCCAGCCCACTTCTGGTCCCCTCCTGGGCCTGCCCACAGCTTACAGGAGACCCTCGTATGGACAGTGCCCTGAGAGGAGTCTTCAAAGCCCTGCTGTCCCTGAAGAAATGGGATCAGCTGGGAACTGTCACAAAGAGCAGAGGCCCCAGTGCTGTGTGCCCAGCGCTGCCCTCTGCCAGCTTGCAACTGTGCCATGGGCACCTGGGCCACAGCAGTTTAGGCCGGAGGTAAAATGTGCCAGGGCCACGTGGGGACAGAAAAGAAGTCAGGGACCCCTGGTTTGTCCTGGTTCATCTCCAGTCTCCTCATTGTCTTTCCCACAGGCGTCCCAGGCTGCCAAATGGAGATAAAACTTGCAAATCCGAAGAGGGGAATTGAATTTGCACCCTCTGACTTCCTGCCTACATTTTCTAACATGACTCGCCTCCCTAGCCCAACTCCATCCACCTCTGCTACAAAAAAGAGCAAATCCTCTACCACCTCTCCTCTCTCTCCCTGCTGAATTTGTCCCTGAGTTAGCTCTTGCTTTTCTGTTAATGGGAGGAGATCCTTTCACTCTCTGGATAGACTGTCAATTTCTGGAGAAACTACGCCCACTTCAGAGCTAGCCGGAGCTAATCTGGTGAAACAATAGAAAGGGTGATCTTTTTGTACAGCCTGCCTCATTCTGCACATGCTTGCCCTGGGGGTAACATTTTCGGCCAGTGAAGCAAAATGCCAGCAGTAATTAGGCAAGTCCTTCATCTCTGGCACAAGCATCCAAAAAAATGGATCGAAGGGTGAGCAGGTCCGGCTTATATTTTACCCACAGTGTGTGATTCAGTGATAATTCTTCCTGCACAAATGAGATGATTGAACTCTGAGTAATTTAAACCAGATAACACGGGTGAACTCACTGGAAGTGGAGTATTTAATGCATCATTGCCTTCATCATTGTTATGCTGTTATTATTCTCATAATTTCAAGCTGGGGGTTGTCAGTTAGATTCAGAAGCGACCTTTGAAGTCACCTAATCCAGTGTCCTCAAAAGATAGCTCTTCCGCTTGGCAAACACGGAAGTAAAATGCTACATCGGTTTATAAGGAATGTGGACTTGTTGTGAGGTGTTTGCCATGCTGGAGAAGGAGCCCAGGGTCTGGAATAATGGGATCTGTCTGGCCTTGCACTCTGAGATCTATAACCTTCCACGACACTGTTTAAAGGCCAAGGCAGCAAACTGGCTCCTTAAAAGTTGAGTCCCACCTGCCGAGGTGTTTGGTTTGGCCAGTTTGGAATTTAATTTTTTTATATGAGTCAACATTTAAAAATCAGGAGAGTTCACCTAAAAAAAAATCCGAATTATTTGCTTTACTTTAAAAAGTGAAACTTTGGAAACAGTGGCCCTGCAGTTATACTTGGAAGCAATTAGCTGAAAGAGTTTCCTATAGATCTGGGTGAGAGCTTGTTTACCACAGTCCTCACCACTCCCTATCACCTCCCTGTTCCTAAGCCCAGGTCCCCAGTTGCCACTTATTCTCATGCTTATTTTTACTTTCTCCTTCTTTTCTTCTTCCTTTCCTCCCCTTTCAACTCCCTTCTTTTATTCTTTTTCTTCTGGTAAAAATGGAACAACAAAAGACAGATTAATACTATTTCTGTTTCACGCTGGAAAAGACCCTGATGCTGGGAAAGATTGAGGGCAGGAGGAGAAGGGGGTGACAGAGGATGAGATGGTTGGATGGCATCACTGACTCAGTGGACATGAGCTGAGCAAACTCTGGGGATGGTGAAAGAGAGGGAAGCCTGGCGTGCTGCTGTCCATGGGGTTGCAAAGAGTCAGACACGACTGAGCGACTGAACAGCACCAACAACCCTTTAAAATGCTGCCCACGCATCTGTGCTTTCCTTCCACAGCTCTTGTCCTCATACAGCTTGTTCCATGCTTTCTTTCCCCCTCTGGACCGTGAATTCTAAGCAGTCATCCACTGCCTGTCTTGCTCACAACTATACCTCGTGCTATGCCCGACAGTGTCCACATCCGATATACATTCTTGGACTGTTATTAAATTCTCTTACTCTTGTCTGACAAGTAGTGAGATACCTCCTCAGCCAGAATTGACTAAAACCTCAGCCATAACAAGGTAAGTGGGCTATAAAGATTCAATGGCCTACGATGAGGATGTTGTCATCTGGAGGTAGAGAAAGGGCTCTTTTCTGGTTGGTCTGTACTGTCACAAAGAGCTGAACGGGGGAAGGATAATGGTCACACATCTGCCACTTCCTCACCCGCTTCTCCCCACCAGAATATAAGAAGCCAACCCACTCACATTTGAGAATAAGGGCTGGTGCAGTGAGGGAGCCAAACATCACTGGAGATGTACAAACACCTGTAATCACAGCCACGGTTTCTCAGGACCCACAATCAGGGGTTTTGGTGAGTGCTGCAGCTCTGGCTGGTAGCTGTGCAAACTCCCGTGTCTTGACTGGCTGACCAAGGTCCCCCGAAGTAGCCCTGCTAAGACAGCATTGCCCCCAGCATCAGTGTGTTGCTGTCTCCTTCACTCACTCTGAAACCTCGGGGAACAGGCCTTGTCCCCATCTCTGAGCAAAGTGTTGGCCCACCGCATGGGGTGGACGCACTTGCTTCCTGGTCCAGCGTGAGTTCCCAGAGGGCGGTGTCTCTGCCTGGCCTCCACCACCGGCTCTGCACCCCGAGGGGTCTGCCTTTCTCCAGGAGCCTCAAAACCCCGTGAACAGGGAGCTCGGATCAGAAAGGGCGGCTAACCTTCTTTTGGGGTCTGTTTCAGAACTCTGGTATGTGTCAGGGAGTCCCACTCCTTTGTTAGGAGTTTCGGGGTGGAGTGGTGGGGGTCATGCATCCTGGGAGGCTTATGTTAGCATCCATTGGTATCTACTGTTCCTTGCCTGAAAGGAACATCTGGCCCTTGTATTTGCTCACACTCTCGTCCCTTTGGGCTTTGCTGGACTCCTGGGTGGGGAACCCGGCTGGAGCGCCTGAGGATCATCCCCAGGTCCCGGTCTAACCCAGTGTGTGGGTGAGGCTCCTTGACTACACGGGACCCTTAGTGTCCGCTCGACACCCAGCCCTGGGTCCTTTGTCTGATCAGCTATGACTGTTCAACATTTTTGTTGTTGTTCAGTCGCTCAGTCCCATGGACTGCAGCAGGCCAGGCTTTCCCGTCCTCCACTATCTCTTGGAGCTTGCTCGAACTCAGATCCATCGAGTTGCTGATGCCATCCAACCATCTCATCCTCTGTCGTCCCCTTCTCCTCCTGCCTTCAATCTTTCCCAGTGTCAGTATCTTTTCCAGTGAGTCAGCTCTTTGCATCAGGTGGCCAAAGTATTGGAGTTTCAGCTTCAGCATCAGTCACTTCAATGAACATTCAGAGTTGATTTCCTTTAGGATTGACTGGTTGGATCTCCTTGCAGTCCAAGGGACTCTCAAGAGTCTTCTCTAGCACCACAGTTTGAAAGCATCAATTTTTTGGTGCTCAGCTTTCTTTATAGTTCAACTCTCACATCCATACATGACTACTGGAAAAACCATAGCTTTGATTATACAGATCTTTGTTGGCAAAGTGATTTCCCTCCAATATGGAAAACCAAAGGAAAAGTGACTTCATCAACTTGGACTCTCTGCTTTATCATTTTTGAATTAATATTTTTCTTTTGCCAATTCTTTATGCCCTTCTAGATCAGTGTCTGGGTGGCATTATAGCAAGTCGGTGCTGAGGCAGAGTTGGCTGAGCCCTTGTGGGGGCTGGAGGTGGGCTTGCAGGAAGCCACGGTGATGAATGATAGGGCAAATACCTGGACTTAAGAAGTGGTGCTTGGCATTAGTGATTCTGACGATTCGACATATTTCTTGTACCAGAAGTGGTGATTGTGCATCGAGAGGGACCTAATGGGCTAGTTTCGATAATCTAAGCTACCCAGCAGGCTTCATTGCTTCTACAAGCAGTCGGTAGAAGTCCCACTGTGCTAGGCCATTGGCAGTTTTTTCCTAGGATTCAAAAGTCACCTGGGGGTCATCTCTAATCCCTTCTGATCTAGCAGACACCTTCCACTCTTTGCCTGCATGCTTCCCTCTCCCCCAGAGCCTCCTTGTCTAGAACTGTCTGTTTCAATCGTGGCTTTATCAGTTCTCGCACTGACACTTTCAGTACCTTATTCTTGTCAAAATCTTTCACAAAACCACTGCCTCAGCTTCCTGGGGTCTGTTCCCCCAGAGCGCATCCCTTCATTCACGCTCCATTTCTCTGATGAGATCCACCCTCCACCCTGCTTTCTTCATCCGTTTAACCCATTCGCTGTGCAGTTTGAACCCTTCCCTTGGAAGACCATCTCTTTCTATTTATACTGTTATTCAGGACATGTTTGAAATATGCATTTTTCATGTGTTATTCATGCGAATTATTGGAGATCAGTGTGCAAATCAGCTTTATTGGGAACCCCAGAGACTGCAGCAGAATCCTGGGTACTTGGACATTGCATAGTATCATTTTTTCTGAAGAGCAGACTTGCTCTGCCTGTTGGCGGGGGGGCGGGGGGGGGGGCGGGGGGGGCGTGCGGGGAATGACAGTTTCATGCAGCTTCCAGGAGCACTCATGCCTTTGAGATTACGCAGCCTTTTTATTTGCCATTTGATGCACGTCCTCCAGCCAGGCTGGTGAAGTCCTCAGCTAGATTTGACTCATTTGACTCATTTGCTTTTGAGAATGTATTCAGATCCAGACTGGCCAGGACTCTGCTGACGTCATGGAAGAGTTGTGGCTATCAAAAAAAAAAAAATCATCCTTTTTGCTTAACAGGCATGGAAAGGCTTCTGTAGAGAATGTCCCCAATCTAACGACACACACAAATAGCAAAAGGGATGAGCATGGTTGCAAAGGGAAGACTTGGGTGTAACTTGGGTGCCCAGGCTGCCTTTCTGAGTGTGTCTTCTCTGCTCAAAGTTCCCTCCGTGCTCTGAGGCTTTCTTGTCTTGGAGAAAGTGATCCATGCCATGGGCTGTAGAAGCTGACCTTACTGCTCCTCCTAGGAATACTCAGCTAGTGTATCCAATTGGGATAGTTCTGTTGATGGAGATCAAGTGTTGTAGTTCTTTGGTGGGAAGACTTCTGGGGGACAAGATGGCTTTCCTAGAGTCTCTCTAAATACTGTTGTGTATATGACTTAGATCCCATCTGAACTTTGAAAAGACAACCCCTTCTCTGCCTGTGGGTATAATAGGCTCTGTACCAAAGTGAACTAGACCCTGTGACTCCATTTCCTCTGCACTCGTTTTCCAAATGCTTCACTAGTCCTCAGCGGTAAATTCGGGTTTTTGGAAAACACTCACTCTGTGAGGCTTCTGTACTTATAAGCAGGTTGTATATTCTAAGACTATTAAAGTTGATTTGTTCCTAGAGACCAAAGTGACACCATAAAAACAGCCTCTATGCCATTGATGGCAATGGGCAGAGTTCTCACAACTCTGGCTTTGTTCTATCTATAGATACTCTTACATGAAAAGCTTTAACTGAAGGGCTTTTGTAGAGGGTAAAAAGTGAATGACTCCCTTAAAAGTGTAAAGGTAAACTTTATTTTTGTATGCATTTAGCTTGTCACAGTTCATTTGTATGCACTTAACTCCTGACAATCTCAAATTGTCAGAGTTCACTAAAACCTAAAAACTTTGGTTCATTCCCTCACAAATGGAATAAAAAAATTTGTGAATGTTTACTCCATGTCAGCACTATGCTAGGTGCGGGGATAAAGCAAACTGTGTGTGTGTGTGTGTGTGTGTGTGCGCGCGCGTGTGCGTACTCTCCATCATGCTCATGTTCAGTCGTGTCTGACTCTTTGCGACCCTGTGGACTGCAGCCCACCAGGCTCCTCTGCCCACGGGGTTTCCCAGGCAAGGATACTGGAGTGGGTTGCCATTTCTGCATCCAGGGGATCTTCCCAATCCAGGGATTGAACCTGCGTCTCCTGCATTGCAGGCAGATTCTTTAGCACTAGCCACCTGAGAGGCCCATGTACCCTCCCAACACACACACAAATGCACACACGTGTTACAGGGCACTAGCCCAGTAGTTATGGTTCAGTGGGAGTTGGATGCAAAGAAGGTGAGGATGTTAGGGAGTGAGCAGGATAAAAGGGCCCAGCTCGAGGTTGGAGGACCACAGCCAGGGAGATGAGCCAAAGGAACTGATGCCTGAGTTGGTTCTTGAAGGATGATGAAGACCTCTGTGTGGAGAGGAAAGAGGGTGTTCAAAGCAAAAGAAGCATTTTTTAAAAAAGGCACAGAAGCAAGGGGAAACAAGGCTGCTTACGAAACTGGGCTGGGTTCTGCTGGGAGGTCTGAAGCATCCAGGGATTCTAGCAGGAGAAAAGGTTAAAGAAGAAAACCGGATCACACCAGGAGGTTGCAGGCATGCCAGGCTGAGGGGTAGGGACCTGTCCTTAAAGCAACGGGAAATTCCTGCCAATAGAAGCAAGACCGCATGCTTTAGTGAGACCACTGCGATGCGGTGGCGGAAGCTGGATTAGAGGACAAGAGATGAGACTCGAGGGACGAGTGCTGGGACCTTTTCCAGGTGGGAAAGGCTCAGCGAAGAGGGGGCAAGGGGCTGGGAAGAAGGGGGTGAGCCAGAGTCACTGGTGAGAGAGAACGAGGGGATGCTTGCGGGGAGGCAGAAGACGGTTCTCAGGGTTCAGATGATGGTGACCGGATGCTTAGCGGACTATTCCTGAGATACAGAACTTGAGGAAGGTCTTCCTTAAAGGGAAAGAATATGCATCACCTCGGAACTATACGAAAACAGAATTAACTTGTATTAAGAAAAGGGAGTTTTTAAAGATATAAACAGACAGCCCACAACAGGGAGTACAAATTCTACGCTCAGTGGGGTAACGCATTTCAGACAAAAATGTCTCTTTCCAGGGGACAAAGACCAGTGATATTAAGGATGGTGACTTTGAAGCCTTGTGAGTCATTATCAAGGCTGAAAGATTCAATTATTTGCCTCAAAGCAGGAGAGTGAGCTCAGGTATTAGAAGTTATTCCAACTCCACATGGTGCCCACTTTGAGTCTGTTTACAGATTTTGACTGTTCAAGATAAGATGTTTCTGGGGAAAGCAGGAGGAGTTGGAGCTTTTTCAGCACTGGAATTGAGTAGACACTGACACTGGATGATAAAATATCACAAAAGTTTGGGGTTCTTTCTGCTGAGGCCAAAAAAATTGAACTCATTCCTTCTGGATGATATAAAGAGTGTGCCTTCATCACTTGTAAAAAATATTTCTGCAGTAAAACTTAAACAAGGTCCATTAATCATTATTTCTAGTATGGTAACAGCAGTCGTGAAGTCATCCAAAGTTTTTAATGGGGGATATTTGTCTTCATCCCCAAGGCCACAGAGTCATCCTTTAAACAACCTCGAAGAGTCTCTCTTCTTTGAACTCCATGCCCAGACCTCCAATTTTTTGCCCCTGGACCATGGTGGGACTTCCTTGTGGCCTCGCCCCCATCATTCCCTGTCCTCTTTGACCCATCTTATGTGTACCCCTGTCTGCTCATCCATACATGAAAGACACCCTAACCTTCCCAGCCCCCAACCTCCTCACCGATTCATATATCTGACAATATGATTTTGGAGCAACATCCCCACGAGGGCCATGCAGGGCCTCATCCTCCTAACACATCCAAAACCAGATTACTGGTTTTGTCTCCGGACTTGCTCTTCCTGCTGTCTTCCCATCTCAGTGAATGACAGTTCCATCCTCTGGTAGCTTATTTCAGCAAGTTCTGTTAGCTCTATCTTCCAAATATGTCCAGACCCTGACTACCTTTCACCACCTCTACCATCGTGGCAAAAGTCATTGTCATTTATCACCTGGACTGTTCCTGAAAGCCTCCTACCTGATCCCCTGCTTCTACACCCGAGCCAAAAGAATGTTATGGCAGAAGAGTCAGAATGACCCTGTTAGTACTTGTGACGCAGTTCCCATCACACCCAGGGTAACGCTGACGGCTTTGCAGCAGCCTGGTGGCCCTGTTAATCTGGTCTCCGGTCACTTTCCTCTTTTCACTTAGTGCCAGTCTCCACTTACTAAGTGTGTTCTGGCCGCACTAACTTCCTTCCTTCCTGAGCTTCCAAACCCCATCTTGCCCAAGCATGAGTTCCTGACTTGTTCTCCAGTCTTGGCTCATACTGTTCACTCCTGAGTCCTTTTCACTTTCTCAGCTCCTTCTTACTTCTGAGCTCACCTCAAGCTCACTTCCTCCTGGAACACACCCATGACACTCAGATGATCTTTCTCCCAAACCCTGATGTTAATTTTTGACTACTGTGTTCATCTCTTCACACGTGACAAACAGCCTGGCGTTCTTACTTGCGTGATACAGCTGGGTTTAATGCTAGCCAGCCAGTGGGATGAGGACCATTTCTTTTGTTTCTAGCATGGCCTGCCTGTAAATAAATCTTTTCTGGATTCTGGTAGACAGTTTGCATTACTGTATCAGGCTAGGAAAGAAGGTGCAGGAGAACTGATGGGTTCTACCTTAAATGTCATCTTGGATGACTGCTGAGCAGTGAGAAGGAATGAACTATGAATGCATGTCACAGCATGCATGGAGCGCAAAGTTTAAGTGAAAGAAGCCACACCCCAAAGGATTCATAATCTATCATTCTATTGATGTGAGATTCTGGAAAAGGCAAAATTACAGGGCTGGAGTATAGACCAGTAGTTGCCAAAGGGTTGAGAGTGAGGAAGGCAACAGAGAGTCGGCAGGAGGGAATTTGGGGGGTGATGGGTCTGTTCTGTATCATCGTGGTGGTGAATTCACAGACAGGGAGGTCTGATCATTGGCTGAGAATAAATTTGGAAAATACATGAAAAACAGACCACTGATAAACAATTCAACTGCTTGATGAATGTTTCCATTGTGTTTGCCCAGTCTTGTCCGGCTCTCTGTGGCCTCGTGGACCATCGCTCGTCAGGCTCCTCTGCCCATGGAATTTTCTAGGCAAGAATACTGGGGCGGGATCTTCCAGGGGATCTTCCCGGCACAGGGATCAAACCCGTGTCTCTTGCATCTCCTGTATTGGCAGGTGGATTCTTTACCACTAAGGGAATAAAGCCTGCTTTGCAGAAAATGTGGAATATACAAATTGCAAAAATGTATTTACCTATGGAGTATTACCTGGATGAAACATACATAAAATGGATTGCAAAAATATTTTTCAGTTTGTGAATATCCAGTTGTGTTTATGCTTGACAGAGATTTTATCTTTGAAAGAATGAAAGAAAATATTGTGAAACATCGCAAGTAGGTACTGATTATTTTAAATAATACAAATAAAAGTAATTGTATTTTTAAAAATGTTCTGATATCCAAAAAAATATGCTGTCACCATTGTAATGAATGTGCAAAAGATTTTTTTTTGAAACACACACCTATACAGATAGCTATCATCTCATTTTTCAGAGATAACAACTGTCAAGGGAATTCAGTTTGAGCCTAGTTGTGCTGGATACTTGCATTTTTTAGCTCTTATAATAATCCCATGAGGAAAGCAATATTATCCCCATGGGATGGATAAAAACGATGAAACCCGGAGAGGTTAAATGAACAAAGGGCTGGTGAGTGGCTGAGCTAGGATCCCCCAGGGTCTGTCTGACTCGGATGTTGCACTTGACACAGACACGTGATTGTCTAGCTGTGCAGATGGAAGGCAGCCAAGGGAGCCTTCAGTCTGAACAACACGCAGCGGGCTTCTGTTGAGACCTCCGTCTGGCCTGGGGACATGGAGCCTCATCGCTCCTGCCCCGTTAGTGACCTCAGTTTGGTCAGTATGGCGAGAAAACTGTCTCTTTGCAGAGGCAGGGCCAGGCTCTTAAGTCCTCTCTCTCCCAGCTGCAGTACCAGCTTGGAAACAAACAGCCTCGGAGGGGGCCGCTCTGTCGGGAAGATCAATGCTGCCTTCCAGATTCTCTCACCGGGGGAGCTCGGCCAAAGCGGCAGCTGCTAGATGGAAACGCTTTGAAGGTTGAACTCAGGAGTCCAGCGCCGCCCCTTCTGGCAGGCTTGACGAGGAAGGCAGACGCTCAAGACAAATTAAAGTCCCCGTCACAGGCTCGGATAGAAAGTAAAATGCATGACTCATACAACTTTTCCAGGGAGATCCTTACAAAGTTTCCAGGACTGAGCACGCTGGATTCTCCCCACCTCGGAATTACGGCCACCCTCATCAGGATTTACAAAGCTCATTTACAATGAACGGCAAGGCAAAGGGCATTCCTGCAGGCAATGAGGTCATAAGAAGGGAGAAGTGTAAAGTCTCCCCCTTTGCAGGAGATGGTGAAAGGTGTCATTTGGGATTGGACGTGTGTATGTACGGATGTTTA
This sequence comes from Cervus canadensis, assembly GCF_019320065.1. Lineage (NCBI taxonomy): Eukaryota > Metazoa > Chordata > Mammalia > Artiodactyla > Cervidae > Cervus > Cervus canadensis. Next base: position 6,712,763 of record NC_057408.1, read on the forward strand.
TACTGTACCAGTGAATGGCATCACCCCATCCCTCTCTGGAACCCGCTCCCTCATGTCACTGCCCTACTCATAGCCAGCATCCTCAGAGAGTGAGGGCTCAGGGGACGTCCCCCAACTCCCCATGTGCTGGGAAAGTGGCACGAGATCTCAGGTGAGATGGGGGCGGGGGGGGGGGGGGGGGGGCAGGGGGTCGTGTCCAGTCTTCACCTAGCTCCTCACGGTGAAGGATCCACCCTGTTGCAGTGGCATATCTCTCCGCTAGGTGGCACTCAGCGCTCAGCTTCAGTTTTGTTTCTGTCCCTGGAAAACTTGACCCCGCTGTGGAGGGACCCAAGACTTTTGCTGGCTTCCCAAATAAGGCGCTGGTTTCATGTACTGTCATGCTTTGTCTACATACAGTTATAATTTATTCTTTCCCTGTGGCCTTGGCAAAGGCCACTGTAAGGGGATAGCTGTTATAACCTGAGTGGGAAGGGTCATTTCATCATCATCACCACACACACACACACACACACACACACACACACCCGCCACAACTGCTCTAGGGATGAAATAGTGAAAGTGCAAGTCACTCAGTCGTGTCTGACTCTTCGCGACCCTGTGGACTGTAACCCTCCAAGCTCCTCTGTCCATGGAATTCTCCAGGCAAGAATACTTGAGTAGGTTGTCATTTTCCCTTCCAGGGGATCTTCCCAACCCAGGGATTGAACCTGGGTCTCCTACATTTTTGCAAATAGATTCTTTACCGTCTGAGCCACCAGGGAAGTTTAGATCTTGCCATATTTTTCTTTCCAGTTTTCCTTACCTCCTGCCTCTCTACCACTCCCTTGTTCCTCTCTGCAGTCAAAATGGTGTGACCGGCTAGCACACTCCGGTGTATAGAAACCCTGCGCAGGATTACCTTTTCAGTATTTGTGTCCATTCCATGGTGGTTAAGGCTTGGATATGCAGCCTCCAAAAAAGGTTCACGCCTGAGTCTTAAAGATCAAAGGTCAGAGAGAAAAAGATGATAGCAGACTTGTCTTTGAGAAAGGACATTACACTGGTGTGTCTGGGACGTTGTGACTGGATTTCATCCAGCCATTACCTATGAGGAAGCGCAGACTCTAGGACTGTGCTGACCAAAGTTCTTGGAAGCCTATATTAATATTATTGGATACAATTTAGTTATTAGAGCTTAGGACAAAGGATATAAGATATGGTCTCTGTCCTCAAAAAATCCAGTCTACTTAGGGAGATCAGAAATGTGGCCATTTCAATAGTATTATTGGAGTGAGGCAATCTCAGCTAAGAGCTTCATGTCAACAAATTTGCTCTAAGAGTTCATAAATCCTGTGCCTGAGTCCTGGGAGGTTGGGGGAGTTAAGGGGAAGGATCAGCCAAGGTGGGCTTTGATAGGATTAAGGTGATAGAGGGAGTGGGAGAGGGCATACCCTGGGAAGCAGGAGGAATCTTGCAAGAGAGGCTCAGATGTAGACCTGCAAAGCCACAGATAGCCACGTCTCAGTTACTCGGTGCCTTCAATGATAAATGGTTCCTTTAAAAATTCCATTTTATGAAAAGATCAAACCACAGTAAATTCCTCCAGCTCCAACATGGGATGATGATATCTCCAAGCTCAACAAAATTGTTCATCTTTAAAGCAGTGTTTATTCCTATTCTTATTAAGTATTGAGGGTGACTTCATTCATTCAACACGTGTTCATGGAGCACTTCCATTGTGCTGGTTGCTTTGTGGGAGACCAAGATGTATCAGGCAGGGTTGTTCTCTCTGGAGCCTTCTTGCTAGGAGAGAAGACAAGAAGAGTGCATATAATAACTATAAATGTCTGAGAGAAAGACAGACTCTCAAAGGAAACTATAGAAAAATATTATAGGAGTTAAGCATAAGACCAAAGTGGTACTCGGCTGTGGGTTCAGTGGTGGGATAAGATCACATAAAGATGGGGGGGCGGGGAACGGTGTTTCCCATGAAGGTAATGACAAATACAAAATAAAGTGTTTAGAAAGGAAAAACTAAAAAAAAAAAAAATAAATAAAACAAAAAAAAAAAAAATACAAAAAAAAAAGAAAGGAAAAACTAAATGGGGACATACAGGAGCAGGGCCGGGAGAAAGGATGCTGAAAGTTTAGGCTAAGGCCTGGCGCTAGCCAGCCTTGTATGGCAGGTGAAAGAACATGAACTCAGTAGAAAGTTACTGTCTAATTTTGAGTTCGTGGATAAATTGATCTTTAAAAAGGCCTGTGTTTCCAAAAATTATCACCTGACACCAACATATATGATGGACTAGGCAGGGGAGGGGAGAGAAATGAAAGGCTTCTCAGCTCTGGAAGGAAAATAACTTCATAAGTTGGCATCTACTCATGTGTGTGCATGCTCAGTTGCTTGGTCATGTCTGACTCTTTGTGATCCCATGGATCACCAGGCTCCTCTGTCTATGGGATTCTCCAGGCAAGAATACTGCAGTGGGTTGCCATGACCTCCCGTAGGGGATCTTCTCAGCCCAGGGACCAAACCTGCATCTCCTGCATTGACAGGCAGATTCTTTACCACTGAGCCACCTGGGAAGCCCCATTTACTTATATCATTCTGGAAATAACCAGTATGACAAAAGCAAAGTTAAAGACGTAAAGCCCTGGAGATTATTTTTGGTAAAATTAGGAGACATGTATAATTCACAGTTCCCAAAATATGTGTTAAGGCTCAACAAAGTAGCTGAGAGCAGAGAGAAGTGATACAGGACGTGAAGAGAGAGGTGTGGGCAAGAGTGAGGAGGCAGCGATGTTGCAAAACACCAGTGCTTCCTGAAGGGAAGGTTGCGGTCACCCAGTTCTCTGGGTGAATTGGAGATGTGGGTAAATCGTGAGCGCATAGGCACTCACAAAACCGGTGTGGTAGAGGGAATCCAAGGATGAGAGCTTCAGGAAGAGCTGAACCAAAAGCCATACTTGCAGGATGCTGCTTCTCTGTGGTGTCATAGATTGTGCGGTAAATACCTGCTAGCCTCTCTGTTACCATAAAGGGTACTTCTCCCTCCCATAGAGTCATTCCCTGCAAATGGCTGGCCCGGGGATCCAGTGATGACTAAGGAAAAGATGAGCAAGTACTGAATCAATGCAAAGTTACTCTAAGAATAAAAGGAGTAAAAGTGCATCAAAATTTTCTAACAAATGGTGAACATTTACCAGAAAAATGTTTCCACCAGATAGAATAAAATTGTGACAAACATTTTACTACATTTGAAAAAAAGAAAAAGAAGCCACATGATGCCATCACCTCTACAAACAAAGAATTCAACAAGAATATAAGAACTTGGGAAAGAGATGACCAGTGAGTAAGAAGACAAAACATGAGGGGTCAGATCTCAGGAGAGAAGTAGGAACTGACAAACAGGCATCAGAGAAATGAAGACAACATTGTAAGAAGCACAATGAAGGGCATGCCTCATGGAGAACATGATAATGAACACAGAGGAAGAAAGGAGAAAGGTCACAAAAATGAATGCAATTCTAAATAATAGATGAGGGTTAGACACAGCATTATAACTAGAGAGGAATGGCAAAAGGGATTCTACATTTGTGTAACTGCAGTCTCTGAAAATGAAAGTACAAAAATGGAAAAATATTTAAAGTGTGTAATTTAATAAAATTTTATTTAAATAAAAATAGACAAACATCTAAGTCAAAAGTTTACAGTATGCAATAAGAAACATTGACCTAGAATGGTCAGTATGGAGACAGGGTCCAGTACATTTGTTAGATGTAAAGATTTTAAAACATTTTCTGAGCATCCAGGAAAAAAGATCAAAGCAATAAAAGGGAGTAAACTCAGATGACCATTATATCTACTACTGTGGGCAGGAATCCCTTAGAAGAAATGGAGTAGCCATCATAGTCAACAAAAGAGTCTGAAATGCAGTACTTGGATGCAATCTCAAAAACGACAGAATGAACTCTTTGTTTCCAAGGCAAACCATTCAATATCACAGTAATCCAAGTCTATGCCCCAACCAGTAATGCTGAAGAAACTGAAGTTGAACGGTTCTATGAAGACCTACAAGACCTTCTAGAACTAATACCCCAAAAAGATGTCCTTTTCATTATATGGAACTGGAATGCAAAAGTAGAAAGTCAAGAAATACTGGAGTAACAAGCAAATTTGGCCTTGGAGTACAGAATGAATCAGGGCAAAGGCTGATAGAGTTTTGCCAAGATAACACAAGGGTCATAGCAAATACCCTCTTCTGACACAAGAGAAGACTACACATGGACATTACCAAATGGTCAATACTGAAATTAGATTGATTATATTCTTTGCAGCCAAAGATGGAGAAGCTCCACATACAGTCAGCAAAAACAAGACCAGGAACTGACTGTGGCTCAGATCATGAACTCATTATTGCTAAATTCAGACTTAAATTGAAGAAGGTAGGGAAAATCACTAGACCACTCAGGTATGATCTAAATCAAATCCCTGAGGATTATAAAGTGGAAGTGACAGATTCAAGGGATTAGATCTGATAGACAGAGTACCTGAAGAACTATGGACGGAGGTTCGTGACATTGTACAGGAGGCGTGACATCGTACAGGATCAAGATCATCCCCAAGACAAAGAAATGCAAAAAGGAGGTCTTACAAATAGCTTTGAAAAGAAGAGAAGCAAAAGGCAAAGGAGAAAAGGAAAGATACACTCATTTGAATGCAGAGTTCCAAATAATAGCAAGGAGAGACAGGAAAGCCTTCCTCAGTGACCAGTGCAAAGAAATAGAGGAAAACAATAGAATGGGAAAGACTAGAGATCTCTTCAAGAAAATTAGAGATACCATGGGAACATTTCATGCAAAGATGGGCTCAAAAAAGGACAGAAATGGTATGGACATAACAGAAGCAGAAAATATTAAGAAGAGGTGGAAAGAATACACAGAAGAACTGTACATAAAAGATCTTCACAACCCAGATAATCACAATGGTGTGATCACTCACGTAGAGCCAGACATCCTGGAATGTGAAGTTAAGCGGGCCTTAGGAAGCATCACTACAAACAAAGCTAATGGAGGTGATGGAATTCCAGTTGACCTATTTCAAATCTTGAAAGATGATGCTGGGACAGTGCTGCACTCAATATGCCAGCACATTTGGAAAACTCAGCAGTGGCCACAGGATTGGAAAAGGTCAGTTTTCATTCCAATCCCAAAGAAAGGCAATGCCAAAGAATACTCCGACTACCACACATTTGCACTCATCTCACACACTAGTAAAGTAATGCTCAAGATTCTCCAAGCCAGGCTTCAACAATATGTGAACCATGAACTTCCAGATGTTCAAGCTGGTTTTAGAAGAGGCAGAGGGACCAGAGATCAAATTTGCAGCACCCGTTGGATCATTGAAAAAGCAAGAGAGTTCCAGAAAAGCATCTACTTCTGCTTTATTGACTATGCCAAAGCGTTTGACTGAGTGGACCACAATAAACTGTGGAAAATTATTCAAGAGATGGGAATACCAGACCACCTGACCTGCCTCCTGAGAAATCTGTATGCAGGTCAAGAAGCAACAGTTAAAACTGGACATGGAACAACAGACTGGTTCCAAATCAGGAAAGGAGTACGTCAAGGTTGTATAGTGTCACCCTGCTTATTTAACTTATATGCAGAGTACATCATGAGAAACGCTGGACTGGATGAAGCACAAGCTGGAATCGAGATTTCCGGGAGAAATATCAATAACCTCAGATATGCAGATGACACCACCCTTATGGCAGAAAGCAAAGAAGAACTAAAGATCCTCCTGATGAACGTGAAAGAGGAGAGTGAAAAAGTTGGCTTAAAGCTCAACATTTAGAAAACTAAGATCATGGCAGCTATCCCATCACTTCATGGGAAATAGATGGGGAAACAGTGGAAACAGTGAGAGACTATTTTTTGGGGCTCCAAAATTACTGCATATGGTGACTACAGCCATGAAATTAAAAGATGCTTGCTCCTTGGAAGAATAGTTATGACCAACCTAGACAGTGTATTAAAAAGCAGAGACATTACTTTGCCAACAAAGGTCCATTTAGTCAAAGCTAATGGTTTTTCCAGTAGTCATGTTGAATGTGTTGGAATGTGAGAAAATTGAGTGGCAAAGTAGTGATGCTTTTGAACTGTGGTGTTGGAGAAGACTCTTGAGAGTCCCTTGGATAGCAAGGAGATCCAACCAGTCCATCCTAAAGGAGATCAGTCCTGAATATTCATTGGAAGGACTGATGCTGAAGCTGAAACTCCAGTACTTTGGCAACCTGATGTGAAGAACTGACTCATTTGAAAAGACCCTGATGCTGGGAAAGATTGAAGGTGGAAGGAGAAGGGGATGATAGAGGATGAGATAGTTGGATGGCATCACTGACTCGATGAATATGAGTTTGAGTAGGCTCTGGGAGTAGGTGATGGACAGGGAAGCATGGCATACTGCAGTCCATGGGGTCACAAAGAGTTGGACATGACTGAGCAACTGAACTGAATTGAACTGAAGTGAAAAGTTAGGCAGGTCTCAAATTTGGCTATAGCAAAATGCCATGTCAAAGTATAATGATGCAAGACTTAAACTTCAAATAAGAAAGTATAAATGAAGAATTTTCTATGCAAACTCTCCAGTAAATACAAAGCTTGTGTATAAAACTGAAATATGCAAAAGCTAAGGGAGCATAATTACGAGAACTTTTTGAAGAAATTTCTGTAAGATAAACTTACCTTAGTTAAAAGATAACTAGGAAAATTACAACAAAAGGTAGGACATATTGAATATATTTCACTCTATAAGTAACACTAGTGCAAATTTGGAGATTAGCACAATGAATCATAATATGAGTCTTGTTTTCTGACAACATAAAAGTGTTACAACTAACAAATATTTTGAGGAACTTCAAAAGAAGGTGGGCAGTGGAATAGTTTTGCTGATTGCCTTACTAAATAATAGTCAGTAGTTATTATTAAAACTGCCTATTAGAAAATTGGCATAATTAAGTGTACAGGAGTAAACTTTAAAAACGATAGTCTTATTAACTAAAAACACATGGTCAGGGAACATGAAGTGTACTAATTTTATTATTTCTCAGAATAAGGAATTGATACGAACTATAAAGAAACAAAGGCCTAGGGGATTATATGCAATTATAAATAAAATTTTTATATATCAGAATAAATATGACTGATATTCCAAGCAAAGAAAATGCATCACATAGTTAAGGAGAGAGAGAAACACAAAATAAAATGCAGACCTATGATATACATTGATCTCATTAATTTTAATGGGCTTAAATCACCTACCAAAAGGATTTTAGACTGGATCAGAAAAAAAACAAACCATGCTATATGGTGTATAGGAAACATGAAAATGAAATAATTCAGTAAAGTTGAAAATAAAAGGTGAGCAGAGATATAGTAAAGAAATACAAGAAAAAAATGCAGTCCTCCCAGTAACAAAAAATAGACCCTCCAAAAGCAAACTAAAAAAGGAAGCAAATAAGGAAGAGTCATGATCTTATTACTAGAAATTAGAACTCAGGCAAAAATAAATAATTAAGTAGGAGAAAGAAAGTCATTTCAATCTTATAGTGTGCAGCTTATGAGTTTTTAACAATTATGCTAGCTATACATCAAATGTCATAGCATCAAAATTGATAAAGCAGAAATTAAAAGAGATGAAAAGGAGAAACATGAATAGTCAGGGACCTCACTCACTTCTTTCCATCTTCAACTGGGCAAGTGAGCAAAAACACGGAGAAAAGCAAAGTGATATGATTCACAGTTTGATGAGATGGATATAGTTCAAACTCTACACTGTGAAAATAGAGAACACACATTTTTCTCATACACCTAGAAAATAGTCACAAAAATTGGCCCTAAACTAGGTCTTAGAGAAAAATCTCTGTACTTTCAAGGAAGTAATACAGACACATTTCTTCACATCTTGTTGATTTCTTACCGGCGAGAACCCCCTGGCCCTCTGCCCCCGCAGCTTGCAGAAGAGCGGGGTGATCATGGCAAAGGCACACCTTTCCTAAATGCCTTGGCCTGGAAGTGACGCACGAATTGGGTCGCCTTCCGGGGTGGCTGGAAAACGCGATCCCTAAGCAGGCAGCCAGCGTCAGGAGCAGCCTTGGAGCTGTTTTGGTGAACATCTAACCGTCTTTGAAACACTTATCTCCTTGTACAGGCAGGCTACATATTATAAAAACACCAATTCTTCCATGTCAATTTTTAAATTTAATGTAATCAACATTCCAAATGGTTTTTAAAACAGACAAGGTGCTTTAAAGCTTGAATGGGAAACTGAAAAATAAGTATAGCCAGAAAAACTCTAAAAAAAAGAAGAGGTGTAAACGAGATGTAAACAGTTTATCCAAGTATCAAAATGTTTTAAGGTCCCAGTGATTAAAATAGTAGATATCAGTGCATGAATTGTTGAATGAGTCAGAGGAAAGTTGAAAGCCAAGAAATATTGAGTTGGACAAAAATCTCCTTTGGTTTTTTAAGTAAAAATAAAAGACACATTTTTCACTTTCACTAAGAACTTTATGGAACAACATATTCACCATTTTGTTCCACTATCTTCTGTCATTTTTCGGATAACTTCACAATTCTGTCTTCCCAAAACTTTTTATCTTTTTGAGCAAAGAACTTTTCCAGGTGCCTTTTTACAGTAACTAAACTTTTTTTTCCATTAACAGAATTTTGTAAAGAGTGAGATAAATGGACATCTGAAGGTGCAATGTCTGGTGAATATGATGGATGCATCAGAACTTCCCAGTCAAGTTGTAATGGTTTTTGCCTGGTCATCAAAGAAGCACACAGTCTTGTGGTGTCCTGATGGAAGGTTATGATTTTCTGTTGACTAATTCCAGACACTTTTCGTCAAGTGCTGCTTTGAGCTGCTCTAACTGGGAGCAGTACTAGTTGGAATTAATTGTTTGGCTTTCTGGACTGAGCTCTTTAACAGCGGACTCCCTTCAAATCCCACCATATATACAACATCACCTTTTTTGGATCAAGACCGGCCTTTGGTGTGGTTGGTAGTGGTTCATTTTGCTTGCCCTCTGATCTCTTCCATTCCATGTTTTTGTTCAGTATCCACCTTTCATTACCGGTCACAATTTGTTTTAAAAATGGAACTTTTTATGCTTTAAGTAGAGAATTGCCTGAGGAAATACAGTCAGGAAGGTTTATCTTTGACTTATCTTATGTGGAACCCAAACATCAAGTGATTAATGATGCAAATGATTTTCAGCACTTGAATTGCATATTTTGAGTATGTCAGCCCTCTTTCCCACGGTGTGATGGTGATTGCTGTCAATTAATGTCTCGATTTGATTGCTATCAACTTCTACTGGTCTACCTGATTGTGGAGTATCATCCAGTGAGAAATCTCTATCAGAAAACTTTGCCAAACCCTTCTGGCACATTTGATCAGTCACAGCACCTTCACCATACACTGTATAAATCTCCTTTTCTTTTTTTTTTTTTGCCTTTCAGTTGTATTTTTACCTTTCTTGAAATAATAAAGCATAATATGCTGAAAATGTTCCTTTTTTCCTTCCGCCTTCAATATTAAAATGGCTATACAAAAATTCACCCACTTTTATTTTTTTAAATGCACACTGATATGACAGCTGTTACACACAATCTCACAAAACTGTTTCGAATGAAGTTAGAGACGATTAAACACCACTAGTGGGCGTCCCTGGTGGCGCAGTGGGAAAGAACCTGCCTGGCAATGCTGCAGACAGGAGTATGGTCCCTGGTCCGGGAAGATCCCCTGGAGAAAGAAATGGAAACCCACTCCAGTATTCTTGCCTAGGAAATCCCATCGACAGAGGAACCAGGAAGACTACAGTCCATGGGGCTGCAAATGAGTTGGGCACAACTTAGGGACTGAACAATATACAAAAGCGCCATCAGAGCCATGTTACAGAACAAAATGAACGAACCTTTTGGCCAACCCAATAACTTAAAGTAAGTCAGAACAAATGGAGGATATAAATCAGGGAAATGATAGAATACCAAGATAAACTCCAAAAGGATTAAAATTTAAGGATAAGGGATAAAACTATAAAAACAAAAAAAATAAAATGTGCAATGTTTAAAATCTTAGCTTGGAAAGATCTTTCTAATCATAATACAATAGTCCTGAAGTCCTAAAAAAAAGTTGGCTAAATTAGACCACATAAAAATTGAAGAAAAGAGTTCTGCTTGGCATTTGGGTCTCCTACTACAATACCCTTTGTTTTAGGTCTAAAATATTCAGTTTAACAGAAGTAACAGTAATGGAACATCTATGACAAAGTCCTAAATGCACAGGCAATGGCAGCTACATTACCAATGCCTCCTTGGTGACAATTCTACCATTAATTGTAAGATCAGAGACGTACATCATTTTTTAAATACATGTGTCAATATCAGTGACAGGTAGTTTAATACAAATACTTGGGTTATTGAGAGTAACATAAGCATCCTATATGCTAGTTCAAATCCAAGATGAATAGCCATCTAATAGCTGATCATTGACAACATACTTAATGGCCTCAAAAGATCGCTTTAATGATTTGTGTATCATTCACTGAAAGATTAATTCTATTACTAATCTTATCTAAAAAGATTATATCAGTAATAAGCTTAGCTCTAGATTAAAATTGTCAGAACATTTGTCATACTCATTTGCCAACCACTAGATGCTATTATTGGATGCTTAGTTTAAAAAAGAGTGAGTAGAGTTACATTTTATTGACTATTTACACTTACACACGTGCACATGTATTCACCCACACACCCACTCACATGTATATACACAACACTCTTTCTCAATCTGCTTTAGGCTGAAAAGGACTAATAATGTCCACAGCAGGGAAGAATAATAAGAGCACATTCATGAATCTGATTTCTGTTTTTAGTTCTATTGGGAATGATAATTGTTTGTTACCATAAATAACACATATGCCTTGGTTGCAGTTTTCAATGTGGAGAAATATTAACTATTTCTATTCCTTCTGTGAAAAGCAAGCTCTGCTGATTTAATTCTGAGTAAATCTAACAGGATCACTTAATATCAGGCACTAATTATTTAAGTGGCCACAGCAGACCTTATTTCACCCAAATAAACAGCAAACACAGTGTCCCAAACCACTGGTTCTATCACCCAAATGTCATCTGGTACAATTAGAAAAGATTAGCCCATTTAAAAAGTGCTTGTCACCATTTCTTTTCAAGAAGACTGACCCCCAAATCAAACCCCAGAGTTTCATTTTTTGTTTTTGCTTTTTATGCCTTTCAGGTTACAAATTTGGTCCAAATGTGTCAATTCTTCCTAATTTTTTTTTTTTTTTTGCTTGTTTTTTTGAGTAAACAACCTGTCATGGGCAGAACCTGAGGATTTCTGTTAAAACTGTTGTTTGGTCATTGAATAAACATGTTAATGGTTCCTTTATGCCATAGATTTTAGTTCTGCTGGAGCTGATGGCTGTAATATTCAATTTATAGTACCTAATCCTAACAATATAAGTCTTTCAGAAGTGGCTTTGAAATTTTTATTTTACTTTATTTTTGGGGCCACACCATGTAGCTTGTAGGACCTTAGTTGCCTGACCAGGGATCGAACCTGGGCCCTTTGTACTGAAAGCTCAGAGTCCTAACCACTGGCCCACCAGAGAATTCCCAAAATACTGATTTTAGAATGGAAACCGCCATAAGGAATATAAAAATCTTCTAAGCACATAGTCTTCTAGAATAGTTTAAAATGTGAGGACTCAAGGAAATATACCCTGAGGGCGGCTGACACCGTCTTCACCTCTCTGTGGTGCTGGCGGCCTCCTGGTCTGTGGACATGGCCGACTGCTAGAGAGTTAAACCTATTGGCATGTTTGTCATCGCCCTGCCTAACGGCCCCCTCAGCAAGCCACACATCTTCCTTGGTCTGGATGACAGCTAATGAACTGTAAACGTCTTGCACCAATATTTCTACTCCATCTGCAAGCTTGAAGAGGGCAAGTTTGTTTTTCATCCGCGAAAAGAATCAACTGTATTTCTTAGGCTGGGAAGAATGATTTGCTTGCATGGACCTCCTTTTAGCTGGGAGGACATCTTTTGAGCTTGGGAATTTGATTCAGAGAATCACAAGCTTCTAATTATTCTTGGGATGTTTTATGTGCCTGGATGTGTTTTATTAGCTTAACTATATTGCAAGCTCTTCTCACTGAGTCTATGACCTTGAGCAAGTTATTTAACCTCTCTGGGCCTATTTTCCTCCCCTGTAAAATGAGAATTCTAATATATCACCAAATTTCCTTAAGAGATCAAATGAGATAGTGATGATTACGTTTCTAAAAGATCACTTAAAATTACCTGATTAAACATTATATTAATCATCAAACTGTTTAAATCATATTAATCACAATATATGAATATGTATGTATATATATCTGTGAATATAAATTTAGATATAAACATATTTATATTTGTAAAAATACACATTCCTATACCCTTTGAGCAGTTTCTGCAAGGTATAAATGTTCCTGAAGATTAAGTAAATGAATCATAATTTGACATGAGAAAGCAACTGTTTAGGAGCAAGAGTAATGATACATTTTTAAGAGGCATCTTTTGCATATTTTGGATTAATTTTTATTTGCATCCCCTAGTGAATTCACCTGCAATGCGGGAGACCTGGGTTTGATCCCTGGGTTGGGAAGATCCCCTGGAGAAGGGAAAGGCTACCCACTCCAGTATTCTGGTCTGGAGAATTCCATGGATTTTAGAGGCCATGGGGTCACAAAGAGTTGGATACAACTGAGCGACTTTCACTTTCACTTTACTGAAATTATACTTTGCCTTAAATTTTGACTGGAGTCACCTCACAAACTCTAATGTCCTTCTAAATTGTTCTTTCAGTTGAGCTCTGTTTAGTATTTACCAAAATGGTATCATTCAAAATGCTGGTATTTATTCTGTTTCTAATTTACCCTTTTGAGATCTTAGAAAGAATTCTGGTCCTTTCAGTTGCTCCTCTGTTTCTCAGCATAGCATTATTATATACCAAGTTCTGGGCACTAGGTGTGCTGGTAGGATGTTGTTCTTTTAGGCAATCTTAGCTGACAAGCAAAGAAATATATTTTTATATAGTAACGTGTATTCACAGGCCTAGTTATACATATTTCAATGTTTAACCCTTTGTATCTATTTTAAGGTAAATGTGAATTCATACCAGTGTCTCTAATACTAACCCATTACTACATGGGTCATTCTAGCCTTTGCTTATTTGTTCATTACAACAGTGTTCCCACCATCTGTCATTCATACTTAACTGTTCAATTCCAGTACACCTGTATAGCAGAGTCAGAGTCATTAGCCCATATTCCTGTAGGAGAAACTTTATTAACTACAATTCAGGCTTACATACCATTTCTTCTGCCTTTTGTCTTATGATCTCTGTTCATTTCCAACAATGCTTAAGTTAGTACCTTTTCTACACCCTCTTTAGTGGTTATTTCATGTACTAGTAATACAGTTAGTTTTTTTTTCACATTCTGCATTTCCTCCTATGATCCCCCGGCCCCCTTAATGATTTTTAAAAATGGTCTTTATTTAATTTTATACTTTAAATACTGTGTGACCTATCAAAATACTGCTAACTACTTGCATATTTGGGCTTCCCTGGTAGCCCAAATCCACCTGCAATGCAGGAGACCTAAGTTCAATCCCTGGGTTGGGAAGACCCCCTGGAGGAGGGCATGGCAACCCACTCCAGTATTCTTGCCTGGAGAATCCTCATGGACAGAGGAGCCTGGCGGGCTACAGTCCACGGGGTCGCAAAGGGTCAGACTCGACTAAGCCACTATCACACACACACCTGCATATTCATATCCTGATTTTGTTGGCCTTTTCTAAACTCATATACTTGTTAATGCTTCTTTACTTGAAGAACCAAGTACAAGGCATACGCTGTCTGTATTAAGCCGTGTTCTCAGTTGCAGAGAAGAGAATGCACGCTAGGTAGTTAGAGTTGTAATAACAGTACTTAACAGCAGGAACAGCAATAATAAGACTAGTACTTATGTGTTTCCTGTGTTCCAGGCTGTGTTCCAAATGCGTTTTGTGTGTGTGTGTGCGCGCTCTGTTGCTCAGTCATATCTCACTCTTTGTGACCCTGTGGACAGTAGCCCACCAGGCTCCACTGTACATGGAAGTTTCCAGGCAAGAATGCTGGAGCAGGTCTCCGTTTCCTACTCTAGGAAATTTTTCTGACCCAGGAATCAAACCTGTGTCTCCTGCGTTTGCAGGTGGACTCGTTACCACTAAGCTACATGGGTAGCCCCTCTAAATGCTTTATGTAAATTAATTCCTTTATACCTCACTACCTATTTGCTCCATCACTTAAGGAAGTTATTGTTGTTGTTCAGTAGCCAAGTTGTGACTGACCCTTTGCAACCCCATGGACTGTAGCATGCCAGCTTCCTCTGTCTTCCACTCTCAGATAAGGAAACTGATGCATAAAGCAGTTAGACAACATGTTTAAAGTCACACAGTAAGTGACAGAGCTGGGATGGGAGCCCAGACTGCTCTCTCTAACTCCTAGAGTCATTGGAGGAGCCAGCGGGCCATCTCTAGGCTGGTTTCCAGAGAAGTTCTTGGAAACACCCTGCAGACGTGTCCTGGTAAGTGAGCGGCTGCTGCTGCTGCTCCCAGCACGCTGGGCCCACGCTGCCCAGCCATGATGCTGCCACTGTCCCCACTTCCAGTCCCGGGAACATGTGGCTTCGGTTCCTACTCCAGGCTGCAAAATGGAAGTTCCATTCCTGCCAATTTCCTTGCTTCCAAATCAAAGGCTCTGAAGGTGGGTCTGGTTGAAGGGACCCACGTCACATTTCTCAACGTTAGTATAAGAGCAGGTGTATGAGACTTGTGGGCTTCCCAGGTGGCGCTAGTGGTACAGAACCCTCCGGCCAAAACAAGACAAGTAAGAAACACAAGTTCGATCCCTCAGTTGGGAAGATCCCCTGGAGGAGGGCATGCACTGTGGCCCACCAGTTTCCTCTGTCCGTGGAATTTTCCAGGCAAGAATACTGGAGTGGGTTGCCATTTCCTTCTCCTGGGGATTTCCCGACCCAGGGATCAAATCTATGTCTCCTTCATTGGCAGGCGGGCTCTTTACCACTAGCACTTAATCAGCTCTGTGTGATTTGGGCCAGATGCCCATGAGGATCACAGAAGGAACTTAGCCGGGGGCAGTCATACTCTGCTCCCAAACTTTCCAATGGTCTCAATCCCCTTCCCACCCTCTGTGGGGACAGTGAGTTACTACTGAGAGAGGGGATGTCTCTTCACATGCAAATGTGCTTCCCTGGGAAAACAAGTTCCTTTTGCGAGAGTCCTGGGAGACTGTGATCCTAAAGCAGGTACAGAGAAGTGGAAAGAACACATGACAAGAAGACCTGTGCTTTCAACCTGGACACATCACTGCCTTCTGTCCATCCCAGGCAGATCCAGTTACCTCTTAGCCTCGGTTTCCCCCCTTTGAAAAATGTAAGTAATCAGACCAGCAGTGCTCCCCAAACAGGATCATTCTGTGAATCCAGTAAGACAGTACGTGTGAAAATGATTTGAAAATTAAGAGGCACTAGTCACATAAGATTGAAGTTGAAAGCATATATACTCGAATCATTGGGGAATTGGGGATTGTATAGTATTTCTAGTCCCAATTTTATTTTTGCTAAGAAGAAAACTGAATCAGGGAGTCAAGGGCATTTTTGGAATGTCACATTCAGGTTTTTGGATCCTCAATCCAGGGCTATTTCTCCTTCATCATCATGTAAATGGTTTCTGAGTCATAACCATGCCTGGAAGCCAAGAACTCACGTTTCAAGAGAAATTCTCGCTTGTTTGGGTTAGCCTGAGACTGAGTCTGCTCTGGTCCTGCTGAGCCGTATAGTCGTTTTCCCTTTGCACGGGGAAATCGATGTTCCTTTTGGGTGCTCTCTTCTTTCTGAGTCATGTGGGGGGAGGGGGCGTGTGACTTTGCCTGGAGTCTTTTCTGCGGAAGCACCAGCAACCCGACAACCATCAAGCTCTCCTCACCAAGCTCCCCACGCTGCTCCCAGGCACTGCCCTCAATTTAGCGTTTTTAGTGTTTTTTAAAGTGTATTCGTCAGATTGTCAGTTTTTTTTAAAAATTTTTATTCGAGTATAGTTGATTTCCAATGTTGTATTTCTGCGGCATGGCAAAGTGACTCAGTTATACACACACATGTATCTGCCCCGTTTTAGACTCTGTTCCCATGTGGTCACTACAGAGTTCCCCGTGCCCTACAGTACATCCTTACAGTCACCTCTTTTATATACTGTCAGTTTTTAAAGATATCTATTATTATAGCATGTGTTAATTTGCTAAGTTGTGTCTGACTCTTTGTGACCCCATGGACTAGAGCCCAACAGGCTCCTCTGTTCATGGAAGTTTCTAGGCAAGAATACTGGAGTGGGTTGCTATTTCCTACTCTGGTGGCGATATTCCTGACCCAGGGATGGAACCTGCATCTCTTGGGTCTCCTGCATTGGCAGGCGGATTCTTTACCATTAGTGGCACCTGGAAAGCCCATTTTTAAAGAGTTCACACTCAAACAGTGTCTGTGCTTATCCTAGCTTGGAAAATACTAATGCACAGTCTTGTCTGTTAACATAGCTAGGGCCTTAAAATCCCATAGCAAACAGAGGCTGTTTATTATTTACTGTTATTTAACCCAAGATTCCCAAAGCCTATTTAGCATTGAAACACTTCCCCCCCGCTCCCCTCCCCGCTCAAGGAACAGCTACAAACATCCTGGTTTCTTGTGGTGAATAAATCTCATCTTCAACCCCCCACCTCCACCCCCACCCCAACCCACCCCCCATACTGGAGATGAGGCACCTTTTCAATCTTGGCTCTGCATGGAAAGATTTTATTCCAGACACCTAAGCTGTCCCCAAACCAATTAAATTCACATCTCTGGGGGTGATACCAGGCATCAGTACCTTGTACAGCTTGCCACCCGCGGCCCCAGGGCAGGACCAAGGCTGAGAGCCTGCACTGAGGAAGTCACCTCGGCAGCGACATTGACTGCCACAGCCTGCCAAGCTCAGGTGAGTCAGCCCTTCCTATAGTGAGGCCAGGCTCATGATTCCACTGGAAATAGGAAGAATGTAAAATGTTCTTGTTGACTAAGGGGACTATTCGTTGCAAACGCTTCTATGTGGGATTCCCAGGTGGCCCAGTGGTAAAGAACCTGCCTGCCAAAATAGGGGACAAAAGAGACCTGGGTTAGACCCCTGGGTGGGAAGATCTCCTGGAGAAGGGAATGGCTACCCACTCCAGTATTCTGGAGAATGCCATGGACTGTATAGTCTATGAGGTCGCTAAGACTGAGTGACTTTCACGTCACTTCACAAACTATGCTCTCTGTCAGGACCCTCTGCAGAGGGGGTCTCTGCAGAGATGAGCCTGGTCGCAGAAACTTTAGGAAAACATGAGTAGCAGCTCAGACAGGGAGCCCCCTCCCCCACCTCCTCCTTGTCTTCCTCTCCATCTGCCTGGCGAGCTCAGGCTCTGTCCTCACACATGAAGCGGGCAGCATGGTGACGGAGTTCAGCTTTCTTCTCCCAGGATGGGATGGGATGGTGTCAGCAGAACCCTTCTCAGGACAGCAAAGCCTCCAATATTTAGCACCTGCCTGGGGCTGAAGTATTAGTAAGATACCTGGAATCAGGGGGTGTGGGAGGACTTGATTAATTTGAGAAGTGGGGAGGGGGGTGGGCCGATGATCTTATCTGTAAGGACAGAGCCAGGGGTCCAGAAGGAAGATGGGGAGGAGAAGGGTTGGAGCCACACAGTAGGAGGTGTCAGAACAGTTTGGCACCGTCACAGAACCTTTCTGTGGTGAAATGTTCAGCTCTGCTCTAGGGGAGAAGCAGCTGAGTGTTTCTAGAAGAGTGAGGGCATCAGCGGGTTCCGCAGTCTAATGGCTTTGAAGGGCCAAGTCTTTGACTGTGAGGCAGAGCTCCCTGTGGACAACTACCTGTCAGAGAAATGGTAAAGTCACCTCCCACCCCCACCTCCACCTAGAGAGATAACTAGAGCATCAGAATCACCTGGAATGCTTCTTAGCAGATCACTGCATCCCGCCCTCGGAGCATCTGATTCCGCAAGTATAGATAGGACCAGAAATGTTGCATTTCAACAAGCTCCCTGGTGATGCCCAGATGGGCAAGTATACCACCAAGGTGGAGATGTCCCTGCAGGGTCGGGTGGAGATGAGGGGTCGGCCATGAGATAAACTTTGGAAAAAGCCTCTCTAGGTCAGTCCTGCTTCTATGCCTCTTCTGACTTTGCGCAGAAAGAGTCTCTTTTACTTTTCACCACCAGCCAGCCCTTCTGCTTGTTACTCCAACCCTCAACTTCACAATTTTCCAAGGCATGCTGTGCATTAGGAGTCTGGCCAATAGAAATGCTTTCTTTCATCTCACTGAAAATCTTCTTGTTCCCTAAAAAGTGCAGGAGGGCCCTGCATCACGGGGGGCTCATCCCTCCTGAGAGCCCCTGGATTGTGGGCTGTCCCCAGTTCAGAGTTAAAGGTTCAGAAACCAGGAGTTCTTTCCAAGGGGAATGTTATGCTGAATTTTATCCTGAATTTAGGTACTGGGGTTTAGTCACAGTCCCACCCCCCCACCCCTGGAAGTTTAGAAGGATTATGCAAATAAGGCCCCCGCAGCCTGCCTTGAGCATCTCAGAGTTCCCCCAGGCAATTATGCAAATGAGACCGAAATAGTGACCCCCACTCACAAAAATAAAGTCAAAGTCAACTTCATTTATTCTGTGTTGCTTTTCTCCACCTGCCTTCTTACCTCAGTCTCCCTGCCTGGAAAAGACACACGCTTTGTTTTCTGCTCCAAGTGTCTATAATGACACTCACTGAGGCAGCTGCTAGTTAAGAATCATGCTATGTTATTGTTCCCTACACTGTACTATACACAAAAAAACATATGTCAGTGGGCTTTGAAAGCAGGCAGGAGGCCTAAAGGAGCTAGCTCCAAATGGGAGAGGCGGAATGGAAAAGCTGCCCCCTCACTCATCATAGAATTCCTAATGTGCGATTTGTCATTCAGGATGCTCTGCCTTTCGGAGGCAATTCAAAGCAGACAACCTGAAATGGAGACAAAGAAACAAAAATGACTGAAGAGCACATCCTTTGCCTTTCCCATGTGGAACTGGTGACTTGGACCAGTGTCCGGTAAGCCTCCAAGCTGAATGAGAGGTAAGGAGGCGGTGATGCCAGACTGATGTACATATTTGCAGCTGTGTCATAGGCCCAAATGCCGGCCACGGAGGAGCGGGTGTCCACCTCCATCCGCAGTTTTGTCCCTTATAGACAGAGGGACATGAAACTGTACATACAAAGGGCCCACCTATTCCTTGGGCACTCTGTGAGGCTCTGTGCATATATAGCTCATTCATTCTTCACATGCATATTGGCGAGGAACGTTTTATTAGCTCCGTTTTCTAGCAGAAGAAACAGAAGCTTAGAGAGCCTGGGTAACTTACTCAGATCACAGATCACAGCAGCTGAGCTGCTGGCCCTGTGCTAAGTGGTCTCGGGGTGTCGCCCAGTTCTGTGATGCCTCTAGGTTCCTGAAGCTGTCCCGGCCCCTCCTAGAACCCCTCCAGAATTCCAGATCCTGCTTTCCTGCCCACTGCTGCTGCTGCTGCGTCCTCTCTTGGGGCTCTCCTTATAAACTGGAATTTAGGGTGCTTGTGCCTGCCTCTTGGAGGGGGTTTCATTACTGGAGACCGGCAGTAGCATAAAGAATGACCTGTGGAATAAGGTCTTAAAGGGATCGAGAGAGGTAGGGATGCAGAGCCCAGAATCCACAGAGCCACAGGTCTTGTCCTCCTCTGAGAGGAGGAAGGAGAAAAGTTGGAACAGAGGCAGAATGTTGCTGGGAAATGGGAAAAAAGAAGTTGGGGAGTTCAGCACCTCATGGCCTCTATTTTCTTGGGGGTAATGAGAGGCACTGTTTGTGTGGTATCTCCTTTTAGGTCTCATTTCACTTGAATATCTGTCTTTAGTCTGGACCAGTGTTTTGGGCAAGGTAGACTGTTGAGGGCTCATTGCTCCACTTTATGGAAGCCTGGCTGCAAGTTCTGAGTGCTCCCATTCAGTGGACTAAAAATTACCCTTTTTGAGAGCAGGAGGCCAGTCAGTTTCCCTAAGAGAATTTATAAAGCGATTTTGAGAAGTTGTGCTGATATTTTAAACTCCAACAAGTATACCACACCAGGAGGGGAGACAGTATGTCCTGGTGGTTAACAATCATCTATAAAGTATCAACTTAGAAAAAAAATCAATGATTTTGGATAGAATATACTTTAGAGTTATTTCTAAAATCAGGCAGAGAAATACTTATGATCAAATTTATATGTGAAATCTAAAACAAGCAAACAAACAAAAACTCCCTTGAACTGGAAGATA
The DNA here is from genome assembly GCF_019320065.1 of Cervus canadensis. Lineage (NCBI taxonomy): Eukaryota > Metazoa > Chordata > Mammalia > Artiodactyla > Cervidae > Cervus > Cervus canadensis. The sequence goes on from NC_057408.1 coordinate 6,733,285, forward strand.
CAGGAAATAGACTGATGACTGCCAGAGGTGGGACAGCGGGCAAAATGAGTGAAGGGGGTCAAAAGGTACAAATTTCCAGTTATAAGTAAGTCATGGGACCGTAAGTTACAGAATGGTGACTGCAGTTAATAATATTGTATTGTGTATTTGAAAGCTGCAATGCTTGTCTTGTTTGTCTAACAGGGGTCTCCACCACTGTAGATTCTTTACTGTCTGAGTCACTAGAGAAGCTCCATTATAGGCCAAAATTCTCCCTATATCCATTAAAAATCCCACTTTGCTGTGATGTTAGATGGATCTCTGTGGTATTAAAGTTTCAGGGCTGTTGGGTCTTCCACTAAATGGCTCAGGGATATGAAAGCAGCTTTTGGCTCTGTGTCAGCTTTTTGTAGTTCTTCTGTCTCCTCCCCATGGTCATGCTCTGTGTACTGTGTAAATATGTGTGTATCTGTGCACAGATAGAGAAATCTGTATAATGCACGTCACTATGAACTTTAATGGTGAGTTATTAGCGTAAGTATTGTTTCTCTCAGAATTGTACATGAGCTTGTGCTCAGTTGCTCTGTCATGTCCGACTCTTTGCGACCCCACACTGTAGCCTGCCAGGCTCCTCTGTCCATGGAATTTTCCAGGCAAGAATACTGGAGTGGGTTGCCGTTTGCTACTCCAGGGCATATTCCCAACCCAGGGATCAAACCTACAATGAACTTCATGACGTCACTTTCTCACCTTTCTTTGGACAGATACAATCATAGGTACAAAAAAACTTGAAAGATTGCTTACTGACATGTCAGTGATTGTTCACTGACATGAACTTGGGCAAACTCTGGGAGACAGTGAAGGACAGGGAGGCATTGTGTGCTGCATTTCATGTGGTTGCAAAGAGTCAGACCTGACTCAGTGACTGAACAACAACAACAGTGGGGACTGTGTGACTTTTTAATTGCTTTTCTCTTGGTACCACCAAGTTTGCTGCTGCTGCTTCAGTCGTGTCCAACTCTGTGCGACCCTATAGACGGCAGCCCACCAGGCTCCACCGTCCCTGGGATTCTCCAGGCAAGAACACTGGAGTGGGCTGCCATTTCCTTCTCCAATGCATGAAAGTGAAAAGTAAAAGTGAAGTCGCTCAGTCATGTCCGACTCTTCGCGACTCCATGGGCTGCAGCCCATCATGCTCCTCTGTCCATGGGATTTTCCAGGCAAGAGTACTGGAGTGGGTTGCCATTGCCTTCTCTGATCACCAAGTTTAGGCAACCATTTTTTTTGAATAACGCCAGGCCTTCATGTCAGTAATTGATTTTGTAATCAGTCCTTCTGTTATAGCCACGCTTTCCGGGAAACAGACTCACTCAGAAGGACAATGCAGATAGTGGAGTGCAGTTTATTACGCCGGCGGGCCCAAGGCAGAGTCTCCTCTTAGCGAAGGACCCCGTCCAGCATTTGTGAAAATCTTTTATACCCCATGCGTACGTGTCTAAACCCACCACCTGCCCCATGTGTACGTGTCTTAACCCACCACCTGCCCCATGTGTACGTGTCTAAACCCACCACCTACCCCATGCGTACGTGTCTAAACCCACCACCTACCCCATGTGTACGTATCTAAACCCACCACCTGCCCCATGTGTACGTGTCTTAAACAGTCAATAGTCAATCAGCCCGCAGTTACATTCCAACCAGTTAATAATCGATAAGCCTGTGATTACATCTTGACAGATACAAAAAAAGTTTATGACCTGTCCGGAGACAGGTGTGATTACAGTATGCTTCCTCTTAGGCAATGAGTAGCCTGGATGTGATCTTCAGGATTCCTCTGTCTGGAGGGGGTCTTATCCTTCCATTGTCGTCCTCACAGGCACTAAGCAGAGAGTTCAGAGTCCACTGGAGAGGCAGTCGAGCACAGCCAGCACGGACAGGCCTGAGATGGAGTTCAGGCCCTATGAATTCCTTCTTCACTTCCAGTAGCACTTTAAATTAATGTTCTAACATATGGATTTAATTGGAGTTTAATAAGACACTGAGTGCATAATAAGTAAAAATCACATGATACTAAACATATTTACTGAAGATTAACCACCATGGTGATACAAATCTATTATGTAGAAATCCCAATAAATATTTTTAGAATGTTAAATCATATGTAAACATTGTGTATTGCTTCAAGTAAATCTAGATCTTCAGCTTCATTTGTTATCTCTCTTCTAAGTAAACATAGCTGTTTACTGCAGTTAAATTTATTTTCATCTTCTACAATTGGTTCAGCAAAATTTAGAGTCAGGGAAAAAATATCCTCAACCTTAATGTAAAGCAGACTTTCTCATTCAGTAAGTTTGAGGTGGGACCTGAGGATTTGCATGTCTAGCAAATTTTTGGGTGATGCTACTAGTCTAGGGACCACACATTGAGAGGTGCTGATGTCAAGCATTGTCTTAAGATTAAAGGAAGACTTTGGTTTCCTCTGCCCTAATTTAATGTCTGGTCTTAGCTAAAATCCCTGATAGCTCAGTTGGTAAACAGTCCACCTGCAATGCAGGAGACCCCGGTTTGATTTCTGGGTCAGGAAGATCCCCTGGAGAAGGGATAGGCTATCCACTCCAGTATTCTGGTCGCTCAGCTGGTAAAGAATCCACCCACAGTGTGGGAGACTGGGGTTCGATCCCTGGGTTGGGAAGATCCCCTGGATAAGGGAAAGGCTACCCACTCCAGTATTCTGGCCTGGAGAATTCCATGGACTACAGTCCATGGGGTCGCAAAGAGTTGGGCATGACTGAGCGACTTTCACTTTCACTTAACTAAAATCTGCAATAACAGGCTAAAGATGGCCTCACATTCTTTGTTATTATCTCCATGGAGAGGTGGTTATTTCTCCTTCCCTTTAATCAGGGCCTGTTCTGTGATGGCTTACTCAACAGAATGCAGAGGAAGTGATGCTTTAACATGACAGGAAGCTTCTATTTCCTCCTTCTTGTGCCCTGCTCTGTCATCTGTGAGTTAGCCCAAGCAGCCATCTCCGCAGGAGTAAGAGTCAAGGCCACTATCCACCATTCTTGACTGCGCTCGCAGGAAACAGTGAGAACCAACTGACCAGTCATGAGCGGGAGCCGTCCTGGGAGTGGAGCTGCCTCGGCTCACACGAGTTGGAGCAGAGGAGAACCATCCCATTTAGAACTGTGGTTTAGCTGTTAGTTGTGTCTGACTTTTGCAGCCCCATGGACTGTAGCCTGGCAGGCTTCTCCATCCATGGAGTTCTCCAGGCAAGAATACTGGAGTGGGTAGCCATTCCTTTCTCCAGGGGTTCTTCCTGACCCAGGGATCAAACCTGGGTCTCTTGCATTGCAGTCAGATTCTTTACCATCTGAGATACCAGGGAAGCTGTCCAAATTGCCAAGCCAAAGTGAGTAAATTGTTGGTGATGACTTATTTTACAGCAGTCGATAACCAAAATTTACCTGTCTATAAATTGATGGGGGCCCATCAAGCAGGCTTTCAAAATAAACTGGGTGTCAATTTTGACTTTCCCCTTCTGAGTTTGTGTTGTAACATCTTAATAATAACATCAACCAAATGAATTGTGAATGGGCAAAGGTTCATTTCAGAATTTTATTTTGCCAGTCCTCTGAGACTTTGACTTTATGTGGGGGCAAAATAAGTAACTGTCAATGAGGACATTATTTGAGGATGTGAGGAAAGTCCTTCCATCCCTTAGCATATCACCTATGGGTGTATTTTCATAAGCATGTATTTTCATAATTAGGGCTCAGTTCCTTTGTCTTGAACAAATGAGCCTTGGCTGTTAAAATACAAAGAATGATGGATGATCTAACATCTTAGTGCTTAGTGGCCATTTCCATAGCTAAAAATCTGCGCTGTATCCTCAGGTCTAAAAATGGGCTTGTCCATCTTCTTCATAGTGGGCACGCAAGGTTCCCTTACCACAATCAGGAGCCTGTGAGTATTTATGTGGACTATTTCCTTTTTTAGTATAGAAGTAAAGTCACGATTGTCATACCTGTAGCAGATTATTCTTAGAAGAAGCAATGAAGTTGAAAATAGGTTTACTCATGGAATAAAGGTCATACTTGGAACTTTTACATTATTGATCAAGAAACTTATATATAACTTAAAAAATTTATGACCATGAATGCTATTCTTAGCAATGATTACTTTCATAGGTAGAGTCTACAGTTTATTCAACATCCATAGTTTGTTCAAATAGACAATGGAGTATCAATTTTAAAGTGATCTTTACATCAGGAAAATAATAAATTGTGCTTTGGAATATGTTCCTACTGTATTTTTATTTCAACCACCAGAAAGCAAAGCAATATTCTTATAATAAGGGATTCGACTCAATTCAACAAATTATTGCCCAGAGTGTTAGACACTCCGCTGTGCACTGCAGGGGATTGAATGATCTCAATGATTTCAATGAAGTCTATTTGGTGTAATAAAAACAGAATAAAAATGGCTTCAATCCTAGGCAGACTACTGGCAACATCAGAAAAGAAATGCAAAGTTTTCAAAGGAAAAACTGTTAAAATCTGGTTGGGGAGACAGAGAAACCTTCTTAAAGGATTCAGGGTAGGTTTAACAATTAAAAAAAGACTCACTTATACTAATATAACACTTTACACCTTATATAAAGGAGGAGAAGAGGGTGAAAGAGGATGAAATGGTTGGTGGCATCACCGACTCAATGGACATGAGTTTGAACAAACCCTGGGAGATAGTGAAGGATGGGGAAGCCTGGCGTGCTGCAGTCCATGGGGTCACAAAGAGTTGGACAGCACTTAGCGACTGAAAAACAACACTTCATAAAGCAGTTTTACATGTATTGTCTTATTTGATTCTTGCAATATGTAGGGCAGTAATTCTCAAAGTATGTTTCTCTAACAGCATTAATATCTCCTGGGAGCTTGCTAGAAATGCAAATTCTCAGGTCCCACTCAATCAGAAACTTTGGGGATGGGACCCACCCAGCAACCTGGGTTTTCACAGGCCCTCCTCCTGATTCTAAAGCCTGCTAAAGTTTGAGAACCAGTGATGTACGGCTCTTTTGATCGCATGATGTCCTTTTCATTTCACATGTGATGATTAAGAATTATTGAAATTGGATTTTGCCAAGTTTCTAGAACTATACCAGGAAATCCAATTCCAAAGTTATTTCAGATTGAATGTACTCTTTTGAATTGCATCTTGAAGAATGAGTAGGAGTTTCACAGGTGAAGATGGTGGCATGTTAGAGGTATGGAGGAGGCTGGGGTTATTTTGACTGGACAGAAAATTGTGTTTAAGATTCTTAAAGATGTATTTTAGGAAACTTTGATTTTTAGGTTCTTTTCCTGAAGAAATATGTCTGTGGGTATTTATTTTGTTCTGAATTTCTTACTCTATAAATACAGAACTTAAAAAACCATAATTCTTGCTACTGTGTTTGGGTTGGAATTCATTTCCCCCAAATGTGTTTGAAGCTTTGCGGGCCTTATGCTTATGCTTCTTCTTTCTTCTTCTTCTTCTTTTTTTTTTTTGGCTTGTTACTTTGAGATCGAGTGTTAAGAACCAGGGACTAATCCTATTTCTTCCTTTACTTCAAAGGAGGACAATTTTTTTTTTTTGTAAATTACTCATAATAAGGGATCAGAAGTTCTTGAAAAGCTCCAACACATGCAGGGATTTTTTTGCCCTTGGTCTTCAATTAATAGAAATTAGACCAGGCCAGCTCCAGGCAGATGGAGGCAGGCATTGCTAATACCACTGGAGATATTCCACTGTTCCTCATGGTATTTCAAACACTGAGGCTCTTCTGAGACATCCTGAGGATCGACGCAGCTTCCAACTTGAGGTTTTGAGAACTCAGATGAATATCCTTTATGGTAAAGCCTTAAAAAAGTAAATTAGCCCTTGTTACTTTACCAGAGCACTTTGTTTTTTAAAGTGGAAGAATAATTGCTTTACAGAATTTTGCTTTCTGTCTAAACCTCAGCATGAATCAGCCAGAGGTATAGATATATCCCCTCCCTTTTGAACCTCCCTCCCATCTCCCTCCCCCCCCCCCCCCCCCCAGGTTGATACAGAGCCCCTGTTTGAGTTTCCTGAGCCGTACAGCAAATTCCCGCTGGCTGTCTATTTTACATATGGTAATATAAGTTTCCGTGTTACTTTTAACATATATCTCACCTTCTCCTCCCCTCTCCCCATGTCCGTAAATCTATTCTCTATGTCTGTTTCTCCACTGCTGCCCTGCAAATAAATTCTTCAGTTCCATTTTTTCTAGATTCCATATATATGTATTCGTATATGATATTTATTTTTCTTTCTGACTTATTTCGCTCTGTATAATAGGCTCTAGGTTCATCCACCTCAGTAGAACTGACTCAAATGCGTTCCTTTTTATGGCTAAGTAATATTCCATTGTGTATATGTACCAGAATTTCTTTACCCATTCATCTGTCAAAGGACATCTAAGTTGCTTCCATGTTCTAGCTATTGTAAATAGTGCTGCAATGAACAATGGGATACATGTGTCTTTTTCAATTTTGTTTTCCTCAGGGTATATGCCTAGGAGTGGGATTGCTGGGTCATATGGTGGTTTTAGTCCTAGTTTTTTAAGGAATCTCTAAACCATCTTCCATAGTGGCTGTATCAATTTATATTCCCACCAACAGTGCAAGAGCATTCCCTTTTCCCAGAGCACTTTTAATACAGGATAAAATGTGGTTTGATTTTTAATTTGACAACTGTATGTTGATTTTGACTTTTATCAATCAATATAATAAATTTTACAATTTTGCTGCATTTTATTCACTTTTTAAAAACATATAGTAAAATTAACTCCTGGTGGTATACAGCTACACGAGTTTTGACAAATGTGTATAGTTGTGTAACCACCTTCACTATCCTGATATAGAGCAGCTCCATCACCTCAAATGTTCCCTCTCAATGTCCCATTGTACTCAACCCTTTGCACCATTGCCAACCCTTGGGAACGAGGACTTTTTTCCTCAGAGGAGTTTCTTTTTTATATAAATGGATTCTAGAAATTAGTATCAATGGTACACTGCATTTGTATAGTACTTTTACTTCGGGTAGGTATAATGCAGCACATGTAGTTTTCATGTTATAAAGCTGTGGCCCATGTAGCCCTGACTCAGTGTTACAATCAAAAGAATACAGAGCAACAGCCAAGCATAGTTTTTCAATAGCTCAAATTCTTAACTTACAACTCTTGAACACCCCAGAGGAGACTAGATCCTAGAAAAACTTCTCTGCAGTCTTCCTATTCCTCCACTTCCCTCACACACTATAGCTCTTGCAGCTGTTTATAAACCGTTTCTGACTCACACTGCATATGTATCTGAAACTACTCATTCACCATTTATAGAGCAAACACTGAGTGTGTATATATACATATACCACACCATCTTAATCCACTTGGATGTTGGTGGCACTTGGGTTCCTTCCATCTCTTGGCTATTGTAAATAGTGCTTCTGTGAACATTGGGATGCATATATCTTTTCAGGTTAATGTCCTCATTTTTACTTCCTCTCCATACCAACTTTAACATTTGTTATTTGTAGACACTTTGCTGATGGTCATTCTGACTGGTGTGGCTTGAGATAACTCATTGTGATTTTGATTTGCATTTCTTCAATAATTAGTGATGTTGAGCATCTTTTCATGTGCCTGTTGACCACTTGTATGTCTTCTTTGGAAAAATGGCTGTTTAAGTCTTCTGCCCATTTTTGAATTGAACTATTTGGCTTTTTAACATTGAATTGTATGAGTTCTTTATATGAATTGGATATTAACCCCTTCTTAGTCGCATTATTTGCAAATATTTTTTCCTATTCCAGAGATTGTCTTTTTGTTTTGCTGATGGTTTCCTTTGCTATGCTAAAGCTTTTAAGTTTAATTTGGTCTCATATGTTTATTTTTGCTTCTCTTTCTTTTGACTTGGGAGACTGGTTCAAGAAAATATTGCTACTGTTTATGTTAAAGAGTGTTTTGCTTATGCTCCCTTCTAGGACTTTTATGGCTGCATGTCTCGTACTTAGGTCTTTAAGCCATTGTGAGTTTATTCATTGTGATTTTGATTTGAATTTCTCTGATTACTAATGATGTTGAGCACCTTTTCAGGTTCTTATTTGCCATTTGTATTTATTCTTTGGTGACGTGTCTGTTAAAATCCTCTGCCCAACTTTTATTAAGAATTTTTGTTTTGTATTATTGAGTTTTGAAAGGTCTTTACTTATTCTGGATTCATGACCTTTTTTCCGAGATGTGTTTTGCAAATAATTTTAGCAGGTATTTGAGGACTTAACACTTTCCTTTCCTTTGCTCTGTAACATGGGACGAATGCCATGTCTAGCACTCAGCTGCAGTACTGGTGTGTCACCTGGGGTCTGCACCACACGATGATCTTCAAGAAGCCAGTTCTCTCCGTTGTGATCCCATCAGGAGAAATTTACATTCAGGCTGAAGCCAGGACAACAAACCTCCAGAAATATTATGCAAAATGGTTATAGTTAGACTGGGGAAATAGAAACGCTGGAACTAAGGAGATAGAGATATAAACTCCTGAAAAATTGGTATGGTATCATCCATTTATGGGCCACTTCTTAAAATGTTATAAATACCACTGATGCAATTGGTAGAATTTCTAGAATTTCTCATCTGGGGTTATACATACTGGTACAAGAACAATCATATTTGTATATATACAGGTGACCATATGAACCTCCCCAAACTGTCATTGCATAGACAGTATTGGTCTAGCATCTTATCTTCAATCACTGATAATTTAGAATGTTAGATTTTAATAACCCTATGACTGAATTTCACCATATTTTTTCATCTGTAAAGATACTGATGATGTTGTGAATTAAGACTGAACAAAGAACAATGGCTTCCTTGTGAAGTATAAATATTTCATTTTTTTATATGACCATTTATATAACTACCTGCCTTAGCCACAGCACTGCTTGGGATAGTGTTCATTCAGATCTGGCCTTGGAGATAACTGGAGTAAGGCTGTAAAGTGTTGCTATCAATAGCTGCTGCAAGCAACAAGCTTCAATGCTTGAGAGGTTTTATTGGTTCTTCTCCAGCTAATCCCAGTTGTACTGATGGTTTTACTCAAGTCCAATAGCCAACTCTCACCAAACTGTGTGTGTGTTAAGTTACTTCAGTCACGTCCGACTCTTTGCAACCCTATGGACCCTATAGACTGTAGCCCACGAGGCTCCTCTGTCCATGGCATTCTCCAGGCCATGGAGAATACTGGAGTGGGTTGTCATTTCCTCCTCCAGGGGATCTTCCTGACCCAGGGATGGAACCCACGTCTCCTACATCAGCAGGTGGATTCTTTACCACTGGCATCACCTGGGAAGCCCAAAAGGCTGACGCTAAAAGAGAAATGAGTATGGTGCCACCTGCTGGTCATTTCTGCCCCGTGCCTGGGTGTGCTGCCTGAGCATCTGCATGTCCCTTCAACTCAGTCTTTAATGCAATCTTGGTCGTGTTTATACGACTGGACTTTTTGGTGCGTGTGCTTCTTGTACCAGAGTCTTGCCCTTACTTGAAGGTAGAGGGATACTGAACATGCTGGGTAGCTCTTTCCAGCCCCCTCTCCCGTGGTTGTTTCTTGTACTGCTTGCCATCAGTAACCGGCTTAGATTTTGCTTTTCTGTTCCTGCTCCTGGGCCAGCAGAGGGGTCTTCATTCATATCATAGGGTCCTCCCCTCATCTATTGTCTGTCCCACTTGAAAGTTACTATCTACACATTAGTGTTTGACCAATTTCTTCTTCCCCCTTTGGATCACAGGTGTTGATATTTTCCTCTTTGAAGCTTTGCCAAGAGTAAATCACTTACCACTTAAGCAAGAGTATATTTATTACATTGAACTATAGGATAAGATGTTCTTACGTGGATACTTTATGCATCAGCAAATGAACTGCCTGAGTTGAGTCAGCATTCATCCCCCCGTGGCCATCCCTTCTTCTATCACTTCTGTATAGTAACGGGGGTCCAGAACATGACCACCAAAGGGCAGTCAGACGCCACACGCCTCTGCTGAGTTGACCTCTTGCAACTCCAGACAATTTCCTCATGGAGGCTAGTTTTGTGGTTTTTGCTGTCACTCAAACTGAGTCTTGGTCACTTAGTTATCGGTCAGCCTGAGCATGGTGGTGGTTTAGTTGCTAAGTCATGTCTGACTCTTGCGACCCCATGGACTGTAGCCTGCCAGGCTCCTCTCTCCGTGGGATTTTCCAGGCAAGAATACTGGAGTGGGTTGCCATTTCCTCCTCTTGGAGAGCATCCTGACCCAAGGACTGGACCTGTGTCTCCTGCATTGGCAGGTGGATTCCTTACCACCGAGCCAGCAGGGCAGACCAAGCTATTCCTGTGTGCTCAGTCGCTCAGTCGTGTCCAACTCTTCACAACCCCGTGGACTGTAGCCCGCCAGGCTCCTCTGCCCATGGGGATTCTCCAGGCAAGAATACTGGAGTGGCTTGCCATGGCCTCCTCCAAGGGATCTTCCCGACCCAGGGATGGAATCCGGGTCTCCCTCACTGCAGGTGGTTTCTTTACTGTTGAAGCCGCCAGGGAAGCCCAAACTATTCCTGGGTAAACATGATCAAATTTACACATATGCAAAGCAGCACAGCAGTGACTGTGAAGCCTGAAAAGAATTGCTCACACATGTATACAGTTATTAGAGGAAAGAATAGTTAAAACATCTCAACTCTGTGAGAGGCAAACAAGTGCACCTTATGACTATCTCCCATGTACTTCATGAGAGACCCTGTTAATTTTGGAGGTAAGTGAGGGACAATCTAAGAGTCAGGAGACTGGTAGCCTTGCTTTGTAAAATCAAAAGTTCTGTGCCCTCTTAGTTTTTAAGTAGAGATCCTAAAGAGGTGAGGACAAGAAGATAGCCACATCCCTCTTCCAGGAAAACTCCATTTTACACTCACACCTGCCCTAGCCAATTCTGTAAGTAGTGTTCTAGCTATAATTCGAGCAATGATTATACAACTGGAAGAAGTTTGTTACTTTCCATAATAATAAGGGTGATTATTTAAAAGATACTAGTTTGATGTTAAACTGTCAGTTTGTTTACTTAAAAAAAAAAAATCAGCCCCAGTCACAGTTTGTATGTGGGTTGAATATCCAACTGTGAAAGCTCATTTAAAAAGTCATCTTGCTGAGTCACTTAGTGAAAACCCGAGGGAGGAGGTAATTAAGAAGTGGGAGTTGGAGACACTGAGAGAACACAGTCTGACTTGCTCACAGAGAGGAGACCCAGGCAAGGACTTGCTGGAGGAGACATGGAGGCCCTGAGCTGCAGAGCTGCCTCGCGTCCCCTGGGTATCTTAGCGACAAGGAGGGGGATGTGCCCCCGACGCTGAGGAAGTGCTCCTCAATGTCTCAGTGCTGTGACTCTGATTCCTTCACAGTTGAGTGTAAGCTGTGAGATTAGGTACCAAAGCCAAAGAAATAGAAGAGGCAGGGATTTAGCCAACAGTAGTAAAGATCACATTTTTGTCCTAGGTATAAAGTGATGTGGGAGGCATGGATTATTGTGATTGTTGTTGCATGGATTATTGCTCAGCTCTTTAGACGGCTCTGTCCAGCAGTTTTCTGTCAGGATGGAAATGTTGTATATCTGTGCTGTTCAATATGGTGACTGCTAGCCTCCTGTGGCTCTTAAGTGCCCAAAATGTCTTAGTGAGACTGAGGAATCAAAGTTTTAATTTTATTTAATTTTTAATTAATTTAAATTTAAGCCACATGGGCTCAGGTACTACCCTACTTAATAATATTTTAGTAAATAACTTAGTACTTCTATAGTTGGACTTGGAAAGTGCTTTTTTCTCAATTGTGAGCTTTGCTACTTGGTTTCTTCTTTTACACAGCTGCATTTCTTTTTTTTTTTTTTGGTTTGCATTTCTTTTTTTAAGTTGAAATATAATTGACCTGTAACACTATGTTAGTTCAGGTATACAACATAGTGGTTCAATATTTCTATACACTGCAAAATGATCACCAAGATAAACATAGTTACTATCTGTCACCAAAGTTATTATAATATTATTGACTACATTCCCAGTGCTATACATTTTATCTCTGTGACTTGTCTATTTTATTGCTGGAAGTTTGTGCCTCTTAATTTACCTCACCTATTTTATTTATCCTCCTCTCTCCCTCTGGCCATCCCCTGTTTGTTTCCTGTATCTTTAAGTCTATTTCTGTTTTGTTATATATATATATTTTTAAATTCCATGTGTAAATTAAATCATTATGAGGTGTCTCACATCTTCTTTATCCATTCATCTATTGATAGACACATGGCTTCCATATCTTGGCTATTGTAAACAATGTTGCAATGAACATAGCAATATATATGTATATATACATATATATTTATCTTTTTGATTGTTTTCTTCATTAAAATACCTAGAAGTGGAATTGCTGGATTGTATGGTAATTCTATTTTTGATCTTCTGAAGAGCCTACATACTGGGTGCACCAGTTTACATTCCTAGCAACACATTGCACACAGCTGTATTCTTACTGAGAACATAGGAAGCATGGATGTCTTGTTTCCCCTCTTTGCTTGTTCGCTGTGTTTGCGGCATTAATGACAGGCTGTAAGGTAACACTCACGCTCCAGGATGGTCTTCAAGGGAGGCCCAGCTGCCTGGCGGTCCCAGCTGGTGCTCTTTCAGGACTCAATGGTCTCCACCCTGACCCAAAGCTGTGAGAGCAGACATATCGTACTTGACAAAGAAATCAATAGGTCACCTTAGTGTCAGTCACTGCCTCTTGTGTTCTTCCTCCTTTTTCTGGGAAGACACTGAGTGAGGGAGAAATCGTGCTGTTCCCAGCGGCGTTCTGGCACAGAAGTTTCATTGTTGAAACTAGCACATGTGTTGTGGGGGCTGCCTTTCAAGGAACTGCACCTGGGCCAAGGCTGGAGGAGACTTTTCTTTACCCACCACACAAATGCTGGCTCTTTTCTCTTAACTTGTTTGTGAGATCTAACATCTCTATCAACTCAGGGCCCACACAGGAAGAGTGTAGGAACAAAATATAATTGCTTTTGATTCAAATCTTGCTGACTTTACTTATATTCCTTAAACCAGCTCAAAGGGCAACCAAGGATGCTGTGATGCAGTGCCTTCATTTTCCAAATAACTGTGCCCTTGACCAGGGAGAAGGAGTGCCTTGTCCAGGGTCAAGGTTGGACAACCGGTCCCTGCCAAACCTGGATTGAGTTGATTGATTCTTGAGATGAATTTGTATCTGATTATATTTTTCTTAATCATTAAAAATGTGATCTATTCAACTGATACCACTCTAATGGCAGAAAATGAAGAGGAATTAAAGAGCCTCTAGATGAGCATGAAGCAGGAGATTGAAAACGCTGCCTTGAAACTCAAGATCCAAAAAAACTAAGATCATGGCATCCAGTCCCATCACTTCATGGCAAATAGATGGGAAAAAAGTGGAAACAGTAACAGATTTTATTTACTTGGGCTCTAAAATCACTGTGGATGGTGACTGCAGCCATGAAATTAAAAGATACTTGCTCCTTGGAAGAAAAGCTATGACAAACCTAGACAACGTATTAAAAAGCAGAGACATCACTTTTCCAACAAAGTCAGCATAGTCAAAGCTATGGTTTTTTTCCAGTAGTCATGTCCAGATGTGAGAGTTGGACCATAAAGAAGGCTGAGCACCAAAGAATGAATGCTTTCAAATTGTGGTGCTGGAGAAGACTCTTGAGAGTCCCTTGGACAGCAAGGAGATCAAACCAGTCAGTTCTAAAGGAAATAAACACTGAATATATATTGGAAAGACTGATGCTGAAGCTGAAGCTCCAATACTTTGGTGACCTGATGCAAAGAGCCAACTTATTGGAAAAGACCCTGATGCTGAGAAAGATTGAGGGCATGAAGAGAACAGGATGAAAGAGGATGAGATGGTTGGATGGCATCACCAACTCAATAGACATGAATTTGAACAAACTCCAGGAGATAGTGGAGGACAGAGGAGCCTGGCATGCTGCAGTCCATGGGGTCACAAAGAGTCAGACATGACTGAGCGACTGAACAAGAGCAAATTCGGCTGAGGGATATACTATTAACAACAGTCATCCTAATCTCCTCCAGAAGTTTGAAAAGACCTTTTCTTTAAATGTTCTCAGGTTTCCACCTGTAGGGAGCCCCTGCAGTAGGAACAATTTGCCGGGGCAGCAACCTCACTTTGTGCCGTTACTTTAACTGCCATCAGAGTCTTGGTTAGAATCCCCTGTGCCAGGACTCCAGGCTCAATGCTGGGAAAATAAATTCAGTAAATATGACTTCAGTCACCCATAGAGTCCATGCACTCTCAAAGGTGACTTTTGCACTCAATGAAACTCCTGAACCAGAGGGCAAGCCTCTGGCTGACTGGAAATCGCCCTCCTCTGATGACTGTTGCTTGTTAGGACTGAGATGAGCTTCTTGGGAATTCCACAGCATTCTGCTAGAAAGAGGCGTGATCAGCAAGAACTGCTCTGGAGGGAATGAGCCTTCTGAATGCTGCCTCTGATCTCAGCGGAGTTGCACTCTGCCCGCGGCTTCTGGGAGTTAATGATCAACCTGAACCTGACTTCAGTTAGTGGATTTATCCTCTGCGTCTCTCCCACCTAAGTTCCTGTTTCCTTTTACGTTCCTGCCTTGTTCTTGTCCGTGTCCTGTGTCCCACACCCTAGACTAGCCCTGCGGTCTTGACAGGTCTGTCTTACACCCTCCCCCTGTATAGGGTCACCGTGTTTCTCCTTCTTTCTCTGGCCTCCTGCCTGCCTCTCTGCAGCCACCCTGGCCAGTCTGTCTCTGCCAAGGAAAGCAGATTCTGGTTGCCTCTCCTCAATTCCAGTCCCATAAGTATTCTTCTAACGCTTTTCTGAATGAAGAGGAAAGATGGCTGTCCTACAGTTCAGTCCCTGTATTGTCCTTGTCCCGCTGCTGGGCTGGAGGAGAGGCGGCCAGATTTGGGGTGGGGTTGCCTGGGGTGGGGGTACTTTGGCACAGGCTCCTAGTGGCCCTAAATGCAATCACTGAGTGTAGAAGTCTCACGCTGGGCTTTTTCATGTTGTATTTCTGAAAGTTATGCTTCTACTACTTTCTTTGTTTTGATTAGCGTCATCATAGTCTACTGAGTTTCCCCACTAAAAAACCTCTGAAGGGAAGTGAAAGTTGCCCAGTCATGTCCGACTCTTTGCAACCCCATAGACTGCAGCCCACCAGGCTCCTCTGTCCATGGGATTTTCCCAGCAAGAATCCTGGAGTGAGTTGCCATTTCCTTCTCCAAGGGATCTTCCTGACCCAGGGATCGAACCCAGGTCTCCTGCACTGCAGGCAGATTCTTTACCGACTGAGCCACCAGGGAACTTCTGACTCATCTTCTATTCCTCCGTCTCTCTGCCCACTCACACTGAGTGTTATTCATTTTATTCTCTAAATATTTTTCCAGTTTGCTCTTCTTCTACTTCCCTGACTGGAAGTAAGCATGTAATTCTGGTCGTTTGCTTATATATTTCTTGGACAATTAAAATTTTCTCTCAACTGGGTCTTCCCCAAGCACACCTACCCAACAAATATAGTACTTGCATTTGCTTTCAGAGTAGGCAAGATTTTCTTCTAAAACATATATTTCAAAATTTCCCTTCCTTTGATAAAGCCTATATAGCCAACAGGGTAATGTCCCAACTCCTTCGCAAGGTTCTCTCAGATCTTATTTACAACTTCTCTCCATCACACAGCCCTAGACTCCATCAAAGGATCTTTTTAGAGACCTTCTAGACCTTCCTGAGCCTTTGTGTAAGCTTTTTTTTTTTTTAAGTGAAAAAGCCTACATTTTTTGCCCAAAGGACTCCTCTTAAGTCTTCAAGGTGCAACTATTTCCCCACTGTCTCTCTGTCCTTATTCCCTCTACGAAACGCTGGGGGGCTTAACTTGTGTCCAACAGTCCTTTGTCTATGCCGTGCCTTTTTTCTCTTGTCATCAGGTGATATGTATAGTTACTGTTCTGTTTGTCTAACCCCCAAACAATGGAAAGGGTGAGGACTAGTTTTTCATCTTGTAGCTCTTATATTCCATCTGCCATATTTCTTGTTATCATACCAGTCTGCCAAAGTGTAGTGCAATATCTAACAAATATGTAATGCTCATTAAATATTAATTTTCTTGTCTACTCCAAAAAAGTAAAAGTGTCATCTATGTAGGGATTACTATGCTTTAGCCACTGTGTTTTATGTACCTTATTGAGTTTAGGTATCATTATCTCCATATTCTTTACAAAGATACTGAGACTTCTCTATTTGCCTTTTCTTCCAGGATATTACAAAAATATTCATTGATCTAACAAATTAATCTGCCATAAGTTATTTATGGATTCTTTTGGGTGACTGTATTGCCCTTTTTCAGGCATGATATATGTTCTTCATTAGGGACCTTCCAATCTTTTCCCTCAAATAGTGACACTAATGGTTAGATGGGGATGGGTCATTGGTGTGCTGGAGTCAGATTGTACTGGTTCCTGAGAGTCAGTTGTTAAATTTTCATGAATTTTACAATTTGATTGCTAAAATCAGTCTTTATTAAAAATTAAATTATGTAAACTATTAAAAATTAAATTATTTAAACTTATAAGACAAATTATATTTTAAAAGTTGATAAAAGCTCCCCATTTCCTAATTATTTTACTAGTATCCATACTCTTGAGGTTACCCATTTGTTGCATCCATGTGGTATAAATACTACAAAACTGTGTATTACTGTACACCTCTTCTCAACTCCAAGTTTAGTGATATCACATTGGTAGCTTAAACTTGGCCATGATGAGAGTATTTACACCATAGGAACTGGAAACACTGCAACTCAGGGTTTCTACTCCTGATCCTCCACTGGTTATTAAACACTGAGATGGGAGCATATTCAAAGATGACATGCCATCTTTGTTAGGCCATAATGAATGACAAATTATAGGAAAACTTCTGTTCAGTTCAGTTCAGTCGCTCAGTCGTGTCTGACTCTTTGCGACCCCACGGACTACAGCATGCCAGGACTCCCTGTCCATCGCCAACTCCTGGAGCCTACCCAAATTCATGTCCATTGAGTCAGTGATGCCATTGAACCATCTTATCCTCTGTTGTCCCCTTCTCCTCCCGCCTTCAATCTTTCCCAGCATCAGGGTCTTTTCAGATGAGTCAGTTCTTCGCATTAGGTGGCCAAAGTTTTGGAGCTTCAGCTTCAGCATCAGTCCTTCCAGTGAACACCCAGGATTGATTTCCTTTAGGATGGACTGGTTGGATCTCCTTGCAGCCCAAGGGACTTTCAAGAGTCTTCTTCAACACCACGGTTTGAAAGCATCAATTCTTCAGCACTCAGCTTTCTTTATAGTCCAACTCTCACATCCATACATGACCACTGGAAACTTCTATACTAGTTGGCAATAAAACCTGCTGCTCCAAGATCCACAAGGGCCCCAGTTGTCCAGGCCATCAAATCCCTTCAGTGAGACATCTGAAACCTGCCCATGAGCTAGCCCTTGAAGAATCACTGCTTGGCCCAACAGGCACCTCCCAGACTCTGATCTTGCACTGAGCCTTCAGTTCTCTACTATTTCAGGCACAGTGAAGGGACAGAGGGGAGCCCATTTTAGGTGCAAGTGTCCTTCATTGGTTGTCAAATTATACCAAGTAGGTGATCACTTATTCAACTATACATAGCATCAGCCTGAAAACATCAATCTTCATCCTTCTCTGATGGAAAGGGTCCCTAGTGTCATGGAATAGCCTGTTCAGGGCATTACACATCACAGTGGGTCATCATTTTCACCTCACAGTTTGATTTTCAGCCTTAACTGTACATTTGAGTCTACTGAGGAACCCTTAGGAAAAATAAGAACTCTCAGGTCCCAGTTAACTCCGAATACACAGGGGTGGTTAAGTGGGAAATGGGTACCCTAACATCATCATCATTATTATTTTTAAACTCAGTGAGTGATACCAATAAACAGCTGCTGATCTAACAAATAAGATGAGGTGAGAGATGAATAGACCACGCATCTTTGTTGGAATTCTAGCATTCAAGAGCTATGTAATAATGCACAAGTCAGCTAAATTCTCTGAGCCTTGAGTTCCATATCTGTGCAATGGGAAGATTAATAACCTTCCTCCCAGAATGCTCTAGAAATTACATGAAAGTATAAAGGGGAGTAGTTTCTGAATGGCAAAGTGCTAAACAATACAAGTGAGTTTGACTGTGACCAGATACTTGCCTTGTCCAATACATAATTCTATAGCCAAGTTGCATATACCAGTGTTGGAGTGGTTTCTTAACACTAGCTGAAATCCTCTGCTCATGTCTGGGGAGATGGATAGTGCTAATAACTATAGGCATACCTGGTATAATTGTGGGATCTGGTTTAAATGCACATTGTCTTCCAATACTATTTTTGAAAGCCTGCTAAGGTGCTGACCTGGGTAACGTTCCAGGGCAGAGTGCTCCAAAGGTTAATAACAATTGGCTGCTCCTATACCATTTCTAACGCTGAGCTGTTACATGTCACCCAGTGTCTCATTGTTCTTTTCATGGAGCAGGAAATCCAACCACCCCATGACCTTTGATTCTTTTCCCTTTATTTTAGAAGCAAATGCACTTTGGCTTCCATGATTAGACAAGTAGAAAATTGTGAAAACAGTATTCCAATTCCTTTGTTTGCAGAGTGAGCAAGATTCTGGTTAGATGCTTATGTGTCTAGGAGTAACAGATGAGATGTCTCATTATTTTTAAACTTCAACACTAGCCTGGCTAGAAACTGGGCCTTAAGCTGCTTCTTTCAGTACTTAAATTTCAGGAGAGTAGGAAAAGTGCAGTGGCCTGTCTCAAAGACCCAAGAATGCCACAGCTGATATTCAAGAACAAGCTGTTGTGTGTAGGAGCACCAGATGTCCTGACATCAGGAAGCGGATGTCACAGATCTGAGAGGAGCTGTGCAGGAAAAAACCAACTGACAAGAATTTTCTTCTTTTTTTCTAATTAATTCTGATCTTATGATTAATGAATGCTTATAGTAAAAAAAAAATCAACACAGAAAGAGATAATACATTTAAGTATCCATAATTATATGTAACAGATCATCATTTTACATTTTGGAGCATATTCTTTGAATATTTTTTGGCAGAATTTCTGCTTATCACGTGATTTTCGTTTTTTTCAAATAATAAAACATTATGAATAGTTTTATAAAGTAAGACTAAACATGTTAATATCATCCTTTTTCTCTCTCTTTGTACGTTTGCCCCCTCCCCACTTCCCACCCCCAGGCTTCCACACACACAGTTTGCTAGGCACTGTGCTACTTGTGAACTTTTAATTAGAGCCATTGTGAAAATGGCGTTTGTTCTCAGTATTATCACAGACTTCCTGGGCTGGCAGGGATGGCCAGAGTTTATCTAAAGGCTTCTTTTTTGCCAGGCAGTTTTCAAGTTTGCATCCATAATAATCCTATAAAATACCTTGCAGTATTCGTGTCACCCTCTGCTTCTTGTTTGGAAAACCAAACAAGGTTAAAAGTATCTCCTTCGCTTTAAACGATACTACTATAAAGCAGATCTACCAACAGCCGCAGCTGTCCTGCTTGGCCCCAGGCAGCTGGGAAGGAGGCTCAGGAGAGCAGGCGCGGGGACAGGACTGCTGGGGCGTGTGGCCAGAGCCACCAGTGCCCACCCCTCAGCAGCTGTCCATCAGCTGGCCGGGGGAAGGGCGACTGTCCTTGCAGCTACCTACAGCATCCTCAGGACGAGGTCTACCTAAAGCAGCCAGGCTCAGCCAGAAATAGAATCACCACCCTGGAAGAGTCAAGGTAGCGTATCAACTGGGTCAGCTTCTGCCTCTCCAAATGGGATAGAGGAGACTCTTCAGTTTCAGCAGTTGTTAGGATCCCGAAGTCCAGTGGTCCTTCCTTCAGGTCTGTATCAGCTCACCCGCACTCTCCAGTGTGGTATCCCACCCCATCCTTATCCCAGTCCTCGCCAATTGCTCCCTATATGCTGGCCTTGAGATTCCTCTCTTCCCAGATCCCTCTCTTGGTTCCCACACTGTCACAACGTGTCCCCAACAACTGATGGACATTTCTCAGAAGGATTGAAGGTTATTGATTTCCCTTTACACTTGATGGCGTATTCATATATAGTTCTTTACTAGCTCATGGGTATGTATTTATTTATCATCTATTTAATCACCAATTAAAAGAGATTTACAGGACATCCATTAAATACTTTGGGGGAATACAGAGAACTATAGGACCTGGTCTTAATCCTAAAGAAGCTTCTATTATGGAGGCAAAAAACTGACACCTTTGAAACATTTCAGAGTTGCTGAGACAGAATACGATTCAAAATAGTTTTACGTAGTATTATTAAAATGGACCAGAGCAAAGAATAACTGATGAAAACTGAAGGGGTCTATAGGACTTCCTCCCAGAAGTGGAGCTTTATCTCACCCTTCATAAATGGGTGAAAAATGTTTGGATGGACTTGGGTAGAAGGACAGGAGAGAGATATATCCCTTATGTGATGTTGCTGCTGCTAAGTCGCTTCAGTTGTGTCCGACTCTGTGCGACCTCATAGACAGAAGCCCACCAGGCTCCCCCGTCCCTGGGATTCTCCAGGCAAGAACACTGGAGTGGGTTGCCATTTCCTTCTCCAGATTCCTTATGTAGTAGTGAGTAATGAACAGTCTGAATTTGTGAAAAAGGGGCTCAAAATTGAGTAAGGCTGAATGCCTCCAATTTCCCTTGGGTGTCATTAAGTTAGCAAATGCTACTCCAAAGTTAAGTTCTGCAAGGCTTGACCTTATTCTTCTTGAAATCTTTTTTTGTTATAGGTCAGTAACTCCAAATCAGTGACGGAAATGGTGATGACCAATGAAACGTCATATAGCTATTTGATATGGTTTGGGATAGTCTGTAGGGTAATGAAGACACTGACTGTTAATTTAATTTTCCAGTAATAGTCCTGATTTGCATGGAATCAGCCCACTTTTTCTCCCTTTGATGGACTCTATGTTTTAAATGCGGCTGGTCATGGGCTTGAATAGGCTCACCTGGATTTTTAACCTAGAACCTTTGCGCATCAGCACTGTATGGATGTGTCCAGTGGATCAGCCCAGACAGAGGTAAGCTTCAGAGAACATTAGCGATTCAGTCCTCCTGCAAACTGATCGTTAAAACATGCCATAGTCCTTGTGCTTCCCCATTCCTCCTCCAATCCCCTCTAGGCCATTGAGAGACAAAGAAAATTAACAGTATCTTTGTAATGCATCCTCTGGCTTTTTTGCTGGTAGTTACAACTCAAGGGTTGAATCCCTCTTGGTATTCAAACATCATGATATCAGTCTAAACCTCCTGAGCCTAAAATGGACTAGAATAGACTGTGAGAATATCTAGTTAATCCCTTTCACGCTTCTTAAGAGGGAACTGAGGACCTGAGAAGGAAACTGACCTTTTCTGTTTCACTAAGAAATGGCTGAGTTGGCCCAAGGGTGTCTCTGTGGCGCATTCAGCTGTTAACCAAAAAGGCTGGTGGTTCGAGCCTCAACTGCCTGTTTCTGATTCACTGCATGACTTCTGCCTTCTGTCACCCCCATCTGGCTGCCCATCTCAATCATGACCACTTACCATATAAGTGTGTAAAATAAAAATATTTAAATTATAAAAATCAAGTAATAATAATCAAATAATCTCCCCATAATAGTAAAACTATGGTTAAGACTTTGATTTATGTATCTTCAAGCTTTGTGTGTATGGTTATTGGTTGCATAACATATATATTTTATTTGTTCTGTAACCTATTTTTCTTACCTACATTTATCACGAGTATCTTTTCATGTCACCAGATACAGAAAAGCATCTGTATTTTTAAAGACTGTATTGCAGTCTATCTTATGGATGAACTATAACATTTGGATAAAATAGCCCACTGCTATACATTTAACTAATTATTAAATTATTTTACCAGATGTCCATTTATTTCCTTATGACAAATTCTAACCTGCTAGGTGATCCTGTGCATTATTTTAGATTTTTGATATGTGTTACCAAATGCCTTCTGGGTTGGGACAATTTGCAATCTCAGCAGCTGTACAGAACATTCTTTCCTTCACCTTCATAAATAGTAGACACTAACATTTTCATTCTTCTTTTACAATCTCATAAGGAAACCATTTTATACTTTCTGTTTTAATCTGTATTCTTTGGTAACTGGTGAAGTTAAACATTTTTTTTCCATAAGTTCATCGACTGTTTATAGACAGAAATATTTTCTTGAGACTAATATGCTCAGATTTTCCAAAACACACTGACCTTCCTGGATCCAATTAAAAGGATACTGAAGAGATGAACTAGCTGGTTTATGAGACCCAGTACACATGAGCTGGAGATTATGAGCTGCGTTGCCCTTCAAGATTCTCCAGGAATAAAAATCAAGCAGAAACAAATGAACCCACAAAGGCAGAGAAGTGCTTTTATATTCTTAAAGCTGCAGAGACATTGCTTTACATCCAGAAGTTATCAGCTTACTTTTGTTATTGTTCAGTCCTGTTTGCGAGCCCGTGGACTGCAGCACACCAGACTTCTGTATCCTTCACCATCTCCCGGAGCTTGCTCGAACCCATGTCTATTGAGTCGGTGATGCCATCCAGCCATCTCATCCTCTGTTGTCCCCTTCTCCTCCTGCCTTCAATCCCTCCCAGCATCAGGGGCTAAGAGTCAGCTCTTAGCATCAGGTGGCCAAAGTATTGGAGTTTCAGCCTCAGCGTCAGTCCCTCTAATGACTATTCACGGTTGATTTCCTTTAGGATGGACTGGTTGGATCTCCTTGCAGTCCAAGGGACTCTCAAGAGTCTTTTCCAGTGCCACAATTTGAAATTATCAGTTCTTTGGTGCTCAGCCTTCTTTATGGTCCACCTCCCACATTCATACATGATTACTGGAAAAACCATAGCTTTGACTATATGGACTTTGGTTGGCAAAGTGATGTCTCTGCTTTTTGATATGCTGTCTAGCCATTAAGTCTATACAAATTAAGGTAGGTGGATTATGTACTTGTTTTGAAGGGGTGCTCCAGTAAGGTACCAATCTTTCATACAATGCCTTGTCTTTCTGGAAGACTCATTCTATTGGGCACTTCGGAAAATAGGCAGGGGCACCACTGGCAAATATTTGACCTAGGTTTGACCTGAAATCCTAAAGGCAACAATCCCATGATGATCACACATTGAGTGTGGTTGTGTCAGCTCCAAAAGGCTTTGATCTTTGTTTCGTCCACCTGGGCCAACGTTTTCATCTGCTCCAAACCCTACATTCTGCTAGATTATGAGGGTATGATCAAAACTTCTTCTTCATTGATTCACTTGCCCCAGGCCATCACCTGTGGCTCTGTCCCTCCAAAACCTGGCCTCCCTGTCTTATCGTCACCCACTGACAGCTGTCACATACTCTTAACTTTCAGATTCAGTTTTGCTTTGCTCCCACCTCCATAGTTTGATGGTTTATTCTCTCTAGTTCCCCAAATAGCCACATTGTATTAACCATTTGTTTCTGTGTCCACTGCTGCAAGTCAGCTCCGCTCACTTTTCTTACTGGGCTAGAATAAAATGCCTCCAGCACTTATTGAACAAATATTTACTAATAGAAATAATGGGCCAAATAGTAGTTTCTGAAACCAAAATGTTGAAACAGCCCAGTGATAATGCAATGTGATAAGGGTTACATGGGAGGAAGTGAGTGTATGAAGAGAACAGGTCAGAGGAGGCTCTATTTTGGTCTAAAAGGGATGGGAAGGGAAGGATTTCCAAGGGGAAGCAACACGGGAGCAGAGAGCTGTAAGATCGGGCCCATAAACAGGCTTCTACCAGATGAGAAGGATGGGGAAGAGAGAGGAGCAGCCTACTGAAGGGGCTGGTCAGCTGAGGGCTCAGAAGGGTGAGCTGACATGGGGAGCTCTTGGAGCTGAGAGGAGCAGCTGATGCTGTAAAGGTAAGCAGAGGGCCATCACTGCCTGTCTGTGTCTTGTCTTACGACTTTGTCCTCTGGCTTCTCAAGTGGCACTAGCGGTAAAGAATGCGACTGCCAATGCAGGGGACATAAGAGATCCTGGTTGGATCCCTAAGTCGGGAAGATTCCCCTGGAGGAGGGCGTGGCAACCCACTCCAGTATTCTTGCCTGGAGAATCCCACGGACAGAGGAGCCTGGAGGGCTACAGTCCATGGGGTTGCAGAGTCGGACATGGCTGAAGTGATTTATCATACACATGCTGAGATAACTGCAACCTGTTGAATCATTTTGTGGAGATGGTTGGATGAGCAGTGAGATGAATAGACTTACATTTTTGGAAGGGTTACTCTGGCTACTGTGTAGAGACTGGGGTTGAGTGAACAGAGAATGGAGACACAAGACTTTTTTTTATTTATTTATTTATTTTGCTCAGAGGTTTCTATTTTTCCAAGCAGATGATGGTGGCCTAGAATAAAGTAATAGGAGCGAGCCTAGAAAGACATGCTCTGAATTCAAGATATTTTTAGAATGGCAAGAAATGTGATCGCTAAATTTCCTTGCTGGTCACAGGAATGAAACTGACTCACACACAGAACCTTTGCTTTATTGAAGGGATCTGGAAGTTGAGAAAGAAAACCCCTGTGATGTTTGGCAAAGTTAGAGGTCCTAGGACTGGGGAGGGGCCTGCTCACTTGTCCTTCTGATGCTTTGGCTCCTGATTTGGGGTGCTTCCCTATCAGAGGCTATGACTGTTTAAAAAGAGACACTTGTGACTTTACAAAATGTCATATGTTAGAAGCAATAAGTCATGGTCTAAAAAACCTGGATATTTATCTTTTTATAAGTCTTTTATAGACAAACATGTTTGAGGTAGTTTGTGACTGAAAGCAAGCTAAAAATAGATTGATCAATCAGGGTCAACAGAGGAATAATTCCCTGCACATTTTGTTGTATGTTTCCATCATTAGAAAGCAAAAATAATGAAAAGAGCAGACGCTACATCATTTCTTTGATGCCTTAGGGGTCAATGATGATTGATAACATGGAAATACTTTTATAACTTTGAAAATTCCTTTTCTGAAAAAAAAAAATCCCATCTTCCTCATACTGAAGTATAATCTGAGTAGAGGCAAAATGCCATGTTGATGGTTCTGGGTTTTCTCAGAATTCACACACGTCTAGCGTTTAAATAGATATTTTGTAGATGAATGAAATGATACCTCATTTGTTCTGTAACTGTTCCTTCACACTTTATCATGTTCTCTAGTTCTAATATTCTACTCTTTCTTGTATCTATTGGATCATACAAACCCAAGTTACAATTACTATTATTTTTGTCTTTGATATTAACCCTTTTTAGTCTTAATTTCCCCCCCAAAATAAAAAAGATTCTAAAGCAGCAGCAGCCACTTGGTGATTATATATTTTATAATATTGACATTTTGGAGAAGGAAGAGAGGTAAACACAGAAAGCTTTTTGCGTCTTTGAGGACACCCTGAAGCTGCTGTTTTGGTGCTGAAATTTCCTAACTTCAAATTTAATATGTGAAAGATTTAAATGTGTCCACTGGTTGAAGCCACTATTAGTTAGGTATTCTAAGATTTCAGGCAAAAAAGCAAATGTCTGACTGATAGATGCTTCCATCTTCATAGATAATTTGCCAATGACTCCTGCCCACATTTTTGTTCTTTCAAAATTCTGTATTGTCTCTACTATGGGAATTTTTTTCATAAAAGACATTTTCAAAATTATAAAAGTATTTGCATGTGTCAATCATCATTGACCCCTAAGGCATCAGAGAAATGATGTAGTGTCTGCTCTTTTCATTATTTTTGCTTTCTAATGATGGAAACATACAACAAAAGGTGCAGGGAGTTATTCCCTGATTGATCAATCTATTTTCAGCTTGCTTTCAATCACAAAGTACCTTGTTTTATTTTCTTGTGTCTTCAAGTTTGATTCTTGTGTCTTGCCAACCATTTAACATGCATACATCTTGCCTCTCTAAAGGTTTTCTAAGCTTCTTTTAGACAGGAACCAGATTGTCTATTTGTTACTTTACATGTTCCACACAATGACTTTCTCAGGTTCTAATGATAAAATTCTTGTTAACTACCTGAATATTTATCCTACACAGTTAAGCATCTCCAACCAAAAGCGTTAAGGTCTATCAGTTGCCCATGTTGATAGTGTCCAAAACCAGTTGAAATCAACCTTCTTTTTAAACAGTTTTTATTTTATATTGGAATATAGTTGATTTATAATGTGTTAGTTTCAGGTGTATGGCAAAGTGATTTTGTTATGCATACACATATATCTATTCTTTTTAAAATTCTTTTCCCATATAGGTTATTATAGAATACTGAGTCGAGTTCCCTGTGCTATACAGTAGGCCCTTGTTGGTGATCTGTCTTACATACAGTAGTGTGTATGCGTGCACGCGTGCTAAGTCTCTTCAGTCATGTCTGACTCTTTGCAACCATATGGACTGTAACCCACCAGACTCCTCTGTCCATGGCATTCTCCTGGCAAGAATACCAGAGTAGTTGCCATGTCCTCCTCCAGGGGATCTTCCCAACCCAGGGATCGAACCTGTGTCTGCTGCATTGGCAGGCCGGTTCTTTGCCACTAGCGCCACCTGGGAAGCCCAATAGTATGTATATGGTAATCCCAAATTCCTAATCTATCCCCACTAATCTTTCCCCTTTGGTAATCATAAATTTGTTTTCTATGTCTGAGGCTGTTTTGTAAGTAAGTTCTTTTGTAACATTTTTAAATATTCTACATATAAGTGATGTCATGATATTTGTCTTTCTCTAACAGTTCACTTAGTATAATAATTTCTAGGTCTGGCCATGTTGCTGCAAATGGCATTATCTCATTCTTTTTTATAGCTAAAATTCCATTGTGTATATGTATTACATCTTTCTTCATCCATCTGTCAATGGACATTTAGGTTGCTTCCATGTCTTGGCTGTTGTAAATAGTGCTTCAGTGAACACTGGGGCGCATGTATGTTTTTGAATTATGTTTTTTTTTTTCTAGATATATGCCCAGAAGTGGAATTGCAGGATCATATGGTAGCTCTATTTTTAGTTTTTGAAGGCACCTCCATACTGTTCTCCACAGTGGCTGTACCAATTTATATTCCCACCAATAGTGTAGGAGGGTTCCCTTCTTTTCTACCCTCTCTCCAGCACTTGTTATTTATAGATGAAATCAGCATTCTTTTCTTGCCATTTTTATGCTCTATGAATGAACAGAACTGGACACTTGAGATATAGAACAAAGTTTCTATGCAGGGGAGACTAATGCATTTTTGGCTAATAGTCCATTTCATGTGTTTGTCCCTTTTAACCTCTTAGTTGTATGTTTTTAATGACTTCCTTGGTCTGTGGATATTTGAAACATTAACATAATTACCTCTGTTAACATATTGTTTTTACCACCTACTGGGGATGAAACACTGAAACTATCACTAGTAACTCATTAACAATAACACTAGTCACTCATTAACAGTGTTGACCCAATTACATGTTGTGTATCCCAGAGACAAATAACTGTAATTGCAACTCAAAAGTGATTTCATAAACACAAAGGTTCTTTTTTCTTGAAATGCAAAGTGGCATGCATTTGAATTTTCCACATAAATACAGGTTTCAATGAAAGAGAATCATTCAACCAAATAAAATAAAAATTCAATCTAAAGAGAAGCCATTTGGAATCAATTGGTACAGTGTGCATTCTGCTTTGAAGGATCAAAACACTTTCCTTGCTGGGTGTAGAAATTAAACAAGTTAGCAACAATGAAAGCCAGACATCTGGTAAGTGACATCTACCCTGGCTATCAGCAGGTAGTGATTTTCTTTTGGAACCATTCAGAGTATTGTCTGTTGCCTGGACAATGGAAGCATGATGAAGCATTGATATAATCTGCCTGGAGGTTTTAAAGCTCCATTGAAGATATGGAAAGCCAGGGAGATTTGTGTGAGGGAAAAAAATCCATTATATATACATATATATGTAGACATAAATAACTATGCCTCTACCCCTCCTGTGGAAGAGATCTGTATAAATAGAAGCAAATGTAGTGTGATGTATTAGAAGAGCAAAGGGATGAAATTTTACTGAGACAATTACTAGGATACAAAATTAGGCAAAGATAGCCCAGGGAAACTTCCCACAAGAGACTGCTCTGCGCTCAAGTCAAGATGTTAAAAGCAGAGACATTTCTTTAAGACAAGCAGTCTCCTCCGTAGCCTTTTTCCTGTTAACAGAAAAACGCTGCCAGAGGAAAGGGGCTGGGGGACGTGGAGGAAGGAAAAGGGGCAGGTGCATTGGAAACCTGCTGCCCAGAAAACCAACTTCCAAGGTGTCTTAGAAAGTCTCAGTTCGAAAACTGTTTAGTGCAGTGCTGGTGGTGGGGCCTCCTTTTGTTCTTTAACAAGGCAACGTGGTGGATAAAATGCTCTATTTTAAACATGAACTTTAAAACGTTAAATTGACCAAACACATACTGAGTGTCAGAAACCTCTCAGGCACTGCTATGAATGTTAGAGATGTTCCAGAGGTGAACATGACTGCCTTTCAGGAAGACATCCTTCTCCTGCATTAACATGAAACACCGAGAAGAAGATAGCCTTTCACAATTTTGTCAATTGTGCCTCAATAAACTTAAAATTAAAAAACCAGAGAGCTTTGGTAAATACTATACCAAAGGAATGAATAAAGTCCTAGGGCCTCCCTTCTAGGCTAGAAGATCATGAGAAATAGAGTGAGCGCTGACTCTAACAGTTATAAGCTGAGTGATGTCCAGTGAATTACTCACTCTGAGTCTTTGCTTTCATGGTTTTAAGTCCTGTTACCCTCCCTGCATGCGTGCTCAGTCATGTCTGATTCTTTGTGACTCCATGGACTGCAGCCCGTCAGGTTCCGCTACTCATGGGGGTTTTTTAGGCAAGAATACTGGAGTGGGTGGCCATTCCCTTCTCTAGGGATCGAACTCGTGTCTCCTGCATCTCCTGCACTGGCAGGTAGATTCTTTACCACTGGGCCACCTGGGAAGCCTGTTACCCTCCCTACAAGTATCAAATGGTGCAAGATGGGCAAACAGTGCCTCTAGGATGGCAGCACACACAAGGGAAGTGTTAATGCAATCTCGGGGGGAATGGGCAAAGCCGAAATTGATTCTGGTGGGAGGCACACTCTGGGAGCCCCATGAAACTCTGCAGCAAGGCTGGGGTGCTTGACTGGCTGGAATGTGCTGAGTTTGGGAGTTAATCTGACCCAGTGAATCAATTGTAATTGAATTATGTCACACAGTTTTTGCCAATTCTGCAGGAGTCTTTGATGGAAAGTCATTGGGACATTGTGGAGTTTCTTAACACATACAATCTTAAGGAAAATATTTCTTTGCTGGCTTTCTAAAATGAGCCCCTTCAGCCTCTTTTCTTTTACATTGCTGATGTATCTTTAATAAACTGTAGAAAAGCACATCTTAGCCTCCTGCCGTCTTAAACATGTGTCATTTATTAGCTTATTACAGTTTTATAACAAAACTCAGATACAGTCTTTTGTCCATTTCACGGAGGAAGTCAAGGAAGTCCAGACATAGTTGCCAAGCAACTCAATGCTTAACCAAGGATAGAGCAAACAGAAAAGTGGAAGTTTTTCTACTTTGTACTATTTTCATAACACTGCTCTTTCTTCCATGAACTCAGCATGACTCTGGACATTTTCATACACAAAAGTGCAGAGTGAGATAGAAATGTATGATCCAACTAGCGCCTTCTGTCATACTCAGCATCACTATGTTCCATTGCATCTCTCCCTGCCCTGAAGTGAGGTTTATTTTCATTTTTGCTTCTAATAAAAGAAATTTTCACATGTTGGGGTACAGGTAAGTCATTCTGTCTTCAGTTCAGTTCAGTCGCTCAGTTGTGTCTGACTCTTTGTGACCCCCTGACTTCCCTGTCCATCACCAACTCCCAGAGCTTACTCAAACTCATGTCCATTAAGTTGGTGATACCATCCAACCATCTCATTCTCTGTTGTCCCCTTCTCCTCCCACCTTTAGTCTTTCCCAGCATCAGGGTCTTTTCCAGTGAGTCAGTTCTTCGCATCAGGTGGCCAAAGTATTGGAGTTTAAGCTTCAGCATCAGTCCTTCCAATGAATATTCAGGACTGATTTCCTTTAAGGATGGACTGGTTGGATCTCCTTGCAGTCCAAGGGACTCTGAAGAGTCTTCTCCAACACCACAGTTCAAAAGCATCAATTCTTTGGCACTCAGCTTCCTTTATAGTCCAGCTCTCACATCCATACATGGTTACTGGCTTACACAGGGGTTAACTTGAATTTTATGCTAACTGAAATAGCCTGTCTGTGGGTCTCAAACATAACATTGTGCTTCTGCTTTAATTAATAAAGAAAAGGGCACGTTGACTAGAAATACAGAATGTCCATGCTAAAAATAAAGATTAAATGCCTCCCTCCCTGGCACACCAAAGCTGGTCCTCCTGTGATGATAAGACTCTGTTCCCTGACACCGAGGCCACACCGACTCACTGTGTATGTGCTGTGTTTCTGATCCTGAAACCTTGGAGGAATGTATCCCCGACTTGTTTGATGTTCTTTGTTCTGACAAGATGAATATTGTGCTGAAAACCACATTTTTCTGTAGCAGTTTCTTATAGTTATCTGAGAGGCTGTTTTCTGGCCTGTGATCCTTGCTTTGGTGCACGTAAAACTGTTCTCGACGCTATTATTGATTGTTCATTATTTTCACCAACACTGCCAGAGTTGAAAATTTGGTTAGCTAGCAAGCTATGGTTTCCACAAAATGAAGGTAAATGATAAGTCAAAGACATTATCTGTAAGGTTATTTACATACTCGTTCCAGTAGCATCACAGCGGCAAGCATTTGTTTCCTGATTTTCAGACTTCGGTGAAACTCTCTTTCTCTGTCTCTCCCTTATGTGTGTGCAGGTACACACACACCCACACACCACCCCCCTCAACACTTCTAAATGGGACACCCACCTGCTGAGTGTGAAGTGAGTCCTGCCTTCTTGGTTTGACTATGAAAAGTTCTTCCAGCGGTAAGGAGATCACAGCACCAACCTGGGGATTCTAATGGATCACAGCTCCCTAGGTGTGGGATAAAAGGAGGCTTCTTGGATTCAGGGTCAGGACCTCTTGACTTCATGACTTGTAATTTTTTCAAAACAATTTTCTGTAGCAGGGGCTCCTCACTACAGGGACATGCAGTTTCACCTTTTTTGAATATACTGGAAGAGCAGTTAAAAGAAAATTTGGAAAATAGAGTAATGTCAATGTAGAATTCTAATCAGTGCTTTTCCCTCCTCCCCTCTTCTGCTCCCTCCCACCCCCTTCCACTGCCCCCAAATCAATCTCAAGGTCAATCCATAAGGTCTTGTTACAACCACCAAAAGAAAGATCTGACCTAACAGAAGCACAAAAAGAAATTTTGCAGGAAAGACAAACATGAAAACTCCCACAAATTTTAATTCACTAAATGAAGTTCTTTTGGCAGAGTTCTGATTATTTTGCAGTAGAAAGAGAAGCTGCCCATACTGTATCTCTGTATAGCAAAAAATATTACACCAAGAAAAAATACCAGACTGAAATATCTTTTTACACCCGGCAATGGTGAGAGTCAATATGTGTTTCCTGTATATAGTGTGTGTGTATGTATGAAGTTTGGGCTTCCCAGGTGGCACTAGTGGTAAAGAATCTGCCTGCCAATGCAGGAGATGCAAGAGACATGGGTTCTATCCCATGTTTGGGAAGATTGCCTAGAAAATCCCATGGACAGAGGAGCCTGAGTCCGTTGTGACTGAGCAACCGAGCACACATGTATGAAGGTTAAGGTGTCAACAATCTTTTGTATCACACAGCTCTGTGACCACACACCATTTGGTAGGGTCTATCATTTGATCTTCCCATTTTCTGCGAGGAAAACCCATTTAATACAGGTGCATGCAGATGTCAAGCCAGATAATAATGGTCTTGATTATGAAAGGTATCTTCAAGGTTTCTTTACCCACCCTCCCTAACCTCATTTTTGGAAACAGCATCCCAAGTTTTCACTGTGTGTCTTCTTTCTCCAGCTCTGAGTCTATGTGATTCAAGAGTTGCCAATCAGGTAACATGACTCAGGTTTACCCAAGGAGAAAGTATCAAGGGATTATCTCGAAAAGGATGCATTCACCTTTTTGGATTTCTGGCACCAAGGACAGAGCAGGCCTAGGGCTGTGCACCGTCATCTTGGTCAGTGACACTACACAGACACCTTTTCTGTACATGAAGCCATCAGAGAGGACAGAAAACGAGAGACGGGGAGAGGCAGACTGCATCCCACACCATGATCTTTGCCTGTCTAAATGCAGGTGTTTGGTAGCTAGAGAAAGCTGTCTCCTTTAGACAAGAGCCAAGCTTGGCAAATAAACACTATTGGAGAAGGTCATGGGAAGAATGCAAATGCTGGTTGACCTGCGAGCTGGACCCCAGCAATAGGTGGCTCCTTCCCCATCCCATTCTTTGAATGTATGTTCCATCCATGGCTCCCGTGGTGGGAGCCAGTTTCAAGGACACAGCCTTGAGAGAGCAGTGTGTTAATGAGTCCATCTGGACTGAGTATGTGACCGAACCCCGTTAAAGCCTCTATATAAACTTTTAAGATTCTAGCAGGCACCCAAGACCATCCTTGTATATTCGTCCCCTTGCTTTTTGAAACTGGCAACTAAAACCAGTCTGGAGCGATGCACCTTTTTCTTTCACCTCTCCTTGCTCTCTCTGTGTTTGGGAGCCAGTTTCAAATTTCAGCCAGGGAAACCCACCTTTGTGCAAAGGAAGAGAAGCCTTTCTCTCTGGGTGGACGCAGCTCATGCCAGAGCACACGATTTTAAGAGTGGGGGTGGACTGGGTACATATGTGTAGTGTACACAGTGGATGATTGCATGCAATGGCCCAGTCTTTTGCCATTTTCTTGCATCCCTAGATCCAGCCATTCCTGTAGCCATCATACCCCTGGACTTGGCCATCCCATGAGTCAACCCTTTCCCTTACTGTTCAAGGAAGGGAGAAGTCACTAGCAGTCAAATGAGTCTTGCACTTGGTAAATGGAAACAGAGAGATACAAGTGTCAAATCTCAGAATGTGAAGTTGGTTGAGTCAGGGTGTGGGCTGAAAATTTGTCTCTGTTAAGCTGTAGCTAAGTAAATGGCTAAAATATGGTTTATTGAATTGCAGGACTCAGAGAACAGTTTCCATTAAGGCTTGAGTTTTAGAGTTCAGGTAAAATTAGTCTCTGGCTTTAATTTTCCTTTGCTTTCTATTAATAACATTTTTACTCAAAAGTTATGTCTTGCTTGCAAAATGAATTGGGAAGAATTTCAATTTAAATGGAATCATCTTACCTTTAAATGAATGATCAAACTTACCAAGACAACTGACTGGGACTAATCTTTATTGAAATAATTCATTGGAAAAACAATTTATTTCTTCAATTGTTCTAGCTCTACTCAATTGCTCTACCTGTTATTAAGTAAATTTTGCTTTTCTGTTTTTATGTTTCTAGAGAAATTTCGCCATTCCTGATGTCATGTATTTAGACTTTTTCTTATTTCTTGATTAATCCCTGGCAGAAGATAAATATTTTTTTTTACATGCAAAAGCACAGAAAAAAAGATGTGATTTTATTCATTGCCAGCCGGGTACTTGTGAAATATTTAAATAACCTTTTAGACTTTTACGGTTTGGTGTTTTCCTGTGTGTGCTTGCGCACTTCTGATACTGACCACTTAGGAGGAGACGAATAAGAACTGTATGAGTATTTCTCATCAAGCTGCTTCATATTGCCACTTCTTTGGTAGCCTGAAATATTTGTAGAAGTCAAAGACAGGAAAGCTTGTTATATTTCTAGTCTTTTTAAAAAAAAGTTGAAGTGAAACATATAGAAGACTGTGTATATTTCAGATGTACAACATAATAGTTTGAGACGTGTATATATTATGAAGTGATCACCACTGAACGTTTAGTTACCATCCATCACTATTGTATATTTTAAAGTCCCATTATCTTGTATTTTGAAAAAGAATTTATGTTATTTATCCCTTTAATATTTGACTGCTTTGTTCTTTTATCATTATGATTTCCTCATTTCTACTTTTCAGTAGATTTTGCTGTTATTTTTCTAGTTTCTAGAGTTGATTTTATTTCTTCTTCATAAAAAAGTGAAAGCATTTAGGCTGTAGATTTCTTTTCCCCATTACAGCTTTTGCCGTATCACTTAAGTTTTGGTAAGTTGAATTCTTAATATCATTACTTTTTAAATAGTCTGCAATTATAGTTTAGATTCTTTCTTTGAGTTAGAAGTAATTTAGAAGCATGCATTTGCTGTATGTGTGTGTGTGTGCACATATGTGTATTTATTTCCATGTCACTGAATTTCTTATTATCATATAATTTAACTACATTGTACTCATGACACACAAAGATCCTAATATCTATTCTAAAAAGAAATTAGAGTTTAGTCACATAATATTAGGGAATTCTACTG